>NW_004443964.1:1903860-1930982 GCF_000243295.1 Trichechus manatus latirostris
CATTCGCCCCCCATCTCCCCCTCTCTGCCTGCCTCCTGTCGGCTCTGCTTCTCTGCAGAGCCGTGACAGTGACCCGCGGGGATGAGGGCATCCAGGTGTGTGTCCCCCTGGCCAGCACTCTCTCAGCTTCACCCTCACAACAGCCTGGCCGCACTATGCCCCCGACAGCGGCCCAGGGGGCACTGCTGGGTGCTGGGCCCTGCCCCCGTGCCAGGCTGATGCACTGGAAGAGGAAACCAGAAGCTCTGCCCTCGTGGCGTGTACACTCTCCCCCCAGGAGGAGAACGCGGGACGGGGTGCAGGGAGACCAGCAGAAAGCACCAGGCTGCCCCCACGACCGCAGCTTCAGGTGAATCGGTCCCACAACCATACAACCACACTCAGAGCTCCCACTGGGGGCCACCCAGCAGGAAGTTGTCCAGAGACCCGAAGGGCTGCACGTTGTGACATCGCCGGGCTGCTCCTGTGGCCATTCTCCCCCGAGCCAGCCTCCCAGCCCACGGAGAGGTCACCAGAGACCAACAGACACCATCGACCTTCGCCTAGCGCAGGCTGCCCTGCGGCTGCCGGGACGCAACGCCACAAACGGGGAGCTGGAAAGAACAGGAACGTATTGTCTCCCACTTCCGGAAGACAAAAGTCCGAATTCAGGGTGCTGGCCAGGCTGTGGCTCTGGGGGAAGGTCCTTCCTTGCCCTGCACAGCGTCGAGTAGCCCCAGGCATTTCTCGGCTTGCAGAGGCAGCATAACTCCATCGTCCCTCTGTCTCTCTGCATCTCCTCTCCTCTCTCATAGGCCACCACTCAGATGGGATTAGGCCCTGCCCCACCCCCTACGACCTCGTGTTAACCTAACTGACGACACCTTCAAAGACTCAACTTCCGAACGGTCATATTCACAGGTACCAGGGATTAGAACTTCAACATGAAGTTTTGGGGGACACTACTCAATTCATAACGCCTGCCTCAATTCATAACGGTTCTGACTCACAGCATAGAACAGAACAAAACACCGCCCGGTCCTGCGCCGTCCTCACAATCATTGTTATGTTTGAGCCCATTGTTGCAGCCACTGTGTCAATCCATCTCGTTGAGGGCCTTCCTCTTTTTCGCTGACCCTCTGCTTTACCAAGCATGATGTCCTTCTCCAGGGACTGGTCCCTCTGGATAACATGTCCAAAGTAATTTTGTCAACACTTCCCCACATCTGCTTTACGTGTTTTTGTGATATGTGTGTTCACACACACACACTGTTTTACAGACTCAGCCGCAACATCGTGACAGTCCCCTCAACACTTCAGCTTGTGTGCCTAAGAACAAGGACGTGGCCATGGAGTCACACGACAATGCTCACACTCAGGAAAGTGACCACGGCTATCCGCCCTCTCTAACCATTCGTCCACGTCACAGGTTCTGACTGTCCCAGTGATGCCACTGACATGCCCCCACCCCAGAGTCACCAAGGACCACCCCTGCACTGGGTGCCCAGCTCTTTAGACCCCCCCCGCCCCCGCTTAAATAAAGCAACATTCTGTTTGTAGGAGCACTGCTTCATGAGCATTTGAAACAAAGAACCCCTAAGTGGCTTCACAGTGAGTTACGAGCACATCGCCAGTTGAGTGACACCAGAAGAGTCCCCTCTCCTCCTCGGCAGCTGGGAGCCTCCGGTCTCTTTAATCAGGAAGAGTCTCCTGGCATTTTGTCCTTCACAAAGCTGCTGTTTTCACAGATCCAGGCCTGTTTTTTGCACACGACAGGATGTGTTCTGATCGCCTGCCAATGACAAGCAGCTGAGAAGTGGGGTGCATCCGGGAGACTGCAGGAAAGGCAGGGCGTGTGGGGATGTGGACCCTGCAGCTCAGTCACCCCCAGACCTCTGGGACTCTCCCCTTCCCTATCAGTAAAGTGACGGGCGGTTCCTGAAAAGTTAAACACTGAGTTACCATGTGACCCAGCAATCCCACTCCGGCGTATATACCCCAAAAGACTCGAAAGCAGGGACTCCAACAGAACCCTGTACATCAGTGCTCACTGCAGCCAAAAGGTGGGAACCCCAGTGTGCATCGGCACATGATGGATAAACAGAGCGTGGTCCATCCACACGACGCACACAACACAATGCAATATTTACTCAGCCAGAAAGAGAAACGACGTCCTGTTACAAGCTACAGCACGCATGAAGCTTGGCAACGGTCAGCTGAGTGAATCAGACAGACACAGAAGGGCGCATACTGTACAATCCCACCTACAGAAAGATCTAGAACAGGCAAATGCAGAGAGACAGAAAATAGAAGTTACGGGGGGCGAGGGATGGGAGTTATTGCTCAGCGGGGACAGTTTCTGTTTGGGGTGATGAAAAGGTTGTGGAAACCTATAGTGGTGACGGTCACACAACATGGTGTGATCACTGCCATTGGATCGCCCCCTTGAAAATGGCTAAAAGGGCCAATTTTAAGTTGAGTATATTTTACAATTAAAAAAAATGAGAAAGAAAAAACATCAGAGAAAAAGTGAGGGTGGCCCAGAACCCCCAGGCTCCTGCAGAGTGAAAGGGGGCTCCTCACCCCACAGGGAGAGAGGACGGCATTCCACAGGGGTCCTGCCTTGCCAAGGCCCATGGCGAGCAAACCCTGATGGAGCGCGGCGGCGGCACGGGGCAGCAGCCACAGCCGGCCGGCCTCAGGCTCCCAGAAGCGCCCGGCTCAGCATCAGAGGCACCGAGAGTCTGGGACCTGCTCCACGCTGCGGGCGGGGCCCACCTGAAAATCAGCATCCTCTTAACACTGTCTCCCAGTCACTGCAGGGCAGCCGGGCGTGCTGTTCTCAACACCCACTGAGGGCCCGGGTGGGGGATTAGCGAACTCAGGTTCACAGGGCTGGTCTGGGGACAGCAGGTCACGGGGACGGACAGTCCAGCATCACCTAAGCGGCAATCCGCCAACAATCAAAACCTCCCAGGCCTGGAACCCAGGGCTACCCAGCAAGATCACCCTATCGTGTGCCAGCTGGAGGGTACCCCATGCAGGGAGGCCTGCCTGGGGGATGGCCGGGTCCCAGCTGTGCAGGGACTGTGGGGACAGTGCTCTGGACAGCAGCTCCCCGATGGACCTCACTCTTTCAGCTAATTGGGGTTGGTCGGTGTCCTCTATTAATAGAGGTGACAACAGCTTCTGAGAAGCTGGGGTCCATGCCATGGCCCCTCCTAACACCCTTCCTTTGGTGGTGAAGTCAGGCCTGGGGGGCGTCCCAGCGCTGGAGCCTTCCTTGCTGAGCCTGCCTGCACAGCCCTCCCTCCCCTGGGCTGTGGAGACGGCGGGACAGCTCAGGACGCTTGACTAGTCCAGAGGAGCCCCGTGAAGATGCTGTGTTGAGGGCGGGGAAGAGTCTGGCCTTGGGGTCCGCCCGTCCCTCGGAAGACCCAGCGTGATCGGACCTTGGCTCCAGAGCACAGACTAAGAATGTGCTGGAATGATGGGGGCTCTGGCCTTGTCCAGGTGGCAGTGAGGGGCCCGGCCCCGAGTCCCCGCCACATCTGAGTCCCCTCTCCCCCCAGTGCCACTCCCAGGCTCCTGCAGGCAGTACCAGGCACCACGGGAAGTATCGCCTTGTACCCGTCAACGCCTCGTTGTCTTGGAGGTGAGCACCCCATAGACCCCCCCAAACTCAGTGGACCTGAGCTCAGGCAGCAGACTCCTCAGGATCGCGCTGAAAGTGCCCTGACACCAGGGAGGGCACCATGCACAGCCCCCCACCCCGGGACAGGGCACCATGCACACACCCCCCACCCCGGGACAGGGCACTTGCACACAGCCCCCCAATCCCAGGACAAGGCACTCGCACACAGCCCCCCACCCCAGGACAGGGTGCCTGCGTGGGCTGGGAGTGCAGACACGTGTCAGCTGCTGAAGTCCCCACCCAGCTGCAAAGCGGCCCATGTCGCTCCCTCGTTGGGTGGAGCCGGCTGAGTGGTCAGCAGGAGGGGTTCATCCTGTGGGAGTTAGCGGGGTGACGGGAAGTGCTGGCTTTCAGCAGCAGAGGTGGCCTCGGAGATGTCAGGTGCACAGACGGTCAAGCGCCCCAGGCCCCCCATGGGTCCTGGGCCCAAGGAGCTCTCCGAGGAGGGTCAGCCTCAGCATCCACCCCAGCACAAAGGTGTCCTGCCTGGCCGCCCTGTTCATCACACAGGGCCAGAAGATCACAGGCACCAAGGCTGGGGGTGGGGGCAGGCGGCACACAGGGACAGTGAGTGACTGGGACATCCTGAAATTGTGCTGAGAAGCGGGCCCTGTGTGAAGTGGGGACTGGGCTGGATCCACAGAGCCCACAAAGCCCAGAGCCCTGCTGATGTACAGGAGGGAGCCCCCTGCCACCCAGTCCCCGGTGCAGCCACCCAAAGGCCCTGGGGAGCGGCAGGCATCCAAGAGGGAGGGCGTCCCCCTCCCTGTCCCCTGCCTGGCTGCTCGGGCCTTAACGCTCCAGAGACGTTGAAGAAGGGAGTGCCCACGGCCCTTGGCAGATGGCATGCCGATGACTCACCACGGCTTCCCTCAGCTCCAGGGACAGAGCCAACGCAAGCACCACACAGCCATGGGCCACCGGAAGTGCCAGCCCTGCCAGGGACCCACTGCCCTGCATCCCACGGCCACCACGGAGGGAGGACGGCTCGGCCCTGCCCTCACCGCAGCGGTGCTGGAGAGTGAGAGGGGCTCATGGGGCCGCTCGGCCTCTCCCAGCCCCGCCTGGCGCTGTCCCAGACGGCAGGAGCATGCTGGTCAGGATCAGCCACCAGCCCAGATGGTGCAGGGCAGGGGCACGGAGCGGCCGCCTGACCCTTCCTGGAGCCGGGCCTTGCCTCAACATGGGGGCTCGGGAGGCGGGGCAGGGGGCTGCCCATCAGGTGGTGACAGAGCTCTGTTCACCAGCAGCCAAAGACGACACCACGGCCTTCGCTTTGGCGGTTTCTGGAGGCTCCAGAGGGCCCTGAGCCAGCGGTCAGCTGCTCACACTGGGCTGTGAGCGACCTTACCTCCCAACCCCCCGAGCAAACACCCATGATTCGCAATTACCCTGGTGGCTTCCAGGGCGGAAAGGCCCTACAGCGCTCGTTAGCATACACCGAGCCAGGCATGAATACAGAGTTGTCGTGCAGAGGGAAATGGCAGCGAGGGGGCTGCTGGGAGCAGACGCCCTGGGGCCAGCAACACCGGGGGAATGAGGACACGATGCCCACAGGGACCCCCACCTCGGGGACTGGCCTCCGCCCACCCACTCCCTCGCTCGCTCCCCCCGCTGCTGCAGGAGCCGCTGGCGTTTCCCGGGGAGAAGCAGGCTTCTCCCGCCTACAAAAGCAGCAGAAATGGAAAGGGGCCAAGGGGAGAACAGACGGGAAAATCGATGGCTCAGTTGCCATGGTGATGATACCAGACAGCAATGTTTACCGACGCGCTGTTCTGGAACAAACCTCCACCAAGGAGCCACCTTCGTGTCAATGCTGTGTCGACAATGGGCGCAGGGACACGGGGTCTTCATGGGGGGGCGGAGGCCTAGGTGCCCCTCTGCCACCGCCTTCCCCGCCCACCCCCCCAGCTGCCCCCACGTCAGGGCCCTGTTACCTGCAGCGTCAGCCCCACCCAGAGCTTGGTGGGCCCGTGGACTCTCCGCCCCATCCCAGCCTCTGGATCAGCTGCTATGTGTGAACACAGCCCGCAGGCGGTCTGCACCCGCCTCGGTCACACGGGGTGGGGGGCTCGAGGGGCAGGTGTGAACTTTGGGGGGCTTGGGTGGGCCCCCTGAGGGACTGGGCCATAGAAGTGAACTGTGTGGGTTGTGGTGTGAGCGGGCTTGGTGACCTGCAGGCCTGGAGCGGGGAAGAAGTCCCCACTGATGCAGCGTGTCCTGGCCTCCCCCCACAACCCCATCCTTGCCCGCGGGAGCTGCCAGCGCCATCTCTGTCCCTCGTCTGCCCAGTGTTTGTAGATTTAAGGTGTGAGCGGGCCTGGGGTCTCTCTCCCTAATTTTCTAATTTTCCCTTTATCCACTCAAAGTGTGCCCGTGGAGCTGGGAGGGACGCGGGCACAGCCCCAGGTGGGCACTCAGGGCCCAGAGCACGGGAGGCTCGAAGGGCTGCTCCTTCCTTTCTGCGCAGGTTCACCTTTTAACGACTACAGAATGTATCCGAGGTGGCCCTTCTGCTCAGGTCTGACAGCCAGTCACGCAGCACACAGGCTGCAGGCCCACGTCCCTGGCCTCCACCCCGAGACTGGGGCCTGAGGAGGGCCCAGCGAGCAGCCTGAGGCAGCACTGCAGAGCCACTGGACCACCGAGCTGCCCGGGACACCTTGCACAGGGATCAGAGAAGCCCAGGCGGGACGGGCTCTGAAGGCCTCTGAGGGTGACGAGGGCATGGGAAGAAGGCCAATGGGGGCGGGCAGGGGTCTCTCCCAGAGCTGGGAGTGGGTGTTTCCTCCATTCTCCGCTTGGGAACGCGGTGTGGACAGGGGCCAAGCCAAACACCACAGGGGGGTTCCAGGACACACCCTCCCTGGTGACTCAGAGACCACAGCAGCTGCAGCTCTGGGTGAGGAGGGAGCTGCCTCTCCTAGCACCCGCTCCAAGGCGGTGCCCAGCACGTAGCCCGTGTCCCACGGACAGCAGGGCCAGGGCACAGAGCTGGGCGTGCCTTGCAAGCATGTACCTATCCACGGTGACAAACAAGGACCGCAGCCTCATCAGTCACCATGTGGCTGCTTTCACAGGCAAATGGAGAAAAAGGGCTCCAGGAGGTGGCAAAGCTATGTGACAGCCGCAGGGATGCCAGCCCTGGCTGAGAGCAATACGCCACATGGCACCCAGGCCTCTGCAGAGCCAGGGGAGAGACCCTGCTGCGCACCAGGCAATGAAGGAGTGTTCTGCAGGGACGTCCGCACCCACCCCGATGATACTTCAGGCAGGGACGCCCTCCTGGAAGATCTAGAATATTCTGTGAGTGTTCTTAACTCAGCCTCTTAAGAGGCAGGAGCTGTGCCACTCTTTCCACACGGGCAATCCCAGCCTGAGCCCTGAGGCTGCCTTCCCTCGTCCATGCACTGTGCCAGTACCAGGCTGAGTCGGGACACCGGGCTCTCCCTCCTATGCCTGCCGGCCCCTGCTGCAGGCACAGGCTCAGCCCAGCTCTTTTCAGGCCAGGAGGCCTGGGCTGCGGACAGCCAGCCGGCTGGGTGGGGATATGTGCTCGAGAGTTGGGGCACAAAAGAGCCACAGCAGCCCCCAGGGTCAGCAGTGACAGGAGCCTCACCCGGGGAAGTCGGCAAGCACAGGACCAGCATCACCCTCCGGGGCCGAGGTACCAGCCCTCTGCCAGGTGGACTCAAGGGTTCTCGTGTAACCAGTGATGCCAGTGGGGCTGAGACCCAGGGCCTGAAGGAACTCAAACCTGTCACAAGACTGCTCGGGGCACGTGTGGGTCGCTGGGGACAGACTGCTGACGAGGGAGTGGCCCGAGGAACAGGAGGCAGGTGGGAACACCAAGCTGTTCAAGGACAGCTTCTGTCAAGGCCGGGAAAACACTTCCCCTCTTTAGGACAAAGAGAAACCAAACCAAACGAAATGCTGTCAAGTCAATTCCAGCTCCGGTGACCGCGTGTCGGAGCAGAACCGTGCTCCACGCAATTTTCAGAGGTTGGTTTTTCTGAAGGAGACTGCCAAGCCTGTCTTCTGAGGTGCCTCTGGCTGGACTTGAACCTCCTACCTTTTGGTTAGCAGCCAAGCGCGTTAACTGTTTGCACCACCCAGTGCAGAGAACCTAACCCTAAGTCTTGCCGTGGTGCAATACATTGCTTTTATATGGCCTTTCTCACCATGGTCTTGTAACTCTCACCAAACGACTGGGTGCGACTGTACAAATGAGGTGCTTGTGGCCCACCAAAGGGATTGGACACCTTGCTAATAATGCAAATAAGGTGCATGGAACCCTAACAAGGGGATTGGTTAGTTTTGCCATCTGCTAGGCTTAAAATGAGCCATCCCAGAGGCAGAAAGGGGAGACACCTCACCAAACCACGGAAGAAGAGCCAGGAGTGGAGAGCGTCCTTTGGATCCGGGGTCCCTGCACCTGGTCTGGCTTCCGAGACTCAGGAGACAGAAGACGGTGAGAGAGGGGGAAAAGCAGCAGCAGAGACATGGTGGCGGCAGAAGCAGAGCCAGGAGACTGACAGGAGACTACAGTGCTGGGCTTCCCCGGACGAGGAGCAAGACAGAGCTGAGCGCCTTCGGGCAGGAGGCTTGTGGACAGGGTGGGGCGCCTCCAGGCACTTGTCTGTGGAGTTAGGATTGCTGACCCATTTGCTGGTGGAGTAGGGTGCCTCTGGGCACTTACTGGCAGAGCTAAAGAGCTTTGTAACACCTGCCCAAGCAGGGCAGAGGCCAGAGCAGGGCAGAGGCCAGACCGAGGGGCTGAGGGCCAGAAAGAGGCGTGCCTGCAAGCACAGCTGGGAAGAGGCTGTCCTGATGGAAGAACTGTATCCTGAGCATTCCTGAACCTGAAGTGGAACCTGTTACTTCCCTATTAAACCCTGTAACTGTGACTATTGTCTGTGAGTTCTGTGTGGTCACTGCAATGAATTATCAAACCCAGCAGAGGAGTCGAGTGTGCTGTGGGTGGGACAGCTGGTGTCAGAATTGGTAAAAAGGTTGGAGGGTGGAGGTATGTCTGACCTCCGCCTTGGGCTGCTGACCTGATCAGAGGAGGTTGGACGCCCCTCCTGGCCACTTTCGCACCTGCCCTCCCCAACCAGCCACAGAGCTGGCGATTCTGCTGCTCTTTGCTGTGCTCCCAGCCCTCAGCCAGACAGCATTCAGACTGCTGGGTCAGGAGGGCTGGGATAAGAGGAGGGTGCAGCTCCAAAGCCCCCATGGCTCTCCTCCACGCTCTGCCCTGTGGCCTCCACACCAGGCCCTGTCCCTGCTGCGGCCAGAAGGGCTAGACCCAGCGATGGAGGAGCAGGAGAAACAGAGCCTCTCACCCATCTTCTCAAACTTGCAAGTCAGAAGGAAGCTGGGACGGGTACACAGGGCACCACGTCCACGACAACCACGACATCCACCCTCACTGCCGCCGTCTGCTTCTTGGCCACGGAGGAGGCGCGTCTGCACACGCCAGGGCCTGCAGCCTCAGAGCCCTCAGACGGCCCCATCGCCCTGGACTGCCGGTCAGCCCAGGAGTACAAGCACTGAGAGCTGCAAGAGGACGAGCAGACGGCCTGGGCAATGTGCCGCGAGGTGTGCGCGGACCAAAGGGGCTGTCAGCGCGCCAGGACTCACCTGGGTGATTATATCTACAGAGCTGGGATCACACTGGAGACGTGCTCCGCAGACAGCAGTGGCGATTGAAGAAGAAATCGAATCAGCCGCCAGACAGACAATAAACCGTGGGTGGCTGCTGGCCAGGAGATTAGAGGGCTACAGAAGACGCCAGAACACCCCCTTATCAAAGCAAAACCCAAGAGTCATCTGCGGAGCCGTCTTCACTGCAGGGAGAACCCAGCACAAGATGAGAGGCTGAGCCTGCTGTGAGGTCGGGAGCCGCAGCCCGGAGCCACCTCACAGCTGCGAGCCGCACGCATGCACAGAGGGACAGAGAACGGACGGACCAAAGGAGCCGCCAGCGTCTCGGTGGCCAGAGAGTGAACGAGGAAGAAGAAAGGGGCAGGCCGACTGCTCAGCTGCTGCGGAAGGGAACTGACTGGGCTCTGGCCACGCAGGAGGCCGGCCGCTTCTAAAGCAGGAAGCTCAAAGGAAACTCCCATCTGAAGTCTCCCTACTCCGGAGACTCGGGTTACCCCTGAGCACTGCACATCTGGCTACACTGGGCGGGACACAGCCCACGTGAGACCCGCAGGCAGCACCGGAAGGATGAGGCCTGGGGCCATGCAATGAAGGGGGGGACTTCGGCTGCAGCAACTGGGACAATGGTCGATGGTCTAATCCCATACAGGCTGAGAGCCCAGGGAGCACAGGGGGAGCCACCGGATACCCGTCCCAACGTGAGCAAGAAGGCAAGAAGGACGAGAAAAATGGCAGAAGGGGGGCTTGTTGCTGGGGGTTGGGAGCTGGTTCTGAGTCATAGTGACCCCATGTGACAGAGCAGAGCTGCCCCATAAGGTTTCCTGCCAGTAATCTTTACGAGAGCAGGTGGCCAGGTCCTTTCTCCTGTGGAGCCACTGGATAGGTTTGAAACACCACCCTTTGGGTTAGTAGCTGAGTGCTTAACCACTGCACCACCAGGGCTCCTTGGCACGAGAGGGTGGGGGTGGAAACAGAAACATGAGGAAAAGCGGGGATAGCAGCAGCACCAGACTGCTCCCCACAGCCACCAGGGCCACAACCCGAGGACCCAGTTGGGAATTTGGCAGCAAGAGGGTGAGTTAGTGCCCCGCTTTGCTGGGAGTCAAGATTAAGTCACCGAAAAACAATCTCTGGGGTCAAATCAAGGCTGCTCTGTTGTTGTTGCTGCTGGCTGCCATCAAGTGCACCCTGACTCGTGGCGACCCCGCACAGAGCAGAACGAAACGCTGCCTAGTCCTGCGCCATCCCCATGATCAGCTGCAGATCGGACCATTGTGATCCACAGAGTCTTCACTGGCTGATTTTTGGAAGCAGATCTCCAGGCCTTTCTTCCTAGTCTGTCTTAGTCTGGAAGCTTCTGAAACCTGTTCAGCATCCTAGCAACACGCAAACTTACACTGAGACATGGGTGGTAGCTGCGCTTAAGGTGCACTGCCTGGGAATGGAACCCGGGTCTCCCGCGTGGAAGTGAGAATCCGAACGATCTCTGGGGTCACGTCTAGGCTGGCGCCGGGTCTAAGGCACGTGACCAAAGCAGAAAGAGCCCTCCTCCAAGCCTCTTCACAAAGGACATTCCCTGAGGGCTCTGGTCACCTCCCAGACAGCAGGGGCAGCAAGGCCGTCAGAGGCTGAGCGATCCCCCAGGGCTACAATGGGCAGAGAGGAGCAGGTGGACACCAGTCAACAGCAAACAGACCAGAAAAGGGATTACTGGGACCGAGACGGTCACGCCCCAATGAGAAGGTTCATGTCTTTGAGGAGACACAAAACCCAGCCTGTAATTTATGCACTTAATAACACCGCCTCGAAACACATAAAGCAACAATGACAGAGAAACTGACGAGCCTGCCATCCTGGGACAGTAAGACGCCTCTTTTGCTGATGAATACGAAGGATGACATTATTAAATATTTGAAAACAATCAGAAAGCCCACACCCATCACCAGGTAATATTATTTTCAGACACACGTGGATGCCTTAAACAGAGGCCACACACCTGGCAAAAATGCCTCTCGATGAAAATCCCAGACTTGGGACCATTCAAGAACCAGGAGAACAAGCCCCACCCCGATGACATCCCAGCCAGCCTGTGGGGAGGGAAGTCACCACAGACGCCCACAGCCGCCAGGCAGAACTAACGGGAGCCGTGAGCTCAAAGAAGTCAAGGACCTGAGGAACAAGGAGGAATACAATTCCTGAGCCAGTGGCCTCCCACCTAGAAACCCAGGGACACTGTTCCATGGGGACAGTGGGCAAATGTTCCAGCCCCAGCCCAGAGCAAAAGACTCCCATCCTCTCCACGAGGGCTTTACAGCGGGGAAGGGCACACACGCTCAGCCCCTGGAAGACCTCCCCTTCTCAGCAGATACCTGCATGGGCCGGCTCAGGGCTGGGGTCCCTCTGGGCTGGACCCCCACCTTGGCAAATCTGCCCGCCGACACGTAAGACACCCACAAGACAACAAAGTGAAAGCAGCCCGCCACTTCAGTGCTGGAGGTGCCAGACTCGGCGTTTACATCCCGTCCGCGGGCCTCCAAGAACCAGCCTGGCCAAGCCCATCGGCGGCTGCCCTTCTCTAAGGACCTGGGGTTGCCTCCTGCCTGGGTCCAGTGCACGGGTCTTGACCATGCCGGGAGAAGGGGCCTGAGAAAGGCGGCTGGGCCTTCCTGCGTGTGCCAAGCCTCATGCAGACAGAGTCCCAGAGAGTAACTTTTTACACCCCAAAACACCAAGCCGGCTCTAATCCACTGGCTCACCCCCCTCCCACAAGGTCGGGGGGCAAGGGAGTCCTGTGGCCTGTGCTGAGGAGAGTTGGCCTTGCCGGGTGACTCCAGCTCTGTGGAGAGCGTGCAGCGGAACATTCCAGAATCACAGAGGTTAGCCCTGCGCAGGGCTGGGAACTGCAGCTCCCGGACAAGCATGCTCAGAGCGCGATGTGGACTGAACTGTGTCACCAAAAAGACATGTGCAAGTCCTGAGCACCGAGAACATGCCCGTGTGGAAACAGGGTCTCCAAAGACACCAACGGTTAGGTTAAATGAGGTCTTATCAGGTGGGGTGGGGTGCGCCAAATCCTAATCCCTTCTGAGGGGTGTCTTATAAAAGGGGAGAACAGACACGGGGACGGGGAAGACACACGGACAAGCAGCAAAGGATCGCTGCAGCTACCAGAAGCTCGGAGGGAGGCAACATGCCTCTCAGAGCCTCAGAAGGAACCAAAGTGGCCGATGCCATGATTCAGACTGCTGATTCAGAACTGTGAGACAATAGATTTCTGTTCCTTCAAGCCACTCAACTTTGTGGTATTTCGTCATGGCAACCCTTAGGAAACAGAGACAGAGGAGGAAAAAGGCACCAGGAATAACCAGCTACTCATCAAGAGAACAGAGAAGTAACTTGTGTGCGTTCACAGCATGGAACGTTCTAGAGCAGTAAAAATGAACGCACTCCACTACTTGCAACAACACAGAGGAATCTGAACACAGAATGAGCAAAAGCCTGCTGCATGAGTCCACCTTCCTGCCGACGATCTTCCAGTGGCCAGCGAGCCCCCGGCACAAGCCCAGAACCCATCTCCCCAAGGCCCTGCTGCTCGAACCCGACCTCCTCCCAGCCCCACCACCTCCTCTGCTCCAGACTGTTCACCTTCTGCAGAAACACCTTGTCCTGGACCCCTGGTGTGCACCTCTGCTCCCTCTCCTCCACCCCTCCCTCCTCACCCACAGGCTGCAGCTAACACGCCGGCCCTGGTTACACCACCCTCAGATGACCCTGAGCACTGGCACCACACCTGTCCTTCAGGGATGCCTGGTTCATGGCCCTCCTCTCGGGGCACCAGGTCCCCCGCAAGGCATACTGTCGGGAAATTTCAGAGCACCAAGGACAAAGCTCTGAAGGCTTCCAGGGAGGGGAAAACAAAAACAAAAGCTGTCTACAGCATCAGTATCAAGATGGCATTGCTGGAGGACCATAAGCCCAGAGCTAGGGGACAACGGGACAATGCCACCAAATGCCAGGGGAAGATGGTTTCCCACCCAGAATGCTGACCCTCAGCCAAGCCACCTGCTGAGCGCCCGGTAGTAAAACACCCGCAGATGCCCAGGCTCAAAGAATCTATTTCCCTCTTAGGAACCTTTAAGGAAAAGATGATCCCACACAAACAAACCGCAGGGCACCCATACAATGGGACATTGTTCACCAGGAAAAACAAATGAGCCATAAGCCACAAAAAGACTGGAGGAAACTTAAAGGCACACTGCTAAATGAGAGAAGCCAGTCTGAAAAGACTACCTACTGTAGGACTCCAACCACATGACTTCCCGAAAAGGAAACACAGACAGTGAGCAGACCCGTGGTTGCCAGGGGTCCAGGGGCTCAGGGATGGGGGTGACCAGGTGGCGCCCAGGGCGTTTTTTGGGCAATGAAACTATTCTGCATGACAGTGTCATAGTGGACACACGACACTGCATTTGTCAACACCCACAGGACTGAGAGTGAACACAGAGAGTGAACCCTACGGTAGACTATGGACTTCAGTTAGTAACAATGTATCAATACTGGTTCACCAGTTGTAACACGTATCACAGGAATGCAAGATGTTAGTAACAGAGGACACTGTGGTGGGGAGAGGGGGTACGGTACGTAGGAATTCTCTACTTTCTGAACAATTTTTCTGTACACCTACAACTGCTCTAAAAAATAAAGTCTATTTAAAAAAAAAATCTCTAAATGAGGGAGCAAAACAAGTATGGTGAAAAACACAGGACCTAGAAACACAGGGGCTCCCACACAGCAGGGCATCCCAGGTGGGGGATCCCAGGACATGGGGCGGCCCGGCTCCCCAATTGGGACAGGGGGTGGGGGCTCCAGGAGGGCGGTCTCCAGAAGGAGAATAAATGAAACAATCCACTGAGTTGGCTGATGGCAGACAAAGGAATGAGTTCATGATGGTCCACACAGAAACACCCAAACGCAGAAGTAAGGCAAAACAGTTGTATGAGAAAAAAAGTGTAATCACAACAAACATCTGTGAACTATAATACACGAGAAAGATCAATAAATTGGACCTCATCAAAATGAAAAACGTCTGCTCTTTAAAAAACAGTTATAAAAGGGAAAGGCAGACCAAACTGAGAGAAAATATGTGTAAAAAATGTATCCGACAAATGACTTGTATCCTAAATATATAAAGAGTGTTTACAATTTAATAATAAGAAGACAAGCAACCTAATAAAAAAGGAAGGCATTTCACCCAAGAAAATGTACAAATGGCCGATAAGCACCTGCAAAGGTGCTCGACATGGTTAGTTAATTAGGGAAACTTAAATCTGTAACAGCCCCAAACTGGAAACAACTCAAGCATCCACCAACACAGGACTGAATAAACGAAGTGCAGAACATCCACACACTGGAATACCACTCAGCGATAAAACCTAATGAGCTGCTGGTCCACATGACAATGTAGGTGAATCTCAAAATATGTTATGCTGCCTGACAGGAGCCTGACAGAAAAAAGACTGCATACTGTAGGATCCCATTGATATAACACCCTAGAAAACACACACGGAATTAGAGAGACAGAAAGCAGACCAGCAGTTGCTTGGGGACAGGAAGGGGCACAGTGGGGAGAGAGAAGGGGGCTGACAGGGGCCTGGGAAACTGGGGTGATGGAGAGGCTCACAATCTCAATTGTGGCGATGGGGCGTGTGCATGTGTAAAACCCCATCACACTGTGTACTTTACATACGTGCAGTTTACTGTACATCAGCTCTACCTCACTAAAGCTCTGAAAAACCACAGGTGCTGTCTTAGCTGTGGCTAAAACCCGTGCAGTTACAACATAAACCTCATATAATACTTTAAACAAAAATCGTGATAAATCGTATCAGACAGAGCAAGGGAGTCGTATAAAAAAGCTAAGTCCAAATCTTTCACAATAAGAATTATTAAATAATGTCTAAAATTGAAAAAAAAAAAAGAAGAAGAAACCTACTTTTTAGTCACATGGAAGCAAGCCCAAGAAAAACAGCTTTACAAGCTGAAGGCAGCCGCCTCTGAGTACGGGACGCAGGGGTGAGAAGAGGGGAGGGCAGGGGGCGTGCTGTGAAACCAGGGGCACGTGTTGCTTTAATAAAAATTCAACTCCTGACCATCTGACGCAGCAATTCCCCTTCCTGGTGCAGACCCAGGAGAAATGAAAACGTGTCTGCTCAGGCAAGCTTGTACACCAAAGTTCACTGCAGCTCTATTCACAACAGCTGACGGATAAACGATAGGGTTCATCCAGGCAGTGGAATATGATTCAGCAATAAAGAGAAACAAAATTCTCAACACGCTACAACACGGATGAACCTCGAAAACATGAAGTGAAAGAAGCTACGTATTACACGATTCTCTTCATGTGAAATGTCCTGAAGAGGCAAATCCATAGAGGCAGAAAGCAGACTAGAGGTCACAGGAGCTGGGGGCACAGGGAATGGAAGGGACCGCTAAAGGGTAAGAGGTCTCTTTTTGGGATGATGAAAACGTTCTAAGGTTGATTGTGATGATGGTTACACAGATCTGTGACTACACTAAGAACTGCTGGTTTTACACTTTAAGCGGCTGAGCTGCACGCTGTGTGAATTCTACCTCAATAAAGTTGTTTCCAAAACAAATTTTTCACCTCCCGGAGCAGGCCTGCTGTCCCACCGCTCACCTCATGTAAGGGGACTCGTATTTGTCAAGTGATGGAGTCCACTCCCCAGATAAACCCCAGAGGAGACGGCACAGTTGACTGGGTCCCTGATTAAAGTTGAAACCCTGTGAGCTCCGGGGGGACGGAGACATGTCTCTCCCACGGCAGCCCCCATGTGCCAACACCAGGGCACAGGGCAGGTGGCCAGAGCCTTCCATCCTGCTCACCAGGTCTGGTGAAGCTGGCAACCTCCCAGAACTCTGCCAACAGTGAGTTCTGGACTCCCACCGCAGTCCTGGACACACCGTGGGGTCCCACGGGGATGCGTCGTTTCCGTGGGCAGACCCCCCCATCCCCTGTACATGCTCACGATGGCAGGAGAAGGCATGCCTGGTCCTCCAGCGCATGCCCCCCCAATCCACTGCATGACAAACCATGATGACAACCCCCCAAGACGAGTCAGAGCACATGTGCAAACACACCAGGGCTCAAGCCCACCCCCAGAGCCAGGACAGGCGGGGCGGCAAGGGCACCTCCCCCAAACTCAGCATACCCAGAACTGGGTTTTTGGGAGGGGCAGCCAGGAGGCCCAGGGGAGCCCAAGTGGGGCCACTGTCCCACAGTCAGTTCTTCACAACAGTGTGACCTCCATCCGCCCAGACATCACCAGGCCAGGCCAGGCGTGTAGCCCTGCCGCGTTCCCACGGGACTGCCACAAGATGAAGAGGTTTCCCTGGAGTCATGGGAAATGAGAGCAACACCACCTTCCCACCACCTGAGCCTGCCTGTGAGCCTCCCTGGCAGCTGCCTACACAGCCCATGCCCCGCAGGCTGGCACTCTCTGCCCCTCACCTGCCCAGGTACCTTCCCAACACAGAGCTCTGGACGCCGTCACTCTGCAGGGGTGGGAATGACAAGACACACAGCACATGCCCCCGGGGCTGCCCGAGGGAACGGTGCCCATCCGGGGTCAGGACCCCAGGCCAGCCATGACCACTGACAGGCTCGGCCTCAGTTTCCCCAAACACAGGAGTGAAAGAGGCAACTGCAGAGCCCCGCGGTCTCCAGGCCTGATGTCCTGTACAGGCTGTTGTGGAAAGGACACAAGGAGAACAAGCAGGCAGAGCTGCACGGACAGGGGCTCAGCCCAGCACGCGAGAAACAGGTTCCCGAGCCCCCGAGGCTGTGACTGCTGCCCACGGCTGATTGTCTGTCGAGGGCAGTGGCCAGCCACTCAAGGGAAAACACAACCCTCAGAGGGGACGAGGTGCGGCAGAGCTACCTCCCTTCCTCATTGCAGCCGGGGCAGTCACTTCCACAGCCACTGCCCGAGACCCGCGGGCCACCTGGGTAAGCTGGCCACAGGCTGATTCCCGCCATCAGGAGTCCACGTGCAGAAAGCAGGCCGTCCATCAGCAAAGGGGAAGCTGGGAAAATCCTACTGGCTTCTCAGCTCATGTTGGTTTTCCTGTTGGGCGAAGGCCCATCTCCCCATCCACAGCCCACCCTGGGTGTCAGGACATGAGCGCTGCCAGGCCAGGCCCGCAGGCCCTCCCCGCGGCCGCAAGCCCCGCCAGACAGGGCAGGAGCAGCCCCGCCGGCACCACCTTCCTCCCTCACAGACCACAGACAACGACTCGACAGAAAGCCGCAGCCCGGCGCAGGAACTCGCAGCCTCATTTCGCTGGTTGTGAAAGGAAGACAAGCTCATCGCACAAAATTGGCAACAAGCAGAAAAGGCACACATACAGTGAAAATGCACCCGGGAAGCCCACCCCCCAGGAAGGCCCCCGGTGGTGCTCTGTCGTCTCTTCTCTGCTTAGAACCAGGCACGTGCACGAGCAGCGTCCTTCAACAAAGCCGGGCCTCACCACAGCATGGGCCCGCGCCCTTTCTTGCTCATTTTATACCAGGACCATTTGCCCACGTCATTTACACGTTGCAGGAAACAGGTGTCAATGCTGACCCCACTGTCCGAATCTTCGACACCAATTCCCAATGTGACGCTTTTAAACCAGGATTTTCCCACGTCTCCTCACTCCCAAGCTGCTCCCCTGGGGAGACGTTCCCACCACTGTGAGCTCTGAGTGGCACCTCAAGGAGTTGTCCAGTGCACCCCACTTTTAACAGACTGTGCACCCAACAGCACCTGCCCAGCCCTGAGGGGTGTTGGCATTTTTAAAACCGTGTCGTATCCGACAGGTAAAGCTTGATTCCAAGCCCGAGGAGGACCAGACCCAGGAGCCCAGGCCCACCCAGCACATCAGATGCATCCGGGGTCTTACCGAGCTCCTTGGAGCCTTGACTCTCACTGGCCAGCTCTCCCATCTTCACGAGGGCATCGAAATAGCCTTTGGCTGCATACGTCACACCTGAGAGAGAGGCAGAGGGAGTGTTACGTCCTTCACGAGGACTGACAAGTCCCGCTGCGAAGACGCAGTTGTCCCCAAGCCCATCAGCCCGACCCTCGACCTCGATGAGCACATGACTCGAGTTTGGGCTTCACCCTGGGCCCTAGGATCTCGCTGTGGATATTCTGACTCTGTTCAGGTCTTGAAGGCTCCTTTTATGTGTTAGGAACTCGGTGTTCCGTTCACACCCAGCACGCCTCAAGTCAGAGGGCAAACAGCTGCTCCTGGTCATGTGTTGTTTGGCAAGGGAGGGAGAAGTTCTTTAAGCGTAGCTTAGAGTACAGCACGGCTGGGCAAGACAAGGCAGTATCAGGAGGCAGGAAGCTACTTACTTACCTAGAGACAGAGGCCCCCAAGCCAAGCCTGAGCACAGAGGACTATTGTTCCTGGCTTCCTGGTCTCAGAACAAGACTTATCACTGGAAGTAGGTCGGCTAAAGTAAGGACTCGTATCCAAGACACACAAAGAACCATTGAAGCTCAATGAGAAAACAAACAATTACAGAATGGGCAGAAGATCTGAGCAGACATCTCACCAAGGCACATAAGCGGGTGGAAAAGATGTACATGAAAAGGTGCCCAACATCACACGTCATCAGGGACTCCCAAATCAAAACAACGATCCGACCCCCCTACACACCCGTGAGATTCCAGAACACTGACAGCGCCGAATGCAGCGAGGACGTGGAGCCACAGGAACTCTCGTTCGCCGCTGGTGGGAGTGCACAGCAGTACAGCCACGCCCAAGGTCTGGTGGTTTCTTGCAAAGCTAAACACACGTTTGCCATTTTATCCAGCAATCGCTCTCCTAGGTGTTCACCCCAATGAGATGGAAACTGATGCCCAGACAAAAAGCTGCAAACGAATGTCTGCAGCAGCTTTTCTCATAATCGCCAAAAACTGGAACCAACTAAGCTGTCCTTGAACAGGTGAGCAGATGAACCAACTGCGGTACGTCCACACAGTCGAATGTTACATTCAGTGAGAAAAAGCGATGTGCTATCAAGCCAGAAAAAGCATGGATATTGCTCAGTGAAAGATACCGGTCTGAAAAGGCTATATACTGTACGATTCCAGCCATACAACATTCTGGAAAAGGCAAAACTCTAGGGACAGTGAAAAGATCGTGTAGAAAGGGACGCAGGGGAAGGGGGGAGGGATGAATCGGTGGATCACAGGGGATGTTTAGGGCAGTGAAACTTTTCTATATGAATCTGTAATGGTGGACACGTGACGGTATGCATTTCTCAAAACCCCTAAGACGGTACAACCCAGAGAGCGAACCCTAGACTACGTACTCTAGTTAGTAATAATGTATCGATGTTGGTTCATCGGTTGTAACAAATATATCACAGGCGTGCAAGATGGTAACTATAGGAGAAACAATGCGTGGGGAGAAGGTCTGTGGGAACTCTCGGTACTTCCTGTAAACCTAAAACTATTCTAAAAAAATGAAGTCTATTAGGATCCTCAAACAACAAAAAGTAGGCTAAAGTCATCCCTTGGTATTGCTGGCCACTGGATGCGCATCATAGCACCTAAGGGGGCAAATACTGACCTAGGCAGCAGTGGGTGTGGAGACCTCCCTGCTCCCCAAGTCACAGTGCCCGCTGACGGGCAAAGGACATGGCCAGCGTCGGTCCGGACCTCCTCCTCAGAGGTGAGCATGACCCTTCAGGACTGCTGGGGTGCCTGGCCGCGTGCCTGGTCTGGGCAGTGACCGCGCCCAACCTTCCAGGCTGGAAGGAGGACTAGGAGGTGGAGTTGCCCGGAGCCATCAGCGGCACGATCACAGACCCTGTGAGGGGCTGATAACTGACCACTTGATCAAATTTTATTTGTGTGGTTTTCTGTTAAGCGCACAAAACTTGTTCTGCAGCCTAGGATGGCTCCAGAACCTCACCCAGGGGAACGAAAGCGCTTCTGATGCCTGGGGGAGACAGCTTCTTATAACAAGTGAAAGAAAAACAAGGTCACAGAAGGTCGGTGCTGGGAAGAAAGATACAGCCGAGGCGATAACAGGGCCTGGACAGCTGTCTGTCCTGAGCAGTCAGGAGAGCCCGCGCAACAGGAAGGACAAATCTCCGGTTGGCCAGCACCGTCTCCGGCACAGCCTCCCGGGGAATCCGGGTGGGAGGCGGAGAGGCCCGGAAGGAAACCCACGCCCCCGTGTCGGGGAGCCAGGGTGCACAAACCAAAGAGAAGACCATAGCCCCCCCCCCCCGACACCGCCCCAGTGGAGAGGCATCAGGGGTGTCCTGTGGCTCCCTGTCCTGGTGTCCTGGGGTGGCTGTAACAAAGGACCACACCCAGGCTGGCTGACAGGGACAGAAATTTACTGTCTCACAGTTGTGGAGGCTGGGAGTGCGAATTCAGGGCGTTGGCACCCTGCTTCCTCTGCAGGCTCTAGGGGAGGATCCTTCCTTGTCTCCCAGCTTCTGGTGGCCCCAGGATTCCTTGGCGAGTAGCTGCAGTTACGCGTCCATCCTTCCTCTGTCTGTCTGTGTTTCTTCTCTTTTATAAGAACCCCACTCAGATGGGATTAGGGTCTACCCTCCTCCGCTGTGACCTCCTGTTAATTGATAACATCTTCAAAGACCTTATTTCCAAACAAGGTCACGGTTTCACAGGCACCAGGCTTACATCGTCTATATGTCTTTTTAGGGGGACACCACTCGATCCCCAACACTAACAGGGTCACATTCACAGGTAGCAGGGTTAGGACTGCAACATGTCTTTCGGGGGGCCACCAGTCAATCCCCAACACTCCCTGAGTGCAAAACAGCTGGGAATGAGATGATGTCACTCTGAGGAAGAACGGTTCGCGGGGTGAGACCTCCTTGACAGCGTGTGTCCCGTAAACAGTCCCAGACAGAGAGTCTGAGTGTTGTAGTGACAGCTGGCATTACAAAAGGACGCCACCAGCAGTCTGAGCCGCACGAGAGTAACGCTGGTCTCCAGGGTTGGGCCAGCCTGCACTGTCGATTCAAATTCACAGCTCCCGCCTCGACCGTGAGCACAGAAAAAAACAGACACGGCCAGGAAGAGGTGGGGAAGGGCGTTCCAAAGCAGCGGGACTCGTCAGGCTTGGAAAAGATGCTTGCTGTGTCCTTCTGATGGATTTGCTTCCTTTTCCGAGCACAGTGTACTTGAACCAAAAACCAAACTAGTTGCCGTCAAGTCAATTCTGACTCATGGCAACCTAGTGTGTGTCTGACTAGAACTCTGCTCCGCAGGGTCTTCAATGGTTGATTTCTCAGAAGTAGATCGCCAGGCCTTTCTTCCAAGGCGACTCTGGGTGGATTCGAACCTCTAACCTTTCTGTTAGCAGCGAGTGTGTTCACTGCACCACTCAGGGACTCCTAGGCCAGGCTGGTACCAACCACTTAATCCAAGCCCCAACCTTTAGTGCCAAAGGAACAGAGTTGAGATCCTGCCCATCTTTAGGTGCTGTGGGCAAGGACGAGAGCTGGGATGCCGAGCTCGTCACTCCAGCTGCAGGAATGGCCCCCACTGCCCAGGGTGGGGCCATTGCTGTAGCCACGGGAGCAGACTCCCAAGCGCAGGGTCGCGGCCTGCATGGCAACACACCTCTTTGGCTCAGTGCCAAGTTCATTTCCAGAACAGAAGACCCTCCTCCATCACAGCCCCCGGCCTGCGCCCAAGTTCCCCTGCTGACAAGCTAGGGCCTGTGTCCAAGCCGAGAAGGTCCCTCCTCCAACCCCACGGGGCCCGGCGCAGTCCTACCTGCCAGGGCCTTTTCGTAGTTCTTCCCCATGGCGATGAAGTTCCGGAGGCTGGGGTTGAACTGCTCCATGATGGTCTGCAGGGAGGTAGAGAGAAACAACGTCAGTGGGTGAGCGGCCGCCTCAATGGCATGGCGAGGGGCCGCACAGCCACCAGGAAACCCAAAGATGGCAGCGGCCCCCAGCGGTTGGGACCATGCAGGCTCCTGTCAGGCTTCCTGAGTTCAAACCCCAGCTCTGCCCCTTACTGAAGACAAATTACTTCCTGAGCCTCAGTGTTCACATCTGTACGATGGGGACAGCAACAAGGCCCGCAGAGGGAGGCCTGCGGGTGAAACAAGTGGATACGTGTCGAGCACCTGGGACAGTACCTGGCACATAACCTGCTCTGAAGTGTGGCCGCCGGGGGGCTGTTACCCCGCTGGGCAGGCTGAGTCAGCGACTGGGTCCCCACTGGCCACACAGATGGCCCAGCGCCGCCCAGCAACCCCCTCCCTAGAGAATCTTAACACCAATTACCACACCCGGGCTCTGCTTAGAGGGACCCACGGCCTGGTTTGCAAACACCAGCTATGAGCAATCCAGCGGGCTCCGATCCGCACGCTAGACGGGCTGGCGGCCAGTGCCACGATCAGCAGATCTCAGACGAAGAAATTAGATTTTCATGGCGAAGGCCAAATGCATGTTTTAATTACGAGGCATCAGAGCAGGCAACGCCAACAGCAGCCAAATGAGAATCTTCCTGGCAGGAGGGGCTGTCAGCGGGGCCGCACGCCAGCTGAGAACCAGGAGGAAGCGCAGAAGACCCGTCTCTACCACATCCTAAGTCCTCAGTGATTTTATCCCACGATGCGGCTGAGCTTCCCCCAGACGAGAGGGGGACAGCGGGCCCTGCCACAGAGGGGGGTCCCCGAGGCTTGTCTGACAGGCGCCCTCACCCCCGGCCCATCTGTTGGCTGGGCCAGCAGTCACCCCAGGCCCAGCGACACCCTCCCCTGCTCCTCACCCTCAGCCCTCGGCATCGGCATCGACATAGCAGGTGAGGAGGGGCATTTAGGGAAGCGAAAGTCGCCCTCTCTGCGGCCAGGCTACTGGAGACCCAGAACTTAGCACACACTCCAGCACCTGCCTGTGGGAGGTCCTGTTCTGACCACACTTGGCTCAGGCCCAGTGAAGAGACGCCAGCCCCTCCTGCATGAGGCTGGTCTCCAAACCTCACCACCCCAGACCCTGCGCTCCTCCACAGCGTGAACCACGGCCCCGGCCCTGCGCTGCGCTGGGCACCTGAGCAAGGCGAAGCTCCCAGCCTCATCCCAGGCAGCGCTCCCTCCCACCTGGCTCAGCAAAGGTTCTGACCACACGGGTGCGTGAGGCCAGAGCCAACAGGGGCGGAGGCGGGTGCCAGAAAACGGGAATAAGGCCCTGTCTGGCTCAGCACGTGTGGCGTTTCAGGGTGCCTTAGGGTCAGGATAGAGGTGTCACGTAGGTGTGGGGGAAGGGCGACTAGGAGCTGGAGATGCATGTCTGGGAGCACCCTCAAACTGGAGGAGCTCACGGCAGTGTCGCCCAGACGCCCTTCCAGACCCGTGGACCATCCCGAGGTGGTCAAGAGACACCCAAGGGGTTTGCATTGTTCGAATGAATCATAGCGGAAGTGGGACAACCCCAGTGAGGGCAAGGAAGTTCCTGATTCTGGGGCTACAGGTGTGCGTGTGTATGAATGTTTGAGTGTGCGAGTGTGCATCTATGTACATGGGGTATCTATGCGTATGTGTGTGTGTGAATGTGTGTACACGTATCTGTACGCATTAGTGTGCACGTGTATACGGACTTGCGTGTGTGTGAGTGTGAGTGTTCGCATCTGTGTGTATGTGTCTGTGCGTAGGGGTATGCATGTGTGTGTACATGTGAACATGTGTACAGACATATACATGTGAGTGTGTATACATGTGTGTAAACACATGTATAGATGTATATGCAAGTAGTGTGTACATGTGAGCACATGTATAGGTGTATATACGTGTGGGGGGTGCTCACGTATAGGTGTATGTGAGTGTGTGCAAGTGTGTGTATGTGCGTGGACACTGAGTCACAGCACGGATGCACAGCTCGCTGTGAGGAGGGGGCACAAGGTCTGTGAGCGCCAACCTGTAGCGTGGCTGTGGCGTGAGCACAGCCGTGCACAGGGGACAGCACGGAGCCAGGCTGTTCCTGGGTGGGAGAGGAGCCCACTGGGAGTGGCAGCTGAAACATGCAGGAGGCACCGGGGCCGGGCCACAGTATGGCCAGGCCGTCCTCACGTCATGACACACGGAACAGCCTGGTTTTGCTTCCTCAGCCCGGCTGTCGCATGCTCACGTACAGGAATGCAGCGAGGAAGGCCTGGCACACGGCAGAGAGGGGTGGCCGCAGGTGCTCAGTTGGGCCCCTCCAGTCCTGGGGGGCGGCACTGTCTCCCCTCTGTACTCCCCTTAGCGACTCTCCTTGGTCACTCCATCTCCTGGGACCATGGCCTCCAAGAGACCAAAGTCAAGAATGGACTGTTGGGAGGGACAGGGATGGGAAGGGGCCAGCCTCTCCAGTAGAAGTGCTCTCTGGGGAGGGAGACCTCTTCTTCCATGGGGGCTTCTCCACGGGGGTCCTCTCCAGAGCCCCCAAGTCTGTCCTGCCATCCCAGGGTCCCCTAGAGTGAGCAGGGTGCCCTGGTGGGTGAAATCACACAGCCCCAAGCCCCTACATAGTGCCCCCATGGAGGCTCTGGCCCACCACCCAGCGCAGACCATGGCAGGGGAGCACTCGGCCTGACCACCAGCTCCCTAACCAGGCCCAGGCTTCCATCCACCCCCAGCCTGTCTCCCCCCACACCCATGGCGGGCACAGGCATCCCTGGAGGCACTTGGGACACAATAGCAGGATCAGGCAGAGCCGCCCAGGTAAGCCCCTCGTATAGGGGATGGTGGGGAGGCCTGCTTTTCCCAAGCTCAGCAGGTGCCACCTTCATGCCCCCACACTCCCTTCCACAACCTGCCTGCGGCAGAAGGGGGGCCCTGCCGGTCTCAGGGGAGCAGGGAGTGTTTCTTCGTTCTCAGCACCAGAGGGCTGTGAAAACAGAGAAACTAAAGCCAGCAGGAACCGAGCTTCGATACAGAGAAGTGACCCTCTGCACGCTTGGAGTAAACTGTTGGGGGGCCCCAGGCCCTCCTAATCCTGGGATGGCCTCAGGCTCCCAGAGAGCCGTGCGCACAGGACACGCCCACCCTCCCCAGGCCCGCCCTGCCTGCGTAGACATGTGACAAGAGAAGCAACGCAGACACCCTCCTCCAAGCCCCACGTGTATCACACAGAGCACGAGCCCACGCCTGCTCGAATCTCACCGTGTACCCCATGAGGCATGTGTGGTTTGGGCGGCCTTTGTGGGCCAAATGTTATATATTTAGCACGGGCACCCTCATTCACGCACTTGTCCATTCAGTCAGTATTCACGAGGGGGTGCCTCTCCCAGGCCAGGCACGGTGCTACAGCATGGACGGCCTGTTGGGTGCTCTCGGGCGCCAGCAGGGAATTCACCCACAGGAGCAGGTTGGGGTGGGTCTGCCCCAGCGAGGGTCACAGCCTAGGCGCAATATACAGGTGCCCTGTGGCTGGGACATTCACACAGCTCAGTGTCCCTGTCCCCACTGGGCCACAGTGGGACCCAGGCATCACTGTTTGTCCACAGCAAAGACCAAGCCCCCCCACGTCCACACCAGCTCCCCAAAGACCCCTGGCCACCTACTTCTACCAGAGCGAGTTGGGGGGCCGAGTCTGCCAGCCACCATCAGGACACAGGTAGGCCAGCAAGCCTGGGGAACCTGGTTGAACCCTGGGGAGTCCGTTCTGCCCAGCGTGCTCCAGCCCTGGACAATCCTGTCTCGACCAGGCCAGAGGTGGCAGCCATTCCGGCTTACTTCCGCCGGGGGCCTGCCAGGCCAGCCTGGACAAAGGGCGGTGGAGCCCCCCTCCCCCAACTTAGGGAACAAAGGGAGAGCGGCCAGCGTATTTGTAAAGGAACTCTGCCAAGGGACTTGGCTCCAGCCACCAGGAGGGTGTCCAGGGCTGCGTGTGCCAGCTCAGGAACGCTGGTCACCCTCAGCTCTCGTCCTCCTCAGGGGCCCCTCTCCAGAACTTTCCTGGCAGGGCTGCCGCACAGAGAAAGCAAAGTTCCTGGGCTGACGGAGGGGAGTGGCCAGTCCTGCAATCCACAGAGGAAGGGCAAGGGCATCCGCCTGCATCCGATGAGTGAATGGCCAGGCCCCTCTGTAGTCCTCTGTGGACCCTGGACACCCAGCTGAATGTAGAGGGGGAATGGCTCTGGGACCCCACTTGGCTGTGGGGGGGGGGGTTACACACCTATCATACTGACTGCCACAGCACCCACAAAGAATGCTGCATCCCATTCTACAGACTGAGGCCAGGAAGTCAGAGCTGCCCGCTTGGCTCAGCCTCCAAGGAGGGCCCTGTTCACTCTGGCCTCTCCCATGGAAACACCCATCAGCTGGGGACCCTGGGCTGAGGACCCGGCTCACAGTGCCAGGGGGTTGGGGGGGAGGGAGGCGACTACCTGCTAGAGTCAGGAAGCCTGGCTCTCACCCCAGCTCTGTGAGACCACCCCCCAACAGGTCACTCTGGGAGTGGAAAGTTCTGTCCCCTCCAACAGCTGAGGCATCTGTCCTTGGGGACAAACACTTTGGTGGGGAACATGGGACCCCATTCAGTGAGTGCCAGGGGGATTCCTGGAGGAGGCAGCTCTTACTTGGTTAGAATCAGAGAAAAGGTAGCAGCATGCACATACCATATTAGAAAGTGAGTGGAGGCTTCTGGAAGGAAATGGTGGGGGTGGGAGGGGAATCAAGAATGGGAGTGTGAATGAGTGGGAGATGGAGTGTGAAGGGGTGGGGGATGGAGTGTGAA
>NW_004443964.1:1931307-1939976 GCF_000243295.1 Trichechus manatus latirostris
GGAGTGTGAAGGGGTGGGGGATGGGAGTGTGAAGGGGTGGAGGATGGAGTGTGAAGGCGTGGAGGATGGAGTGTAAAGGGGTGGGGGATGGAGTGTGAAAGGGTGGGGGATGGAGTGTGAAGGGATGGAAGATGGAGTGTGAAGAGGTCGGAGATGGGAGTGTGAAGGGGTGGGGGATAGGAGTGTGAAGGGGTGGGGGATGGGACTGTGAAGGCCTGCAGGTAGGGTCCCGGGAGAACACCAAGCAGAGCTCACCACAACGGTTACACTTTGGCACGCCAGTCTCTCTGCCGGCCGTTCAGGTGCCCCTGGTCAGGCAGGCAGAGGGAGCCCTGCCCTGTGCAAGTGACCCCACGGGCACACAGGACCTCAGGGACAGGCCCCAGCATCCTCCCAGTTCACCATCCGCAGACCCCAGGCGGGTGCGTGGAAAAACAAGCACTTTGAACCAAGCGCTGGGGTAAAAGGCACCCTCCCATGAGGGGCTGACCGGGAACAGAGGGCCAGAGTGCAGGGTGAGGGTCAGGAGGAGAGGCTTGAGGGGCCAGCAGGGGGTGGGGGTGGGAGAGGCCTAAGGCAGGAGTCACAGCAGAGGGACCCCCGAAGCTCTGGCGCTGCGTCCAGACCTGACAGTGGATGACTCCTTCCCACCACCTGGACGCTCCTGGCCAGGGGACCGCCTGAGGCGGGCAGCTACGGCGACAGGCCCCGCTGGCATGAGGCCCTGCGCCAAAGGCTCAACCAGGATAAAAGGTGAACGCAAACACCACCAACGCCAACCCCCTGCCTGGACCTGGTGCATCGAGAGCCGGCCGCCTGCACACTCTCACCACACACGGGTGGGGAAGGCGCGGCCACTTCACACCAGGGGCCCGAGCTCCCAGCCCTGACGCCCCCGAGGAGCCACCCCCCCCAGCTCTCCAGCGCACTATTTACAAGCCCGTGCTGGGGCACAGGTGGGATGCGTGCACACGGTGGACACAGGCCTCTTCCGCCACCGAACACCAGGAAGTGCCCAGATCAAGCCTGAGGCCCGGGCACCTGCTCACCCCCCCAAGCACCACCGTTCTCTGGAGCAGGCCACAGCTCCGCCAGGCTGGACGCCACTCCCTGCCCGGCGAGGGCCAGCTGGCAGGACCGTGGAGCTGCACCACGGGGCCACTTCCCTCCTGTGCCAGAGGCCCACCTGGCGCACCTGGACTTCCAGGGAAGCTTGGCACTGCGCCCCACATCACACCTGCCACCTGGGCCTGCCACGGAGCAGACCAGCCACCGGGCAGTGGTGGGGAGCTAAGCCGGAACCCACCACCCAGCCAAGGGCTCCTATGATGATATCACAGTGTGCTCCCAGGAAGCTTCACGTTGTCACAGACAGGGCTGCGTGTGGCTGAAGTCGTGGGGGACAAACCTTCACTGCACAATTAGCCTGAAGTGGACGGGTTGCCACATGATGACCAACAGCACCCAGGACACCCGGCACCCCTGGCCAAGCCAGCCGACCGAGCCTCCACTTTCGGTGTGGGGAGCTCCAGCCTGATACCTGCCCGGTCCGTGGGATCAGCCCAGGTGCTGACCCACTCTCCTCCCGTTTCACAGGCTGGAGTCCCTGCCGGCAGGGAAGCCCCCAGGGTAGAGGAGTGAGCAAGGGCAGCCCTAGCACCCTGGGGGGCTCACCTTGCACCCCTTCACGGTAGGCAGGACACGCCGATGCAAGAGGCTGTCACGCTAGCAGGACACGCCAGAACTCACACGCATAACCCCTCTACTCGCCAAGGAAATCACCAACAACCGCCACTGCTCACCCGTGGCTGTCCCTGTGCCAAGGAACGTCCGGGTCCCAGCCACTCACCATGAGAAACTGCCCCAGACGCCGAGGAACCGACCCCAAGCTGCGGGCTCCTGACGGCTCTCAAAGCCGGGCTCAAAGCCCAGCTCAGCCACGCGCCAGCAAGGAGACGCCACATCAGCAAGGCACCTGGACAGCAGGGACCCAGGACCCCCTTGCGCATCGCAGGAAGGACAGGTGAGGCCGGGCATGCGGGATCCCAGACAGGACCACACTGACGTGCCCTCAAGGTCACTGGGATCACTGGCCACCACACCATGTTCCCGGTGGTCGATGGGCACCCCCAACGCAAAGCCGGGTGTGAGGGACTGGCTAGGCCCTGGCACCCAACATCACAGCCACCTCCCTGGGTGGGGCTACAGCAAAGACACCAAGGTCGGGACTTCTGCCGCCAGGGTGACCGCAGCCCCCAGCTTCAAGCAGCAATGCAGGCAGCCACCAACCCTGGGGTCCAGCCCAGGACCCTGAGATGCACCTTCCAGGGGAGGGGGATAGGGAAGAGAGGTAGATGTTAACCACAGGCCTCCTCTGCCCCCACACTCCAAGGACAGGCCCTGAGCACCTATACAGGACCCCCAGGCCACACAGGACCCTTGTGCCAGGCTCATCAGCAGGCGGGGTTGGGGGGGCTTCCCCGAGGCTCTCAAAGATGGGCGTCTGCCCCGGGCAGAGGCGCTCAACCGGCCCCCCAGGTCAGGGGCAGGTCCTAGGAACCTCCCCTACCCTGATGCTTCTCCCTTAACCCCCGACACTCCCTCCAGCACCCCCCACCCCCACCCTCCCTACCCCCAGCATCCTCCGCATGCTCCCCCCAGCACCCAGATGTGGAGCCATGAGCTGACACTAGCTCAGAGGCAGGCCCGGAAACTGAAGCCATTTTAGGAAAACCCCACCAATTCACTTCACACACATCCGACTTATGACTTTGTAAAAACCTGTCCCGTTCTAAAAGAGCTGTTCCAATAAGCACCAAACAAAAACTCCGAGGAGGAAGAAAGCCTCCTGCTTTAACTGCGCGTTTCCCCAGTCCCGAGCTTCATCCACTCACAGGGTCTCACGCTGGGCAGACGAGATTCGATGGAGCACAGACTGCGCTCGGCACTGCACACAGGATACGTCATATACTCCACCCCAGAAGGGCGAGGATGGGGCCTCGGGACCGGGGACTCAGGGGCGAGTCCCTGCCCCAACAGCCCCGGAGCAGAAGGACACCTCCAGGACCACACTGTGAAGAAGGGACAAGACTTGGGTACACACTTGGGCACACTGCTGTGAAGCCGGCCCAACTCACGGTGACCCCCGTGCACAATGGGATGGAGCACTGCCTGGCCCTCTGCGCTGCCCATGAGCGGTTTCAGATTGGACTGTTGTGATCCACAGAGTTTTCACTGGCCCATTTTTGGAAGCAGAGCACCAGACCTTTCTTCCTAGTCTGTCTTAGCCTTCAAGCTCCGCTGAAACCTGTTCAGCATCATAGCAACACGCAAGCCTCCACAGACAGACAGGTGATGGCTGCACACAAGGTGCACGGGACAGGAATCGAACCCGGGTCTCCTGCACAGAAGGTGAGAAGTGTACCACTGAACCACCACTGTCCCGTGACACCGTGAAGGCAGACAACAGACCACCCGTCCTGCCGCTGTCCCTGCAGCCTGGCAGGAGGCCAATGACCAGATGGGCCTTTCTGAGGCAAAGTCGCCGCTGAACTGGGCCGGCAGGGAGGGGAGGGGGGGACCGACTCGGGGAGCCTGCTGGGGAAGCAGAGCGCCAGCCACAGACGCGGGCAGAGCGACTCACAGCGACAACAGCCCCCGACCTGCCGGGCACCTACACACAGGTGGTGACCCCACCCACCTGCCCACCCCAGATTTTCCAAGGTCACTCTTTCAATTAGCTTGGGCCTCGCCTTCCGCCCTCTCCACGGCCATCCCAGCCACCCCCCACCCCACAGGTCCAATTGTCCCCTTGGGCCCCCTGGTCCACCAGGTGCATGTGCCAAACCAGGAGCCCCTAGGGACAAGGCAAGACAAACCGCTTCTCCGGCCAACCAGCCAGCCAGCCAGCCCCAGACACCAGCGTCCCCGCCTCCTCCCCGTGCCCCACCTCCAGGGCGCCCACCGACGGAAGCTGACACAATGTCAACGAGACAGCAACCTAGTGTGTTCTCCAGAGTCCAGACATGCTTGTCATTCACCTCAAAGTGCCCACTGGCCCCATGTCACGGGCCGGCCACTGTCCCAGGTCTGGGGACCCGTCAGGAAGGACAGACCAGGTCCCACGCACTTCACCTGGGTCTTCGGGGAAAGCGGGGTTCACTCGGGAGCACATTCCGTGTGGACGGTAGGATTCCCCAACCACACGCCCCTTGGACGCCCACTGGGCCTGCCCCTGCCCCTCGGTGCCGTGGCTGCCACCTCGCAGCTGTGCGGGCCCGATGAGGGGCGCATGACTCAGCGCAAGGGAGGCGGGAGCACGTTGGTGGAAGGGCCAGTGAGTCCGTGCTCTGTAATTACTATGGGATGTGGGCAGCTGATTGTAGCCCGGTGCTGAGGGGGAGGCTGGCTGCCGCCATGGCAAACACAGCATTTCCAGGGAGTACAGGTTCCCTGCGAGCAGGAGGGGGCTTCCCGACCCCAGGCCTGGTGGAAACCTCCAGGATGGGCAGGTGAGAAGGCAACACAAGGCCCAGATACCCGGAGCCAAGGTAAGCGCAGAGCCAGCCCGCCCACAGCCACCCCTGCACCTGTCAACTGCTCAGGTGTCCCCCCTGACGGCAACAGCCCCAGGCAATGCTAGCCCAGGGCAGCAGGCGTAGAGACGCGGCTGAGCAGGGACAAGGGACAGCCCTGTCCACTATCCACCCTTCCTGCAATGGCACTGTGGTGGCTCCCTGAGCAGGGCCCAAATCCACACCCAGGGCTCTGCCTCCCTGCCAGTCCTCGAGCTCGGGAGGGGGACAGGACCCTCCACTTAGCGACCAGGCACACAATCTTCTCTCAAGATGACCTGTTCCACAACTCCAAGAGCGTCGCCTCACCCAGGGTCAGGTCCTGGTAGCACCAGCACAGCCCCCAGGGGCACCCTCCGATGCCACCTCCTCAACGGGCTCCCCACGGCCCTGAACGTGGGCAGCACTCAGCCTTCCTCTGACTCACTCACAGCCCCAGATCTGCGAGCCGAGCAGGCCTCGCACACAGACATCTGCTGGGTGAGACCCTATCAGGACAGGAAGCAGGGCCCAGCTGACACTGGGAACATCACGGCCAGGACCCGAGGCCCCGCTAGAGCAGCCCTCATCACCGTCATCAGTGGCAAGGACACCAGGCATCATCCAGGCACAGGGCACATGGGGGAGCCCAACAGCCCCGAGTCAGGACATGCCCTGGGACGGGACCTGGGACGTGCCCTGGGCAAGGGCTGCAAAGGCTGTGAGCTCAGCAGTCAGCGCAGCTCAGCGGTCAGCACAGCGGGGAAACTGCCTGCTGCCCTGAAGCCTGATAACGTTGTCCCGTTCCTGCTACAAAGCTGGGGGGCAAGGGGCAAGCACCATATGACAAGTCAGGGGAAGGGAACCCCAGATCCAGGACAGCCAGAGACCTTGGATCTAACCACGTTACTAGAAAATGTTCCCCCAAGGGGCTGTGCCTGGAAAGAACCCATAAAAGGCACAATAGATGCAGAGCTGCACCGGCACCCCACTTCCCTCCTCAGCAAAGCGTGTGCCGGGTCTGCCTGCCCCTCCAGTGGGCATCTCCAAGGCAAAGCGACGCCCACCAGAAGCTCCATCACCGCACCTCCAAACAGGGAGGCCCCTTGCTGATGTACACTCCACGCGGCACAGTGTGGCCGCCCAGCACCATGAGGTGGGGAGCAAGTGCTCGAGGGCTCCATGCAGACCCCCCTCCCTGGAGCCCCCACCTGAAGAGGTGGGTGGCCCGTGGTGGAGAATGGCTGAAAGCCGTGCCTCTATCAGAGCAGCAGGCGGCGGCCTCTCCCACCAGGTGGGCTCCCTCTCACCCAGCACCCGCCGCCCTCACCTCTGCCGGAGGGTGACAAACTCCATGGGCTCCCACCCTCGCAGGGCTGCAGCCAACCTCCCCATGACAGCCTGCAGGTGAGGACGTCCACATGGCCCCTGGTGAACAGCCTGGAGGGTGTGCCCAAGGCCCAAGAGCCACGACGCCAGGGACAGCCGCACTCCAGTCTTGACGAGGACTCTCTCCTCCTACCTGCCCACGTTCTGGGGACAGCTGAGGCCAACAGTCCCCTTCCTAGAGAAGACACTGGAGCCACTGCCCTCAAGGGCCAGTGGGCCACCAGGAGCCAGGTTTCCTTTTGGGACATGCGACTGTGACAAAAAATCACTGTGACAGTCACGCGCCCTGCCACCCTGGGAACGAGGTCAGCTCTGAAGAAGGACCTTCAGCACGCAAAGACACTTGGGAAATTTATGGTGGCTCAATTTCTATTTCCTGTTAACAACTGCTCCCCCAAACGGCACACTCGGTCATCGGGGAGCAGTAGGACCCCCCCCAGCCCCTGTCTCTCTCCTGGGGCCGTCACCCAGCTGCCCATACCAGTTACTTGGGCTCTAGGCCCTGCCCCTGTGCCCTGGAGGAAGGGCCCTTCCTTGCCACTCCCGCAGGGCCCGGGCCAGCGCCTGTCCTTCCGGGAAGCCCCCAGAGGGCTCCAACCCGTGCCCTCGAGGGTGTGAGTTCTCAGGGGACATTGGGAAGCCATCCCAGCGCCTCCCCCATCACCGCGAAATTCCCTGGGCACACACTCCCGAGGGAACCACGCCACAGGCAGAAGAGCTCCAGTCCTGGAAACAGCTTCTTCCAGGAGGAAAATCAAAACGGCACATTCCACTCTCGTCTCTCTAATCAGCAAGGCCAAGGGCGCGTCCCCGCTGCTCCGGCTGTGCCAAGGCAAACGCGCGCAGAGCCGCAGCCCACTCAAAGGCAGGGCCAAAGCACACGGCAGCGCTGCAGCACAGGCGACAGCAAGCAGGGCCCCAGCCGGCCACTCCAAGAGGCACTGCCACCCCGGCCGCAGGAGCCCGGGAGACGGACGGAGTGTGGCAGCCAGGACCGGCTGGACCTGCCCGGGTCTGCATGTGGTGACCGCCTCCTGACACTGCCCCGTGTAGGCCGAGTTTGTCCAGCCACCGTGCCAGAGTTGCCCGGCAGGTACCAGCAGTGCCAAGGAGCCTGGAGCTCCCAGTAACATAAACAAAACAGGTAACATAACCAGGACGGAAAACCTCAGCAGTTCACCGACGCAGCGAGGGGGCGAGCCATCGGCCCACAGTCGCACCTGCACCGTCACAGCAGCGGGGCTGTTACTAGGTCAGGTAAGTTCCCAGGTGGAGCAACTCCCAGACACCTACAGTGCCGTGTGTGTCCAACCCACGAAAATCTTATCCTTGTATTCACACGAGGGAGGATGGATATCACTCAGACCTCCAAGCAAACCTCCAGGGACACTTCATCTCCCCTTAAGTGCTCCCCGGCTGCCCAGGACCGCGCTGGGATTCCCTGGAGCAAAGCCACCCAAGTTCCTGTTTATCAAGTTCGGTGCAGAAGCAGGAAAAACAGGGAGAAAAAGACTGACCTGCCTTCTCCTCCACCCCCTCCCTGCACCAGCACCCAAATCGTAACAGACTAATCACCAAGTGATTTAATAAACCTCCGTTCCAGGACAGATCTGCTTTCACAGTGCAGCACAGCAGAGGCGGGAGCCGCAGAGGCTGCACAACACCGCATGTTAAAACCGCGGAGGCAGTTTCACTGATTCCCAAGTCATCCTCGAGAGCCTAGTTACCAAGGAGAGCAGCGCTAACATGGCCTCGGAACTGGCTCAGTCAACCCCTAACCTGCTCCAGAACTCTCCCCACGACCTTGCCACAACTTTAAAACCTTTATTGAAAGCCGCATCACAGTACAATCTGTCCCTGTGGGCTCCAGCAGAAACCAAGGGGGCCACCCCAGACGCCTCCATCTGGCCGTCCGAGAAGCGAGTTAAGAGGGTTTCACAAGCCGCTGGCTCAGAATGCGATTAGGAACTGTTGCTCCACGCCAAAAGCTCTGCGGCTTCTGTTAGCGGCCCTGAGCCCGCAACGCCTATGTAAATACCAATTACTCCGATTTCCCTTGGTATCGCTTCAGCTCCAGACACAGTTTGGAAACACAACACATTTTTGTACGAGGCGTCATGGACGCCGCGGGCACGGTGTTTTCTCGTGAGAAAAACGCCTGCCTGGAATTGCAGCCGCCCCCGGGCCATCGGGAGCCGGGAGCTTGGGTCTGTCTAGTTGGGGGCGGGGGTCGGCACAGAGAGGAGGGATGCTTCAGAAATAGAAAAGTCGCGAGCTTGCACGCCCGTGGCCGGGGAGGGGTGCAGAGGGGGCCTCCGGGGGCTCTGCAGCTCCGGGGTGCGAGCCGGTATTTCACAGAAAGCTGCGGGCCTGACTCTTCGCACATTTCAGAGGCGGGGGAAGGCGCGCCAGCCTCCTACACCACCAGTCTGTCCCTCCGCGGTTACATAAGATAACGGATTATCCGTCCACCCAGCCGGCCCGCCCGGCCTCCCACCTCGAGCCACGTCCGCGGACAGGGGGAAGGAGTTGTGGAAAGGGAAAAAGCCTGTTGAGAAAAAGTGCCCGAGCCCTTGCGTAACGGCGCCGGGACCAGCCAGCCCCGGGCGAAGGCACCTACGCGCGGCCTCGGGACCCCGACTCCGCAGCCCAGCCGGCCGCCACCAGCTCCCGCTCCACGCCGGGCAGCGCCCCCGGACGCAGGTGCCCGACACGCTGTGCGGGGGA
>NW_004443964.1:1940803-1953150 GCF_000243295.1 Trichechus manatus latirostris
GCAGGAGGAGGTGGGGGTGCGGGCTGACGGCGAGAGCGGGGGCCGCGCTGCGAGAGAAGTCGAGGCCCGCGCGGACCCGGACGGCGCGGGTTCGCTCCCTCGCGGGGAGAGAGGCGGGCCTGCGCCGAGCGCGGGGCTGGGGAGGTGAGTCTGCGAGGCGGGCGGCGTCCCGGGCTGACCCTGCCGGGAGGGGGGACCTTGGCGGGAGGGGAGGATCCTGGAGGGAGGGGCGGACCCTGGGGCTGCCTTGAACCCAAAACCAAACCCACTGCCGTGGGGTGGCTTCCGACTCCTAGCGACCGTATAGGACACAGTAGAACTGCCTGGTGGTGTTTCTAATGCTGTGATCTTCGTGGAAGCGGACTGCCACATCTTTTCTCCCTGGGAGCAGCTGGTGGGTTGAAACTGCCGACCTTTTGGCTAGCAGTCGAGTTCTTTAACCACTGCGCAACCAGGGCTCCCTTGGGGGAGGATGTTGGGAGGGGAGGACCATTGGGCGGAGAGGATCCTGCATGGAGGTTGGGGGGGTGGACCCTCGTGGGGGAGTATCCTCGTGGGGGGTGTCCTTGGGGAGGGAGGACCCTCGTGGGGGAGTGTCCTCGTGGGGAGTGTCCTTGGGGACAGAGAACCCTTGTAGGCAGTATCTTCGTGGGGGGTGTCCTTGGGGAGGGAGTATCCTCGTGGGGAGTGTCCTTGGGGAGGAGAGGGAGTATCCTCGTGGGGGAGTATCCTCGTGGAGGGTGTTTTTGGGGAGGGAGGACCATCGGGAGGGGGGAGCTCCTGAGGGGAGGGGCCTCAGTGGCTGGAGGAGTCTCGCTGCCTTGGTTTTTAAGGCACTTCCTGCATGTTTCTTCCGAGGAAGCTGACCAGGCTGGCACGTGGGATTTCCAGTACAATTCCCTTAGAGAAATATTTACAAAAATTAAACTAGCGGGGAGGAATTATTTGCTTTACATTGTAAAACACCAGATATCGCTGTCTCCGTTTAAGTAACCCAGTGGCGCTCCGCCAGCAGTGCCCCCTGGACCCTCAGCCCCTCATTCACTCCTTCCAAAGCACGGGCAGCCATGGGGCGCAGGGGGCTGAGCCCCAGAATCTCCTAACGAGGGAGAAAAGGACAGGGAGATGGACGGGGGAAGAGCTGGCCTTTCTCCCCCTCCGGAGCCGCTGCCCCCACCCCACGAGTCTGCTGCTCTCCCCAGCCTCGAGCCTCTCTCACAGACAGCGCCCTTTGGGTGGCTGCTCGCCTCGGCTTCCTTCTTTTTCTCTGCTGCCTGCAGTGTTTGAGGGTAGACCCCTTTGTGTGTATATTTAGGGACTTCTGTGTACGAGGACTCTTTTGGTTGCAAGAGACAGAAACCCAGCTCACACCTCACTCACAAAGGAAGCGTTCACTGGTGTGTGACTGAAGTCAGGGACAGCGTCCTCATCTCTCTTTCCTCTGGCCTGGCCTGGCACCCCAGCAGTGCCATCTGCAGCCCCAGGCCTGACCTTCCTGAACGCAGTGACTGATGACACGGATCCAGTGGGCAGAAGGGAGCAGGCCAGCCAGCCCAGAGAAGAGCTGGGACCTGGGACCAGGACAATGGCAAACGGGTACTGGCAGGCAGAGCAGTGGGTCTCAGTCTCTGGGAGAGGTGTCAGCCTAGGGGAAACTGTGAGGCAGGAGGGCGGGCCTCCCCAGGAGCTCGCCCCTACCCCCCTACCCCCCTGCACTGGCCTGCCTTCTAGAAGGTTCCAAGGGTAGAAGAGCAGAGCTGGTCCATCTTGACAATGGTCTCTCATTCCCTTAGGGAGAGGGGGGTGAAACCTCAAAAGGCTGGGCCATCATTTTCGGCCACCCTGCTCGTGAACGCCCCATTCTCGTCCAGGGCCCCCCAGCCTGGTGAGGGCTGAGGGAGTGATGAGCAAGCAAAGCTGTCATGGATTGAACTGTGTCCCCCAAAATGTTTGTCAATTTGGCTAGTCCGTGATTTCCAGTATTGTGTGATTGTCCACTATTTTGTCATTTGATGGGATTTTCTCGTGTTGTAAATGTTATCTCTGCGATGTTAATGAGGTAAGGTTAGCAGCAGTTATGTTAAAGAGGCAGGACTCTGTCTGCAAGATTAGGTTGTGTCTTAAATCAATCCCTTGAAATATAAAAGAGAGAAGGGAGCAGAGACATGGGTACCTCATACCACCAAGAAACAAGAGCTAAGAGAATAGTGTGTCCTTTGGACCCAGGGTCACTGCACTGAGAAGCTCCTCACCTGGGGAAGATTGATGTCAAGGACCTTCCCCCCATAGCTGACAGAGAAAACCTTCCCCTGGAGCTGGCACCCTGAATTTGGACTTCTAGGCTCCTAGATTGTGAGAGAATAAATTTCTCTTTGTTAAAGCCATCCACTTGCGGTATTTTTGTTATAGCAACACTAGGTTTCTGAGGGGGCTGATGGGCGGCAGTCTCACCCTTGAGCCTGCCTCACCCCGCCGGCCCTGGGCAGGAGGCTCTGCACCTGGACGGAACCGCGGGTCAGACCAGCACCATCGGGACACCCACCGCAGGTGAAAATGCACGCCAGCGGCAGCTCGACGAAGTGCCCTGGGTTGACCCAGGCACAGAGCGAGGGTGGGTGAGCTATCCCCCTGGGTGGGTGTGACCCCTCTAGGGTGGCCTGCTCAGCTCCTCTGTGCCACCAGCCTCTACAGCAGCCCTCACCTTCGGGCCACTGAGGAAGAAGCTAACCCCTGTCCCCTGGGACCCTCTAATGTACCCAGAAGCCCCTTTGAATGGTGTGGGTATGGGGGTGGGGCTGAGTACCAAGGACAAGAGCTCAGGGTCCAAGCAGTGGCCAAAGCCGGCGGCCAGGCAGGTCCGAGACCAGCCTGCCACAAGCTGGGGGGCTCTCGCCTGACGCCTTTTTCCTCTGGAGACATTCAGAGCGCACCGCACATCACTGTTCCTCTCTCCTCCGCTGAGGGCGTCAGGAGTGCGGCGGCATCACACCGCCGTGCGAAGGCTTGCGGGGAGTCAGCTGGGAGAAGGGTGGCCCAGCCTCCCGGGGCCTCACCCAGCTGTCCAGGAGAGGGAGAAGAGGGGCAGAGCCTGACCAGACTGCTGGCCACCTGCTCCCACCTGACCCCTGTCCTTGCTGCAGACCAGGGCCCGTGCAGGTTCACATACTGGCTCTGTGTGGGGCGTGTGTTACATCAGGACCCCCGAGAGAGGACTCAGGTGGCCCGGCTCCTCTCCTGACCAGCATCCCCGCCCAGACAGCAGCTCCGACCTGGGAGGCATTTGGCCTCTGCCATCTTCAGATGCGCCAGCCAACTCCACACCCAGCCTCGGGCCCTGAATATGGGGGCCAAGCCGCGGAGGTGAGAACAGCTTCAGACGGAGACTCTGGCTGCCCCGGGCCGCGCCAGGCCCCTGGGGCCCCGAGCCCAGGGTGGGCATTTGGGAGAAGAGGGGAGAAGAAGCGGAGGAAAGTGCATCTCTTCATCAGCTTATTTTTAGTCTTGTTATGTAACCGCGGCTCCGGCTCAGCGTCACGTAGGAAGGGGGGTCTCGGATTTAATTACAGGATGACAGCCTTCCTTTTCAAGCAAGCTGTTCCCCTGGCAAGCAGGCACCCAGAGCTGGGGTTCTGTGCTAAACAGAAGGAGCCCTTTCCGAGAAGGCCACAGCAAAACTCGAAACCGTTTCCAGCCCCCTCTCTACCAGCCTTCCCCATGTCGGCCAACTCTGCTTGGGCGGGGGACCTGTCTCATCTCTGGGATCTGTGCCGGTTGGGGGGGGGGGCGTCTCTCCCCTCCCCCACCTCTACCTTCAGCTCACCGGAATTAAAGCACTTGGCAGAAAGTTCCAGAGCAGGTGGGACCAGAGGGCCCTGGAGCCCTGTGGGACCCACTTCCAGAGTAGAGGGAGCCCGTCACCTCTCACCTTGCTGTTCTGTCCCTTCCTGCAGTGCCTGCGTCATAAGACTCCTCCTCGCCCCATGCCGGGCCTGGGGGCACCAGGCAGACCCTCCTTGTTTCCCGAGGACTGTTTTCCTGGCTCCTGGGACAGGCGGAAGGCCCCACAGTCCACATGACCCTCAGCAAACCAGCAAGGGCGGGCGGAGACCCGGGGGCTGGGAGGCCACAGCGTGGGGCCTGCAACAGGAGTCTCAGCTCAGAGTGCTGCATGGTATGGCTGTGTCTGGCCTTGAGCATAGGACCACCACGTCCAGTACAGAGCAGGCGTCACCACATCCAGTACAGGGCAGGGGCCACCACGTCCAGTATAGGGCTGGGGCCACCATGTCCAGTACAGAGCAGGGGTCACCGTGTCCAGTATAGAGCACAAGGAGGGCCACCACGTCCCATGTAGAGAGCAGGGGCCACCGTTGCAGTGCGGGCTGTGCGCCCAGACAAGAAGGAGGAGGGTAAGAGCCAGTGTCTGTGTAGTTTAGGGAGTGGGCACTGAATTTGGGGGGCTAATTACTACAAAAAGATTGAAGTTGTCAGGGATTTCATTTTACTTGGATTCACAATCAACACCCATGGAAGCAGAAATCAAGAGATCAGAGGACGCACTGCATTGGGCAAATTTGCCGCAAAACACCTCTTTTAAAGTTGAAGAACAAGGATGTCACTTTAAGGACTAAGGTGCGCTTGACCTGAGCCATGGTGTTTTCATTCACCTCATACGCATGCAAAAGCTGGACAAAGAATAAGGAAGACCAAAGAAGAATTGATGCCTATGAATTGTGGCATTGGCAAAGAATATTGAATATACCAGGGACTGCCAGAAGAACGAACAAATTTGTCTTGGAAGAAGGACAGCCAAAGTGCTCCTTAGAAGCAAGGATGGCGAGGCTTCGTCTCCCATACTTCGGACATGTTATCAGGAGGGATCAGTTCCTGGAGAAGGACAGACATCGTGCTTGGTAAAGTAGAGGGTCAGTGAAAAAGAGGAAGACCTTCAATGAGGTGGGTTGGCACCGTGGTTACAACAATGGGCTCAAGCATAACAACAATTGTGAGGATGGCGCAGGACCGGGCCATGTTTTGTTCTGTTGTACGTGGGGTCTCTGTGAATCGGAACCGACTGGGTGGCACCTAACAACGACAACAATTACCGCGAGCCGCTCGGGGGTGAGGGTCCCAGGGTTGCGTGTCTCTCTGCGCCCCATCTGTCAGCTGGGGTTAGTGGTGGTACCTGGCGTGTCGGGCTGTCGGGCGGAGTGGAGGCCACTAGGGCAGGAGAAGCTTCGAGCCGTACCTGCACGAGCTGAGCGCTCGGTGTACTTCATGTAGTGTCATTATGCAGGGAGTCTCTAAGGCGTCCCCAGATACTACACTGCCCTTCAAAAAGTAAGTCCCCTCACTGAGGTGGGGCCCAACCCCCCCTTGAGGGTGGTGCACACACTGCCTTCCTCCCCAGGAGCAAGGTCACGGTGGAGAAACAGGGCGCACATGGCCCCAGCCTGTGCTCAAGGCCAGCACCAACATGGAGAGTCATGTACCCTCGATGTGATGCCGCGAGAAGGCGCGTCACCTCTGTGGTCTTCCACCCACAGACCCGTCACCCCGTCTACCACGAGGAAAACATAAGATCCCAATTGAGAGACAGTCCACACGACACCTGAAGAGTCCTCAAAACCGTCACAGTCGTCAAAACCAAGGAGCGTCTGAGAAACGTCCCAGCCCAGACGAGCCTGAGGAGACGTGACCTCTAAGTGTAAGGGGGTCCTGGGACAGACAGAGGACGCGAGGGGAGAACTGAGGAAACCCGAATACAGCGGGGCCCAGAGCGAAAGAAGCAGCCACGCCGGCTCCCCAATTGTGACCAAGCAGCGCATTATCGTAAGATGTCGCTAATAGGGGAGACTGGGTGTGGGGGGTGCGTGGGCACTCTGGGCTGGCTCTGCGATAATTATGTAAATCTAAACTCTTCTGAAATACAGTTTATTAAACATTAAAAAAAGAAGGAAAAAATAAAGTCTATTTTAAAAAGACAAGAAAGACGCCAGTGGTCTGGACAAGCCTCTAGCTTGCCTGCAGGAGTCCCTCTCTCTGACCCCGAGTGGGGTCGGCACAGAGGGAGGCAGTCTCTGGGGCAGCCCTGGGCCGGCTCTTTGGACACTGGAGGCTGGAGCGTGGACCCCCGTTCTCAGCTGCAGGTGTACTGCCCATCTATAAGAGCTGAGGGCAGGTCCCGCCTATGTCTCAGCTCACCTGCCCCCAGGTGTGGGCGCCTCCCTTCCCTCAAACCTCTGCTGCCCTTTGCCCTTGCCCTAAAGACAAACAACTTTTGCCTGTACCTGGGTCAAAGTTTTCCTTCTCTGATGGAGAAATCCACCACGGACACAGGTGACCCCAAGTCCGTGCCGTGACCACCTCTCCCTCCAAGGGGGCAGTGTGACCCCTCGGTGAACCCGCCTTGCCTGGGCAGCAGGTCAGACCAATGTGGGCAAGGCCGGGAACCCGTGTGAGGAAGATGAAGATGGTGCCGCACCCCGGGGACCCTCCCCGCCTTTGCTGCTGGGCCTGGCCTTGCCCTTCCCAGCGAGGAGGCCTCGATGGCCCACCTCCCGGGTCTGTGCAGTCCTCTCCCCGAGCTCCCCGGCCAGGGGCCAGCCAGGTGGAGGGGACAAAGCCAGGCGGGGTGGGCAGGGCCGCAAGCAGCCTTACATAATCCTGCGTGACTCCAGGTGCCCGTGGGAGGCAGCGCGGGGGAAAGCAGGGGCGCAGCGAGGCTCCACGTTGTGCTGGGTGTTTTTCCCTCTTCTTCTACTTCAGTGTCACCCTGCGTCTGCCAGCTCTTGTCACCCACTTGCTATTAGAATGCATTAACTGACAATGGCAGATTTAAATAGCTCAAGCAGGTGACAAGGCCCGGAGAAGCCTCGTACCTGTGCCCTCCCCACCGCCCAGGTGAGCAGCGGGCTGGGTCCCGTCAGGAGGAGGGCCAGGGCCAGCCGGTGGGGCTGGCGGGGGCAAGGCGTGGGCAGGGCAGGACCAGGCTCGCCTTCAGCCCTGAAGTCAGGTCTGAGGTGGGTGGGTGGGTAGGGTGTGAGGGCAGGACCACCCTGCACAGTGTGGGAGACCCACCCACCCCGCTGGGCCAGCGCGCGCACTCGTCAGCTTACACAGAAACACAGCTATGTTAGGATTGTTCACAAACGAGAAGGACTCAACCGGCCGGCAGCCCCGTGCTCGGCCTCCTCGAAGCTGTTCAGCTGCCCTGCAGAAGGCTGTGCCCCACGTACAACATGACACGTTACCCAGTCCTGTACCGTCTTCACAGTTGCTGGGATGGGCAAGTCCATCGTCACGTCCATTGTGTATTTTGAGCGCCTTCCAAGCTAGGGGATCATCTTCCAGGACTGCATCAGACAATGCTCTGTTGTGATCCGTAGGGTTTTCATTGGCTAATTTTCCAGTCAATCACCAGGCCTTTCTTCCTAGTCTGTCTTAGTCTGGAAGCTCCACTGAAGCCTGCCCACCGTGAGTGACCGTGCTGGCATTTGAAATACCGGTGGCACAGCTTCCGGCATCACAGCAACACGCAAGCCCCCACAGTACGACAAGCTGGCAGACGGGAGGTGGTCTCTGGGCCGTAGGAAACCGTTTCACAGGTGAGGGAACCGAGAGACTGAGCAACTTGTCCAAGGCCCCCAGTCGCCTGGCCAAGAGGCGCTGGCCCCCCTCCTCGAGCTGTGTCGGGACCCTGGCCTCCCCCTGGGCCCACGGGGCGGGGGTGGGGTGCGCAGGTGTCCCTCCCCGCCCCGCTCCAGGAAAGCAGCTTGGGCTTCACACTAAGGATCATTACTCCTCATTTACCCCCCGAAACATCCTCTTTGTTTCTTATCACTATGCCTCTTAAGTGGCTACATTGCCCTGAAAGTGATCTGCAGGGTATTTGGGAGAAGGAGCGAAGGAATCTGTTCTTGGCAATCAGAGGGCACTGCTGCCGAGGCCGAGGGGACTGCGATCCCTGGGTCTCCTGCGATGAGTGAGAGCCGAGGCGTTTCCATGCTCCCAACGCAGATGGCATCCCTGCCCGGGACTGGCGGTTTCTAATTCGGGCGCTCGAAGCTCCTCTCTCTCTTTTTTCACTTGGTGTTTATTTAAAGCCACATTTTGAAATGTTATCTTCAGCCCCCGAATCTGACTCTGTCTTCTGCAACGGGTCCTAAAGCCGCAGGTAGGCTGCAAAGGGAGGGAGCCTAGAGGCCGCGGCAGGCTCAGCCTGCAGGGTCGCGCTCCCTGGTGGACGAAGAGTCGGGGCACCTGTCGTCTGACTTTGTACAAATAAACACGGAGTGACGGCGGGTTTCCATCAGAGCTGTCCGGTGTCGTGGGAACGGCCAGGAAGCGGCCCTTCCTGTGTCTCAGTGACATGGTGCTGCTGTAACACACAGCACAGTGGGGGCTTGAAAGGACAGACAGTCCCTCCGCTCTGGAGGCTGGAAGCCTCGATCAGGGCCTCAGTCACGCTGGTCTCTCCCTCGCAGGCAGCCCCGGGCGTTCCTGGTTCACTGCCTGTCCTTGGATTGCAGATGATACTCACGTGGCGTCTGTCTTCCCCCGTGTGTGTCTGTGTGTCTGTGGGCTGTGTCTGTCTGTGTGTGTGTGTGTGTGTGTCACTGTGTATGTCTGTGTGTGTGTGTGTGTCACTGTGTGATCTGTGGTGCTCTTTCTAACTCAGAGGTGATTAGGGTTAGACTCCGCCTACACTGGTTTGACCTCGATCGATTGATTGATTACTGTTAGATGCACTGCGGACAGTGTTCACATTAGGTGACCGCCGCAGGTTTAGGGGTTCAGATACCGTTAGGATTCCAGCACACACCGCTTTTGGTTGTTGTTGTTGGGTGCCATCGAGTTGATGCCAACTCCCAGTGACCCCGTGTGACAGAGCAGAACTGCCCCATAGGGTTTCCTAGGCTGTAATCTTTACAGGAGCTGATCACCAGATCTTTCTCCTGCAGAGCCGCTGGTGGGTTTGAACCACAGATCTTTCGGTTAGCAGCCGAGCACTTAAACATTGTGCCACCAGGGCTCCTGAACACACATTTAGGGGGACACAATTCAATCCATAACACTGTACGAGGTCCCCCCACAGACGACCCCTTCGGCAGCTCCTCCATTCCCAAACACACAAGCCATGGCGCAGGGCTCAGGTTAACGGAGGACACGCTGGCACCAGCGCAGGTGCTGCACGTTGTAAGCAGCGTCTGGGACCACCTGTTGTCTCCTGGTCTGTGGTCCCCAAATCTAGGTCCAGTGTGTGCCCTCCGGAGGCGGGCGCCCCCAGACGCCCTGGTGCAGGCCTCTGCAGTCTCTTGCTCTTTGTGCTCCTCCGTTCTCTGCTCTCCCCAGCACGCAGCGCGCTCCTTCAGCTAACCTGGGCCTGCCGTCATGTCTTCTTGCTTGTTTGGGAATGAGGAGACCAGAAGGGGTCTTGGTGTGAGGCCCTGACGCAGGAAGTGCCGCTTCCTGGCTGTGTTTACACGACACGGGACGGCCGTAACGGAAAACCCGTCACCCATCCCCAGGGTTATTTGCACAGCGTCAGACGACAGGGTGCCTGGACTCTTTGTATCCCTGGCAGCGCCACGCCACAGACCCCGCCTAACACCGAACTGCCCCCCTCCCCTTCGCCGGCTCGCCTGGAATGCGCTCGAAGGACCCGATGGAATGGGAATGGCTCGGGAATTCCTCAAGGAGAAAGGCCGAACTGGTTCTGGAGGGGCGGGCGCCTGCGGGATGGCTCCTGGAGCACACGGCCAGGGAAGTAGAGGAAGCCGGAGGGCAGGGGGGCTGAGGGGCTGTGGAGGGTCCCGTTTTCAGTACGAGGAGACCCGGGGCCCCAGGAATGCCCTCTGGTTGGGGGTGTGGGCATGGGGGTGGCGTGGTCAGGCTGGGGTAGGAAGCTGCAGGTGGGGCGCTGCCCAAAGGGCTGGCTGGAGACTGGCCGTGCCAGGCAAGTCCAGTCCAGACACACGGCAATCGTCCCAACTAAGAGAGACAACCCAGCTCGGACGGACGCGGGCGCCCAGGGACCCCGCGGAGGGCTGGTGCTGAGTCTGGAGAGCTGAGCGTTGCCTCACAGCATCTGCAGCGACGGCCAGGGCTTTCGTGTCCCAGAAAAGCACGAGCACGTTGGGCTCGTTTCACAAGCATGCTTGGTGAGAAAGTAACAGGATTTTGAGAAAAACGATTTTCGTGTTAAGCTTGAGAATATCATTTCCTCCATCGATCTCTTTTCTCCTCAAACTTGGAAGGAGCAGAAACCTCGGCGCAGGTTCAGGAACGTTAGCTGTTCTCTGAGTCCAGATGACAAGACTGTCCCATCCCCAGGAGAAGACAAGTGGACGGATTCGGGTGACACGCTGCCCTTCCTCCAATCAGACGTGGATGCCGTGTGACCTTTGCAAATGTCACCCTGCCACCGCCGGCCAGCTGGGACCTGCTTCCGGGAAGGCTTGGCAGCGCAGCCCCTGGATCTGCTGCAAATTCTCACCCAGATTTGAGATTTTCCTTGGGGACTGCAGGCGCCAACCAGCTCTGTGCGCAGCCCGGGACTCGGGTTTCAAAGCCGCCGGAGCTGGTGGTGTTGGATTCCTTGTGATTTCTCTTCATTCTTTGGCCCTCGGAGTTCCCACTGGGGAAACCCTGGTGAACCTGAGCCCGCACTAGGAGGGCGAAGGCCTATTCTCTTCCCGTTGGGCTGCAGGCTGGCTGCTGGAAAGCTTAGCGGGCTTCCACGCGGCTTTCCAGGGATGGTGAGCTGGGATTTCCAAGCCTCGCTTAGCAGCTTGCACAGGGCAGGTTCACTGTCGGAGAAAAGTCTGTGGCTCGTGTTTCTGGGTATGGACCTGCCCTCGTGGTCCAAGCCTGGTGTTAGAGAGCCCAGCCTTGTCCGAGTTTGATAAAAGGACTTGCTTGGCTCAGATGAAGTTGGGTTTTAAACTTCGCTCATCAGGAGACGTGATCCGTGGCCCCCAGTGCCCTCATCCGACAAGGGGCCAAAGAGGGCATGGGTGCTGGACTGGAGGGCCAGCAGGGAGAGCCTGACACTAGGTGACCGTCACTGCCACCTGGTGGACATGCAGGAGAAAGGTGCCGTGTGGCCGGCGCAGAGGGCGGAGGGGTCCCTGACGGGGGTGGGGACAAAGGTGCAGATTTGAGGAAAAACAGCTGTGTAGGGCATCATGGAGGGGGGGTCAGCGAGGACAGGGTGCAGGGAGTGACGTCGAAGAGGATGGGGACAAGCGGAGGCCCCAGAACCGCAGGGTGGCCGTCCTGTGCCTGCCCCAGGCTGGTGGGTGGAGTCCCTGCATCCAGGAGGCCCAGAGCCTGGTCGCCCCTCCTCCTGGCTGTGTGGTGGGGGGGTCGCTCCTGCGTGTGTCCCTTCTCTGAGCCTGTCGCCTCATCTGCAGAAGGGGAAGAATGAGCCCCTCTCCCAGGGCCACAGCAAGGAATAAAAACTCGCGTGTGTGAAGGAATCCACCGCTCAGCACTGCAGGCGATCAGCCTGGACCAGGAGCCGGACGGTGAGGAGACGTGTGACACCCCTGGTAAACGCAGCTCATCATTACAATCTACCTTTCCAAAAGGCCCTGTGACATCTTTTTTTTTTTTTAATTGAGGTGAATTTCACGTAACATAAAATTAACGATTTTAAAGTGACTAATTCCGTGGCATTTAGTGCGGTCACACTGTTGTACAACCACCACCCTGTTCGGTGCCAGAACATTCCCACCGCCCCAAAATGAAACCCCGTGCCCATGAGAGTCGCTCCCTGCTTCCCTCCCCACAGTCCCGGGAAACCACCAACGTGCTTTCTGTCTCTGGATTTGCCTATTCTGGATATTTCATACAAACGCATCATATAATATTGTGGCTTTTTGTGTCTGGCGTCTTCTGCTTCACACGATGGCTTCAGTGCTTATCTACGCTGTAGTACGCATCAGCACTTCGTTCCTTTTTATGGCTGAATAATATTCAACTGTATGGATGGACCACATTTTGTTTATGCATACATCTGCTGATGGGCACCTGGCTATTTTGAACAGTGTTGCAATGAACATTGGAGTACAACTATCTGTTTGAGTCCCTGCTTTCCAGTCTCTTGGCTGGGAGTGGAATTGCTGGGTCATATGGTAATTCTATGTTTAGCTTTTTCAGGAACCACCAACAAAACTTTTCCACAGCGCTGAGCCCTTTTCTAATCCTATCAGCATTCCCACCTTGCTTGGTGAAAGTGAAGAGGACTTGAAGCACTTACTGGTGAAGATCAAAGACCACAGCCTCCAGTATGGATTACACCTCAACATAAAACACACACACACACAGACACACACACGCAA
>NW_004443964.1:1955385-1964088 GCF_000243295.1 Trichechus manatus latirostris
ATAAAGGCATGGAGTGACTGGCTTATATGTTTCCAAGGGTGTGCTTAGACTCATAATGAGGGGGACAAGGGAGGATCCCCACTGAATCATTTCCTCTTTTCCTGATGGGTCTGGGGAAGAGAGGGTGGGGAAGATGTCGATACTATTATATGATTCAGTTGTGCGTGTTGACTGTTAACAGGGTTAACTATGATTGTAAAAACTGTAACTGTAGAAGCAGTAACTGCGAACGAGTGGACTAAGGGGAGGCACGGCTGGACTCAAGTACAGTGGCCAAACCTAAAGTCCCTTAAAGGTTTTGCTATGCTGATACCTTGTGTCATGGGTTGAATTGTGTCCCCCAGAAATGTGTGTCAACTTGGCTGGGCCATGATTCCCAGTACTGTGTGACTGTCCACCATTTTGTGATCTGATGTGACTTTCCTATGTGTTGTAAATCCTACCTCTATGATGTTAATGAGGCAGAATTAGAGGCAGTTATGTTAATGAGGCAGGACTCAGTCTACAAGATTAGGTTGTGTCTTAAGCCAATCTCTTTTGAGATATAAAAGAGAGAAGCAAGCAGAGAGACATGGGAACCGTACTACCACCAAGAGAGAAGCACCAGGAGCATAGTGTGTCCTTTGGACCCAGGGTCCCTGTGCTGAGAAGCTCCTCGACCAGGGGAAGATTGACAAGGACCTTCCTTCAGAGCCGAGAGAGAGAGAGGAAGCCTTCCCCTGGAGCTGGTGCCCTGAACTGAGACTTCTAGCCCCCTGGACTGTGGCAGAATAAACTTCTGTTTATTAAAGCCATCCACTTGTGGTATTTCTGTTACAGCAACACTAGATGACTAAGATACCTTGTAAGGCTCAGAGCAATAGACTATTCTTCTCTCAGTTAAATTTTATCAGAGGCCAGAAAGGGTGAAGCTGAGAAGACTTTTGGAGAACCTGACCAGATCAGACGTATACTGCAGCAGACCTGAATGGCTAGTACCTGAGTAACCTCACCCTGAGGACTCTTTGCCCGACTGAAGGACTAATTGTTAATGACTGTTTTGGACTGGTAAAATGATTGGGAGGGGGAAGTTATCCTCCAAGTATGAAAGAACTATGGCTAGAAAAGCCAGAGGGTGGCCTGCAGTGTGATGGATTGCTTTCATATGGCCTTTCTCGCCATGGTCTTGGAACTCCCACCAAATGACTGGGGAGACTACGCAAACGAGGTGCTTGTAGCCCACCAAGGGGACTGGATAGCTTGCTAATAAAGCAAATAATGTACATGGCACCTTGTAGGGGTGGGATCATGCAAATAAGGTGTTTGGAACCCTAACGAGGGGATCGGTAAATTTTACCATCCAGCTAAGCTTAAAAGAGAGCCAATCCCAGACCAGAGGGGGGGCCCTTATGACCACCAAGAAGAAGAGATGGGAGCAGAGTGCATCCTTTGGACCTGGGATCCCTGCACTGAGAACCTTCTAGGCTCAGGAGACAGAGAGACAGAGCTGTAACATGGAAGACACAGAGAGACGGCAGCACAAGACAGCAGGAACCAGGAGACCGGCGCGAGATGACTGTGGTGAGGCTTGCCAATTCACAGAGCTGAGAGGGCCTGGCAGCTGAGGGTGAAAAGAAGCTGTCCTGATCGAGAACTGCATCCTGAGCTGTTCCTATTACTTCCAAGCTGATCCCAATCCCGAGTTGTACGCTGTTACTTCCCTAATAAACTCCATAATCGTGAGTATTGTCTGAGTTCTGGGTGGCCATTGCAGTGAATCATTGAACCCAGCAGAGGAGTAGAGAGTGCCGTGGGAGGGACAGCTGGTGTCAGAATTGGTAAAAATGTTGGAGGGGGGAGGTATGTCTGACCTCTGCCTCATAGGAATCAGCCTTGGGCTGTTGATGCTGATAATGATTCTTGCCCCTTATGAAGTTAGAAGAGGTCAGATGCCTCAGTACCACCATTTTTACAGCATGCAAAAGCTGGACTATGAATAAGGAAGACCCAAGAAGAACTGAGGCATCTGAATTGTTGTGTTGGTGAAGAATAAATACATACTGTGGACTGCCAGAGGAATGAACCAATTTGTCTTGGAAGAAGTGAGCCAGAATGTTCCTCCTTAGAAGCGAGGATGGCGAGACTTTGTCTCACTTACCTTGGACATGTTATTAGGAGGGACCAGTCCCTGGAGAAGGACGTCAGGCTTGGTAAGATACAGGGTCAGAAAACGAGGGAGCCCCCAAACAGTTGATTGACATGATGACGACAATGGGCTCAAATATGGCAACGATCGTCAGGAGGCGCAGGACCGGGCAGCGTTTCGTTCTGTTCTACACAAGGTCACCGTGAGTCTGAACTGACTCAATGGCACCTCACAACAACAACCAGTAATAGATGAGGCTTCCAATGTCTCCAATGGCCAATGTACTCAAAAGCCAAAAGTGTTCATCAGTAGATGAATGGATAAACACAACTCCATGCACACAATGGAATATTACTCAGAGAGAAAGAGAGATGAAGTCCCAATACACGCTACAACATGGATGGACCTTGAAAACATTATGCTTAAGTAAGCCAGACACAGAAGGATAAATATTATGTGATTCCACTTACATGAAATATCTAGAATAAACAAGTCCACAGAGACAGAAAGTACGTTAGAGGTTACCAGGGCTGGAGGAGTTATTGCTCCGTGGATACCGAGTTTCTGTCTAGGGTGTTGAAAAGCTTTGGAAACAGAGGTGATGGTTGCACAACAGGGTGAATGTAGTAGACTCCACTGAATCATGTACTTAAAATGGTCACAAGGGCAAAAACAAACAAACAAACAAACAAACAAAAAACCCATAAAAATCGCTATCATTTAAATGGTCAAAGCCCTCCATTCTTGGAAACATCTTTCAAAGTCTGGAGGAGACCAGCCAGGCAGGACACGAAAGGTTCTGCCACCTGCTCCCAGCCACGTGCAGTGATGGCCCAAACCCCAGGGTGAGTTTAGATTTCTCAGTGTGGGAAGATCCTCACGTCCTGCTCCAGATTCAGATACGGAGACTCTTAACTGGTGGTTAATTCATTAAGTGGGACTAGTTCTTTTGTGATGATAATCTCTACCATCTCGTGGTGACAGTGCAGCCACCCAGAGGGCAGAGTTGGGGGCAGAGACGTGGAGTATTCCAACCCATTTCAAAACACCGAAATCTGTTCTAAAACCAAAGTGGTTATAACATTCAGTGTCTCTAACTTTATCAACTTTTCTGTGTTCGCTTTGCTGTGAAATACACTGAGGCTCTACTGTAGCAGCCTGGGAGCTCCTTACGGTGGTGCTAGGCTAACTCAGTGTCGGGGTTGAAACTAAACATGGTTAATCCAGTTGTGCTTTAATCTTTTATAAATTTGTCCTTGTGGAACCCCCAAGAGCCCTGTACTCTTTTAGCAGGGGCTTTTCACACTACAGTATCTGACATATGAGGAGCCCTCGTGGCTCAGTGGTTAAGTGCTTGGCTGCTAACCAAAAGGTTAACGGTTCAAACCCCCCAGCCACTCAGCAGGAGAAAGACCTGGCAGTCTGCTCCTGTAAAGATGACAGCCTTGCAAACCCTATGGGGCTGTTCTACTCTGTCAGATGGGGTCGCTATGAGTCAGAACCAACTCAGTGGCATATATATATATATATATATATTTGCATTAGAAATTGTTGTTTTAATATTTTATTTTTGTTGTTGTTGAGATTGTACACAGCAGGATATACACCAATTCAACAGTTTCTGTATGTACAATCCAGTGACATTGTTTACATGATTCAAGGTGTGCACCCAGTCTCACGCTCTTTTTCTGAGTTGTTCCTCCCCCATTAACATGAACTCACTGCCCTCTAAGTTTCTTATCTAATCCTTCAAGTTGCTGTTGTCAGTTGCATCCCATATAGGTAGATCTTAAAAGAGCACAATGCTCCATCTGGGGTCTTAAAAACCTGTGAGCGGCCATCTAAGATACTCCACTGGTCTCACCCCTTCCGGAACAAGGGAGAATGAAGAAAACTAAAGATACAAGGGAAAGATTAGTCCAAAGGACTAATGGACTACAACTGCCATGGCCTCCACCAGACTGAGTCCAATACAACTAGATGGTGCCTGGCTACCACCACTGACTGCTCTGACAGGGATCACGATAGACGGTCCCAGACAGAGCTGGAGAAGGATGTAGAACAAAATTCTAACTCACAAAAAAAGACCAGACTTACTGGCCTGACAGAGATTGGAGAAACCCCGAGAGTATGGCCTCCAGACACCCTTTTAGCTCAGTCACTCCTGAGGTTCACCCTTCAGCCAAAGATTAGACAGGCCCATAAAACAAAACAAGACTAAAGGGGCACACCAGCCCAGGGCAAGGACTGGAAGGCAGGAAGGGACAGGAAAGCTGGTAAGAGGGAACCCAATGTCAAGAAGGGAGAGTGTTGACATGTCATGGGGTTGTTAACCAATGTCATAAAACAATATGTGTACTAACTGTTTAATGAGAAGCTAGTTCTGTAAACTTTCATCTAGAATACAATTTTTTTTAAAAAAAAGAGCTCAGTGCTGAAGGCAGACATTCCCAATAAAAAAAAACCCAAATCCATTGCTGTCAAGTTGATTCCAACTCATAGTGACCCCACAGGACAGAGAAGAACTGCCATAAGATTTCCTAGGCTATAAATCTTTACAGAAGCAAATCGCCACATCTTTCTCCCATGGAGTGGCTGGTGGATTTGAACCACCGACCTTTCGGTTAGCAGCCAAGTGCTTAACCGTTGCACCAGAAGGGCTCCTTGACATTCCCAATAAGCCTTGATAGCAAACAAAAAAGAAAGAAAATCAATTGTATTTCTGTACATTTGCAATGAATAATCCTAAAATGAAATTAAGAAAACAATTCCATTTATAAGAGCATCAAAAAGAATAAAAGACTTAAGAATAAATTTAATAAAAGAAGTACAGACCTTACATTCTGAAAACTATAAAACATTGTTGAAAGAAATTAAAAAAGACCTAAGTAAATGTAAAGATATCTCATTTTCATAGGTCAAAACACTTCACTATTGTTGAGATAGCAATACTACCTAAAAGCAACATAGGTATTCAATGCAATCTCTATCAGAATCCTATCTGACTTCTTTGCAAAAATTGACAAGCTGATCCTCAAATTCATATGGAAATTCAAGGGACCCCAAATAGCCAAAACAATCTTGAAAAAGAAGAACAAAGTTGGAGGTCTCACACTTCTTGATTTCAAACTTACTACAAAGCTACAATAGTCAAGATAATATGGTATCAGGATAGACATACAGATCAATAAAATAGAATTGAGAGTCCAGAAGCAAACCCTCACATTTATGGTCAATTGATTATTGACAAGAGTGCCAGTTCCATTTCATGGGGGAAAGAATAGTCTTTTCAACAGATGGTGCTGGGACAACTGGATCTCCACATGAAAAGGAATGAAGTTGGACCCTTACCTCACACCATATATGAAATTAGCTCAAAATGGATTGGGGAAAAAAAAAAAAAAAAGGAGACCTAAATTTAAGAGCTAAAATCCTAAAGCTTTTTAGAAGTTTTAAAGCCTTACATAGGTGTTAATCTTTCTGAGCTTGGATCTGGCAGTGGTTTCTTAGATGTGACACCAAATGCACAAGCAACAATGACCATAAATAAATAAATAGGACTTCATCCACATTAACAACTTTTGTGCTTCGAAGGACACTATCAAGAAAGTGAAAAGACAACCAACCAACAGAATGGGAGGAAATATTTGCAAATCATGTATCAGATAGGGGACTTGTATCTAGAATATATAAAGAACTCTTACAACACAATAAGAAAAAGATAAATAACCCAATTAAAGTGGGCAAAGGAGTTGAACAGACATCCCACCAAAGAAGACGCACAAATGGCCAATAAGCACAGGAAAGATGCTCCGCATCGTTGGCCACAGAGAAATGCAAATCAAAACCACAGTGAAGGGCTACGCCACCCCCGCTAGAATGGCTATGATCAAAACGACCAGAGGTAATAGGCGTAGGCAAGGATGTGGAGAAACTGGAACCCTTGTGCGCTGCTGGCGGGAACGTAAAATGGTGCAGCCGCTGTGGAGAAAACTGCCTTAAAACAGGTAAACATGGAATTCCCATAAGACCCAGCAATTCCACACCCAAGTTAAAAGAATTGAAAACAAAGACACAAACAGACACTCATACACCAATGTTCGCAGCAACATAACTTGGCTGAACCTAGAAAACATACTTCTGGGTGAAATATGTCAGACACGGAAGGGCAAATAACAGACAGAAAGCCGTTAGCAGGAGATGGGTGCGTGGGGGAGGGAATAGGAGGTGACTGCCAAAGGGTTCCTTTTTGGGGTGATGAAAATGGTCCAAACTGATTGTGGTGATGGTCTACAACTCCGGGAATACACCAAAAGCTGCTGAATTGTACCCTTCCAATGGTGAACTGTAGGTCGTCACCTGCCGTGGAGTCGGTTCCGACTCATAGCAACCCTGTGAACGACAGACGGAACACTGCCCGGTCCTGCGCCGCCCGTCAAGATGGTGCATTGTAGAGCACGTGGATTAGATCTCCACAAAGCTGTTAGGAGAAGAAGTGCACCTCTCTCTCTTTGGGCTGTCCGCAGCCGTCTCCCAAGGAGCACCCGTGCATGTCGACAGTACAGCTTCATGGCGCCCCTTGTGCCCCTTCCTTGAGGTCTTTTTCCCCTTTGTTCAGTGTGCTTGGCGCATCCCCGTAGGCTGGGCCAGATGGCAGCTTCCATTGAGTAGCCGCTGCGGCCTCGGGTGGAGGCTGGGAAAGCAACGGGAACTCTCCCTAATACTTCTCAAACTCCTACCACCTACAGACAGGCCCTGAGAGGACCCCGAGAGACGCCGAGGCCCCCAGCACAAGGCCACGTCCGTGCGGGCTGGACACACGAGACGGGGTGGGTCGTCTGTGGGTTACTCAGGAAAGCTGGGGGGAAGGCAGAATTTTAGGGAGGGACAAGGATTTCCAAGCAAGAGCAGTGCGCGAGTGTGCGTGCTCCCATGTCACGAGGCTGGCCTGGCTGACAGGTCCGAGGGGTCCAGGTGTCCACCCGCCTGTGCGCTCCCTGACCCCTGGGGAGGCCCCTCTGTGTTCGCGCTCCGCGTGGCCAAGGCCTGGCTGAGGAGCCGGCTCCCCCCACCCCTCCGACCCCCCTCTGACCGGCCGTCCCCCCGGGGCCGCGTCCGCGTGTGTTCGCGCGTGTGCACCCGTGTGTATGGAGGGGTGACAGGTCTCCCTCCTCTCTTTCCCCACCCCCACCCCCGGAGTTCGGGGTGCGGCTGACGACTGTCTCACTGAGCCTTTCCCGGAACCAGCCCCCTCCTCCCGAGCCTGCCGGGAGCCCCGCAGTGTTGCCATGACAACGCCCCACGCGGCGCCTGACGTCGCAGACACCACGTTCTTCCCGCGGGCGGGGTCGCCCAGGAGATCGCAGCCCCCACCCTAGAGTTCGTGGCAGCTCTATCCACAACTCCCCAAACCGGAAGCCACCCAATGCCTTTCAGCCAGCAAATGGTTAAATGACCTGGGGCACCCCCACACCTCGGAATGTGAGAAGGGGAGGACTTTTATAGTGACAACCTGGGTGAACCCGGAAGGCACTGTGCTGAGTGAAAGGAATCAGCCTCCACCCACTGTCCGCTGCCATTTGTAAGATGTTCTGGAGGACAGAACTACAGAATGGAGGACACATCCGTGGTTGCCTGGGCTGGGGTGACGGTACAGGCTAGCAGGAAGGCCTTCAGGGGTGATGGAATGGTCTATAGCCTGACCGTGGTGGTGGTCACACAAATCTACACTTGGGTTAAAACTCACAGAACTGCTACCACCTAGTTCGTTGCATTGTCTGGGGTGTTAAAAGCTTGCAAGTGGCCATCCAAGGTACAACACTTGGTCTCTAATTGCAACAGAGGAAGAAGGAGCGTCAGGAATAGCAAGAGGAAATGGAATGTGTGGCTAATTGCCTCCATGAACAAATGCCTCCTTTGCCATGAGACCAGACGAACTGGATGGTGCCTGGCTACCGTTACTGAACATTTTGATCAAAGATTCCAGAAGAGTTCTGATCAAAAGGGGGAAAATGCAGAACAGAATGTCAATTCTCAAGGAATCCAGGCATTTTGGAGCCATTGAGGTGGATGAACCCCTGCAACTACTGCCCTGAGATAATCATCAACCCTAAAACCATAAACTCAAAATATACCCTGAAGCCTTCTTTAAACCAAACAACAGTCTAGCTTACGTTATAAAGAATGTCTGCCATAAGCACTGTGATCTTTTAAAGAACTTACTACATGGGATCAACTTGTTAACAGCAACTCAGAAGGTTAGCTAGGAAGCTCAGGGGAAGTGAGTCAGTGCCAACAGGGAGGGACAAATAGGGAAGGTGGGTGAAAATGGCTGCTCAACCCGAAGAAGGTAATCACGTCCCAGAGTACACGTACACAGCGTCGGTGTATGTTTTGCCGGTGTATTTGCAACAACAACAAACTCACAGAACCATACATCAAAATATAAAAACAAAACCCATTTTCCCGAAAACCTGATTAGACAGATGTGAGTGCCACTGTCCCCCAGCTCCGTAGGACGGGGGCCATCAAGCAGCTGGATGCTGACATGGGTATCGGGGAAGTCCCCCAGGGCCCCG
>NW_004443964.1:1964817-1988077 GCF_000243295.1 Trichechus manatus latirostris
GCAGTGCTGGCTTCAGGTTTTAACATTGAAGATTTCACCTAAAAACCTACATCCCAGCTTCTTTTGAAAAACCGTTAACATCTGGCACCGGCCTGCACCCACAGTGCCAAGAGGTCCCCAGAGATGAGGCCCCTGCTTCCTGTTGCCTGCTTGGTCCCTGTACAGCTCCAAGCCAGCAGGGGAGACTGAACCGCCTCCAGAGGCCCCCTCCCCTCGGGCAGCGCCCTCCCCTCCAGCAGCCCCCTCCCTGGGGGAGGCCTGGGGCTCCGAGCCCTGGCCACCGGCCACCAGCTGTGGGAACCACACAAAACCACGCGTAGAAGGCAGGCAGTGTCCCTTCTGAGGGACACCTCTGAGGGGGGCTGCCCAGAGGAACCGCCAGGAGCCCTACCGCGCGCACACCCCGCATCAGTCAGCCCCACAGGGAGGCGTGCACGTGCTGAAGACAGCACCAGGGAGAGGGGCCGTGCCTGAGGCCCCGCCGACCCTCACTGCCGGCCCACGAGGAGCCCACGTGGAGTGCGCTGAGGCCCCGCCCGCAGGGGGTCAGCTTTAACAGCGGGCTCTGTGACTGGGCTCAGGAAGGTGGCTTCCCTGTGCTGCTGTGGGCCCCCGCAGACAGGCTCTCAGGGAGATTGTCTCACTGGGGATGAGCCGCGAACAGGTCACGTCATGGCCTCCATCTCTGCCGCTCCGGCACTCGGGGCAGTGGGTCCGGAGAGCCCAGCCCAGGGGCTCTCGTGGCTGTGGAGCACGGCTGTCACCCAGCTGGACCGCCTAATGTCCTTTCTCAGCAGGCTGAACCCCTGCTTGCGGGTGGTGAGAGGGGCGGGTCAGGGCAGCAGGGAGGCACCCCCCGGCCCACCATTCCAAACACGAGAGGTCCATGTGGGCTGCCCACAGGAGATCTGGTGGGCACAGATGCTCTGGGTCTCCCCCATCGTCTGCATGGGGACCAGGAGTGGGTCCAGAAGCCAGGCCACAGCAGGGATCCCCACTGGAGCCCCCCACCAGCTAACGGGGGCAGCGGGGTGGGCAGGAGGGGAAGGAGCAAGTGCCCACGCCTGAGGTGCCTTCCCGACAGGGGGCCGTCCGTGGAGAGTAGGCTGCAGGGAAGGCACCCGCAGCCACGTGGCCGGACGGGCATCGTGAGCAGCACCAGGGTGGCTGCCTGGCCATGGCCGCCAGGGAGCCACAGCCGTCACAGGCCGCGTGTGGCGGGGGGAGTGAATGCAGCCATTTAATCCGGAGCTGAGAGCAAGAGAGCACCAGTAAGGCGCACTTGGAGTTCACAGCCTAAGGGACGGTGCTCGGCCAGGTCATCTCGATGCACACGCCCCGTGAGAGCCGCTCTGCCCGCCGCCGCCTGGAGCCTGGCCTGGGGCTGGCCACACACCCAGCTCTCAGTGGCCACAGTCCCTGGGGACGTCCCACAGGTCCGATGAGGGGTGGGTTATGATGCTGCCACCAGCTCCGCCTGCCTGGGCTTAGCCTTGACGGGGACTTTTTCTGTGGAGGATACAGACATGTCACACAAACCACAAAACCCACTGTTGGTTCCAGCTCACGGCAGCCCCGCACGTGAGGGCAGAGCTGAGCTCCACGGGGCTCTCGTGGTGCTAAGCCTGACAGGCAGACCGCCAGACCTCTTCTCCTGCAGAGCCGCGCAGGGGGCTCCAACTGCCTGGCTCACAGCTGAGTACAAACGGTCTGCCGTGCACAGGAGACCCCAAGGCAAAGAAGGGCAGGCCAGAGAGGAGCTGGGGCCCCGTCATGGGTGAGGCGCCATGGGCACAGGGTGCCCAGTGCACACAGAGGTGAGCCCCACAAGGAAGCCGACGGCTGAGGGAGCGGGACACGTGGTGCAGGCCCTCGACCACGGTGACAGCGGCCAGGACCCGGAGACACGCAGCACAGGCCCTCGACCACCGCGGCAGCCCCTGCCACAGGACCCAGAGAGGAAGAGGAAGAGCCCAGAGTAAGAAAGGAACAGAAAGAAACATAGATGATTATAAAAGGGAAGTCCGGCTCCCAGGGAACGTTCTAGAAACAGCGTTACGTGACACCACAAGGGACGGTCATCCCGGGCTGTGACATTTAAAGACGATGAAACACCCTGGTGGAGACCCTGGGAGAGGGCGTGCAGACAAACAGACCCAAACCCGGCTCGAACTTGTAGATCTGCCTCTTCAGGCGCATCCACCTCCGACAGGCCCCCAGACCCAGGGGCCGAGGCCCAGCTCCAAAGGCAAGGTGCCACGCTTCGCGCGAGCCGCCTGCTCCCAGGCCGGGAAGGTGGGGCCAGCCTTCCCCACACGGCCAGGGCAGCCCACTTTGCTGGCTGCTCCCTAGGAGTTCCCAGACCTCAGAAGACAAAGTGAGGACAGTACCTGGGATCCTGTCGGGAAGGGGCTCCGCGGGGACCTCCGGAAGCTCTACCTGTTCCTGCGGGAAGCAGAGGGGGAGGCTGGGATGCGAGACCCTGGAGGCTGTCAGCAAGCAGCCCACTTTTCTAGCTAAAGGGCGGGGTCCTGTTTCACGAGCTGATCTCAACACATCAACAGGCCCCAGGAGATGCTGGCCACACGCAGGCCTGGGGGCCAGCCAGCAGCCCCCCTGGGGTCGCCCGAGCCAGGCAGCCCCTCTAGGGTTGGGTCTGCGTGGGAGAGAGGGCCGCCACGGCGAGCCAGCCACCCCAGCAAGTGCCCGGACTGCCCCAGTCACCACATGATGCCTGTCCCTCCCAGCCGGCCTTCCTGCAGCTTGTGAGGCCCCCAGCCTGCTGGGGGAGCCCTCGGTGGGCAGGTGGCACGGGGCAGCAAAGTGCACAGTCAGGGTTGCCCACAGGGCTGGAACTGGGCAAACTGAGGCAGTGGCCCCAAAAGACTGAGGATCCCTATGCCAGGTGCACAGGCAGACTGCAGAGCATGGGTTTGAGTGCGGGGAGGGGACACGGGACGCCAGGTGCACACGCAGACCACAGAGCTTGGGTGTGGGCGTGGGGATGGGACGGGACACGGGATGCCATGTGCACACGCAGACCGCAGAGCATGGGTGTGAGTGCGGGGACGGGACACGGGACGCCAGGTGCACACGCAGCCTGCAGAGCCTGCACAGGGATGGGATGCAGTGGCAGGCCCCAGATACACAGGCCCCCGTGCGACCACCCAGATGAAAAAAGGATCCACTGGGTTAAGGAACCACGTTACTGTCGGGGAAAGGGACTGAGGGCCAGGAGGTACTCCTGGCTATGCCGTGCCAGTGCCTGCAGCAGACTGTCTGCCGGGCACCCTGAAAACCGCTCCTGCCAGCCTGGTCCCCACTGTCAGTGGGCAGACTTGGGAGGGTGGGCCTCAGGCTGACACCAACGCTGGTCGCGAAACACACGAACCACGGCCATGTGGGCAGTGAGGCCCAACACAGCGGGCACCCAGGGCCCTCGAGTCCCGGCCTCTGGAGGCCCTCCTTACCTGAGTGATGGCATCCAGCTCCTCTAAGATGGCGTCTTCGTCCTCTTGGGTGAGGCTTCCTGCCAACAGCTCATCTATTTGCTGCAAAAGATGGTGTCACAGTGAAGAACAGAGGCTGAGGGCCGGGGAGGAGGGTTGAGGGCCGGGGAGAAGGCCAGCCCTCCCAAGGAGCAGAGACAGGCTGGCTCAGGGCTGTCCCTCCCTTGAGTGAGCGCAGCTGCCAAAACCGTGTGGCAGGGCTGGCCCCAGGTGATGGCAGTGGGCACTGGCTGGCAGAAGGCGTCCCCGCCCCTCGCCCACAACCTGGCAATACGTACCCGCTGGTACTCCACGGCCTCCTGGGTCTCGTCCAGGATCCTCTCCACCTCCTCTATGGACATCACCTGGACCATTGGGACAGAGGGTGGACACTGGTCAGCCAGGCAGGCAACAGCCCCCTAGGCCCCAGGCCTCTCGGCCAGACCACAGCCCCACGCCTGGCCCCTCTGCCCCACCCCAGACTCAGACCCCATCCAGCCTCAGGCCCCGCCCCTCTGCCCCACCCAGCCTCTCAGCGTCACTTCCTCCTTCAGATCCTGCCCTACCCCTCAGCCCTCTTAAGTAACCTGGCCAAGAGACACATTGCCACACCCTGGTCACTCCTCTCCAAGGGGACAGGAGCCGTCAGCCCAGTCTTTGCGGAAGCCTCAACCACACCCTCTGACCTGGGCTGCCCTCTCACACTTCCTGGTGCCCAGATGACCCCAGCAGGGAGGGTAAGGGGACGTGACAACCACAGAGTGGGAGGCGGAACATTTCTCTTAGATGACACGGTCACAGCCTCACCTGCTCCTGGCTCACACCCACCTACTGCTTTCAGACCCAGCCCCTGCTGGGGGCGCCCCCACCCCGTCCGCTCGGGCCAGCCTTGCCCTTTATGTGTCACTTCAGCAGTGTGGGTCCTGTTCCCATCTCTGCTGGCCTGCCCGCTCGCAGCCACTGCGTCCCTGAGGGCACGTGCCCGGCTGGACTGGCAGCCTCTCTGCAGCAGTTGGCTTCCTGCTGCCCAGCCGCCCAGCCTCATGCTCTGGGCTGACACAGCACCCCTGGCCGAGGGCCCTCCGTGTCCCTGCCCGGCCACCCAGCCTCACGCTCTGGGCTGACACAGCACCCCTGGCCGAGGGCCCTCCATGTCCCTGCCCAGCCGCCCAGCCTCACGCTCTGGGCTGACACAGCACCCCTGGCCGAGGGCCCTCCGTGTCCCCGCCCGCCACCAGACCCACCTGGTGCATCTTGCGCAGACATTCATTTCCAAACTGCAGCCCTTCCATCACCTTCATCTCGATCTGGGTGAACTCGATGCTCCGAACCTGCAGAGGAACCAGAGCCCGCATGGGGAGACGCCTGCCCTTGCCCCGCGGGGACGATGGGGCTGGGGGTGGCTCTTGTCAATGGGGCGCTCCGGCGTTTGGGGCAGGCCTCTCTCTGGGCCCCTCCTCCCCTCCGACCTCACCACTACTAGGGACTGGCGGGAAGGAGAAGGGGCCCGAGGAGACTCCAGGCAAGGCCCCAGCAGGGCCTCGAGCCGGCCCCTAGCCCCTGCAAGAGTCCCCACTGCCGACCCTCGTCCACTGCAGTCCCGGCCGCTGCTTCCACAGGCTTAGCGCCTCTGAGATCTGACGTCAGGAGCTTCCCAGGCCACCCGACAGCTGGAGTCCCGGCCACGGGAGCCCTGCCCCCGGAGCTCCGCCCCGCCGCAGCCCCCCATGGCCTCTGGAGCCCCGCCGCCGAGCCCCACCCGCCCGCTGCAGCCCCGGCAGCCGCCTACCATCGTCTCTAAGCTGGTGATCTGGTTCTCGGTCTTGTCTAGGAGCTGCTCCCGGTACCGCTTCTTCTTGAGCAGCAGCTTGGCCCGCCTGCAGGGGAGACGCAGCGGTCGGCCTCCTGCCCTCAATGCCCTCCACGCCCTTCGGCCCCCACCCCTGCCCCACCCGCCCCGCTTACTCCTTCTTGCCATCCCGCAGGAGCTGCCCGGCGATGGCCCGCTCGCGCTCCAGCTGCTGAGTGACCCTCTTCTGGTACTGCCTCAGCTTGTCCCGCTGCTGCTTCAGTTGCTGGGGGAGATCGAGGGGGGACGGGGGAAGGCTTTAGGTGGTGCCGACCCAGGCTGCCAACACCCGGCCGGCCTGTGGCGGCGAAGGGGTCACCCGTGGGCCCCCACAGCTCAGACTGGCTCTACCACGGCCACCGGAGCGCACCCCTAAGACGGTGGTTCTCTCGACAGCAAGTCTGCCCCCCAGGGGAGCACCAGCAACGGCTGGAGACTGTTGGTCGTCACGGTGGAGGGGGGGTGTGTGCTGCTGGCATCTGGTGGGTGGAGGCCAGGGATGCTGCTCCACGGCCCCCACCCAAGAATCATCCAGCCCCAAACGTCCGTGGTGCTGAGGGGGAGAAGCCTGCCCTGAAATCAACCGCAGCATCACAGCAAGACACACGAGGGCCGCAGCCGCGCCGCCGTCACGCCACCCAAACGCCACCCAAACGCCACCTGTGCGGGGCTGTGCGTGATGGGGCGCAGTCAGGGGGGCCGTGCGTGGTGGGGTAGTCTGGGGGGCCGTGAGTGGTGGGGTGCAGTCGTGGGGCCGTGTGTGGTGGGGTGCAGTCGTGGGGCTGTGTGTGGTGGGGTGCAGCCGGGGTGTGTCTCAGTACCGTCAAGGTTCAGAACTCTCTGTGACAGAGTCAGAACAAGCCCACCCACGTGCCACCACCCCCGACGACCACATCAGGACTCGAGGCTCCTCTCCAGTCTTTCTTCAACGATGCTGCCCCTCAGCCTCCAGCTCAGTCCACCCCTCCCTTCCTGGGTGCTGCCACAGGCTGCCCCGGCCCCTGTCCACGCAGGTGCCACAGAGTGAGGAGGTGCTGAGAGAGGTGCTGGAGGGGGCAGGGTGGCCAGACAAGAGGCTCACAGAGGGTTACCCAACAGTGCGCTGGGTCCGCGGGCTTCCTAGCTTACGTCATCCCGGCAGTACATCCTTCTATCAGGGCCGAGCGTGCAGTTCCTGAGCACGTGAAGCTCCGAGGAGCAGCTCTAAGGCAGGACGAGCACGGGCCTGCCTTCCCTAGGAAGGCAACAAAGCAAATTTCTGGCAAGTGGAGAGGCCTACAGGAAGGGAGCCCCTGCTTCAAGAAAGAAAGAGCGGCCCGGGGCAGAACTGCTTCCCCTTCAGTTGAGGGGCTGACAGTCGAAACAGGGTGGTGGCTGGAGCCCGTGGGACAGGGCTGGGCTGGCCTCCTGTCCTGAGGGACACTGACTGCTGCCCCTTCCCGAGAAGTGTCCACTTTCTCTAGTGGCCACGTGCCCCCTTTTCTTCCTCACTTGGGGTCTTCAGCTAAGAACCTGTTTCAGCAGGTAAAGAACCATCTTTGATCTGTGTTCGGCTCTCTTTTAGTACGAAAAGAAAAAAAACGTTTTTGTAGACAACGTTTTGCAGAAAGGCTGGAAAGGAAAGCGTCACCCGCTCACGTTCGGGCACCTCCTTCCCGACACACTCCGCCTTGCGGAAACGGACAATTCTGAACACACCCTCTCACTTGCTGTACCATGTTTCCTTCCCAAGGAACTGACTTTCATATGGGATCTTTCTGGAAGAGGTACTTCAGTCTACAAGGAGGGACATCATCAGACACCGTCCGGGTCCAATTTTACCAGGAACAGTGAACCATACTGTGCTATCAGTCTGCAGCGGTCCAGACAAGCGCCCCTGGCCTCCCGACACTTTGCACGCTTGGGTCAAGGTGCTCTGTGGCCCTAACGGGACTCTCAAGCTAAGAGCTGGGACCCAGGCGGGACGGCGAGCCCATCCTGACTCCCAGTCAGACGCTGCGGTTGTTTCGACAAATGACAGACTCAGTGTCTTCAGAGTCCTGGCAGCAGGAGGATGGGGGGTGCCACTGCCAGCTGCCCCATCCACGCAGCCTCCCACCGGGCAAGCAACAGAAGCCCGGGTCAGACTCAGGGCTAAAGGCGGGGGGTGGGGGTGGTAATTAATGGCACTCACAAAGTCTGGAGAAAAAGATTCCACAAAAGACACGGGGGCTAAGTGCGGGAAGCCGGGGTCTGCGACCTGTTCTGGTGTCCAAGTTCAGGACATCACAACTACGAGTGTGGACTCCTGTCAACGCGTGAAGTACGACTACGAAATAACGAGGCTGTTTCCACCAGGTTCCCGCAATCAGAGTCCCAAGTTAATAACCACGCTGTGTTTGCTTAAAGTTAACAAGCGATCTGAATTCTGCAGAAACAATAGGTTCCGACAAAGAAGAGCAGTGATTAAACGCTTGGCTGCTAAGGAAAGGTTGGTAGTTTGAACCCACCAGGGGCTCGGCAGGAGAAAGATGTGGCGGTCTGCTTCCGTAAAGATTACAGCCTTGGAAACTCTATGGGGCAGCTCTACTCTGTCACATGGGGTCGCTACGAAGCGGAATCAATTCGCTGTCACCTAACAACAGCAGGTTCGGACAAGCACTGCGAGAAGCTGACCACCCCAGGTGCGTGGGGGTTCTAAGGCTTCAAACCAGGATCTGGGGTCGAACATCAGCGGAGCCACTCCCCGGCAGGGACTGGGGAATCGGAAAGCGAAAGGGACCTGTCCCTACAGCCGAGGGCGGCTGGGAACCCAACCCAGGAGATGCTGGGACCCACGGCGAGGGCAGTAGGGCACCCAGCCCAGGAGCCGCTGGGACCCACGGCGAGGGCAGTGGCGCGGCGGGGCAGGCCGCCGGGAGGCTCGGCGGGCTGCAGGGCTGAGAGCCCCGCGGCGGAGAGGGACGAGGAGGGGCGCGGGCCGGGTCGGGTCGGGACCCGGGCTCGGGGCAGCCGGCCGGCGCCGCTGTGTGACCTTGAGCGCCACGCGCCACCTCGCAGCGCCTCAGTTTCCCCGCCGGCAGGTGCGGGCGGTAGCCGAGGCGGCCCCGAGGCTCCCCAGGCCCAACGGCCGGGGTCCGCCGAGCCAGCCGCCGCCGCCCGCCCCGCCCCGCCCCGGGCCGGCCTCAGTTTCCCGGAAGGGGTGCCCGACCCCCCGCAACCAGCGCGGCGGGCGGGGTCGCAGGTCCGCCCCGGGCCGCGCGCTCACCAGGATGGCCCTGTCCTGCTCCGTGACCCGGCTCTGCTTCTTGCGGCCGAACAGGTTGCCCATGGCGACGCCCGGCCCCGCCGCCCCTGCCCGGCCGAGTCCGAACCGCCGCCGCGGCAACACTGCAGCCACCGTACTCCGGACCTCGCCGCTACGGCGGCCGCGCGGGGCCAGGCGCCGCAGAACGCGCAGCCGGGCGAGGGCCTCCGCGGGCCGGAAGGGGTGGGGCAGGGCTCAGGAACTGTGAGACTCAGGTTCAAATCCACCCTTCGCCAGAGGTGGCGCCAGTTGATGGACAAAGTGGCCACCTTGGACTCTCACAGAAAAGTGCCACGAATAAATTGATGTTGGGACCTGCGATGTTCTAAATAATGTATTTTATGTGCATTTCCAGGATGACATTTCTAAACTGCTGCTTAGATGGAGTCCTTGCAGGTTAACACGGTGCGGGCTGGCTCTGACCACGTGCTGCTACCTTTCTCGTTGTTGTTAGGTGCAGTCCAGTGGCTTCGACTCATAGCGACCCTGTGTTCACCACAAACGCTGCCTGGTCCTGTGACATCCTCACAATCGTTGCTATGCTTGAGCCCATTGTTGCAGCCGCTGTGTCAATCCATCTCGTTGAGGGTCTTCCGCTTTTTCGCGGACACTCTACCAAGCATGATGTCCTTCTCCAGGGACCGGTCCCTCCTGGTAACATGTCCAGAGTATGTGAGACAAAGTCTCACTATCCTTGCTTCTAAGGAGCATTCTGGCTGTACTTCTTCCAAAATAGATTTGTTCATTCTTCTGGCAGTCCGTGGTATCGTCAATATTCTTCGCCAACACTATAATTCAAAGGCATTGATTCTTTTTCCGTCTTCCTTATTCACTGTCCAGCTTTTGCATGCATATGAGGCGACAGAAAATATCATGGCTTAGGTCAAGTGCACCTTAGTCCTCAAAGTGACATCTTTGCTTTTCAACACTTTACAGAGGTCTGTTGCAGACTTGCCCAATGCAAAGCATCATTTGATTTCTTGACTGCTGCTTCCATGGGCGTCGATGTGGCATACAACCTTTGGACTTAAACGTGTGTGCTGAAATGCTTCCCCGGCAGCAGCTATCTATCCAGCCGTTCAGGACAGATAACTTCTTTCTTCCACGTTCCATTCTGAGCTCTCTGCCTGTCGTCCAGCGCCACGAGGAGCTGAAGACTGCCAGTCTGGGTTTTGGTTCCCTGGAACTGTCATCGCCTCCCTCGCAGAAGCCTCTGCCACGAACTGGATGAGAGAGAGACTGACTCTCCTCTGAGGAGCTTCATGTGGGATCTCTGTCCATCAGATCTGGATGTTTTAAAGTTATACATGCCAATTTAAGCTCTCATAGATTGTCCATCTTTCTCAGTTCTAGGGACACTTGGCCAATCGGCCAATGCCAAAGACTACGCAGAACTACCTGTTCTCATTACTGTTCCCAGTCTGCTGCCTTGCTCATCAACCATCCCCACCTTCTCTGGTGGGTGCACACTGCCCCTTGGCCTTAGCCACTCCAGGGTCCCATGAGAAATCAAGGGGGCCAATTCTGGTGGCAGCACCTCCCACCGTCATCCTTGGCCACAGACCTTAGAGAGCTTTTCAAGAATCTGAGTCTGGCCTCACTGGTGAGTTTCTCAGGACCCTTGTAAGGGGGTTTCCTTTGGGATGCAATGCAGGGGTCAGGACGCGAGATGTGCCTGATAAATTCACATCAGTGTTTCTATCTCCCTAAGCCTTTGAGTTCTCTTTGTCATACCAAGGAATTTCCGGCATCTTGACTAAAAAAACCACACCCACTGCCTTCAAGTCAGCTCTGACTCACAGTGACCCTATAGGACAGAATAGAACTGCCCCATAGGGTTTCCAAGGCTGTAAATCTTGGAAACATCTCTCTCCTGCAGAGCGGCTGGGGGGTTCAAATCGTTGACCTTTTGGTAAGCAGCCGAGCGCTTTAGCCACTGTGCCACCAGGGCTCCTGTATCTTGGCTCGACCACGGTTATGCCCAAGTTTCCATCAAGGAACCAAGCAAGCCATCAGGGCTCCTTACAGCTGCTCAAGCAAACAGTTGGCTCCTGAATCTCTGGTGAGATTAATTCAGCTCATCCAAGGCTGGGATCCATCTTCACTTGGGTTGTTGCTGTGGAGTCAATTCCAACTCATGGTGCCCCCATGTGTGCAGAGTAGAACCGTCCCATAGGGTTTTCAATGGCTGTGACCTTTTGGAAGCAAATCACCAGGCCTGTCTTCCAAGGTGCCTCTAGGTGGGTTTGAACCACCAACCTTCCAGCTAGTAGTTGAGTGCTGAACTGTTTGTGCCACCCGGGGCCTGCTCACTGTGTTATTGTTATTGTTAGGTGCTATCAAGTCAGCTCCAACTCAAAGCGACCCTCTGTACAACAGAATGAAACACTGCCTGGTCCTGCACCATCCTCACAATTGTTCTGCTTGAGCCCATTGTTGCAGCCACTGTGTCAGTTCATCTCATTGAGGGTCTTTCTCTTTTTCGCTTGACCCTCTACTTTACCGAGCATGATGTCCTTCTCCAGGGTCTGGTCCTTGCTGATAACATGTCCAAAGTACGTGAGAAGAAGTCTCACCATCCTCGCTTCCAGGGAGCACTCTGGCTGTACTTTTCCAAGACAAGTTATAATCTACTCCCTCCACTATTTCTCCAATTTGAATCCAGAGAATCTTGCTATTCTTGGGTGTGACAGATTTTCACTCGTCTCCTTGGATTCTGCTGGGATCTCACTCTGGTTTTGGATCAGAGGCACTAAGAAGCGACAGGGCCGGGTCTTGAGGAGAACGAGCATCTCTTAGCAAGTGCCTGCTTCACATGTGGTCTTCAGGTGAGGGGAAGCTGACTTCCTCGGACAGGGAAGAGGGGCCGTTTCTGCTTGAAAGGGAGGCTTGGTGGGATTTTTTTTGGGGGGGGGTAGGGGGGTGGGAAGGCAGTCAAAGTCAATCCACTCAACTACATCCATTCCAGCTCTTCCCCAGTCCATGGTCTAACTTTCACATAAGTGAGCTGGCGAGGCTGAGAGCTCAGTTTATGTCACAATCCTATCACTTGCAGGATGGAACTTGGGGAACGATTTCCAGATACAGCAGTCCTGCTAAAAGAAATAAGATTTTCTTTATGGTAGTCCTACACGTTTTATGATTCTCTGACTTCACCTTGAGCTGAGAATTTAAAGCCCCTCGCTTGTCATTTTAAAAAACGTCATCTTTCCGGTGCAGTCAGAAATGCCCAGCCCACCCCACAATCCTCCTAGTCCTAATGTCCACCACAACATTGCTTTTCAGCTGCTTCTTAGTCTCCCAAGACCTTGCCTTCAAGAAATACTTCATTCCAGGCAATTCCAGAGATGTGCTCTGCCACAGCACGTCTTGACAGCTAGTGTCCTGTTTTCACGGATGGTGAAATCATCACCTCACATAACCAAGGTCGTAATTTCCTGGTGCTCCCATAACAAAAATGCCGAAGCCAGTGGCTCTAAAGAGCAGGAATTTATGGTCTCACAGTTTTGGAGGCTGAAGTCCAAATCAGGGCATTGGCTGTAGGGGCGGGTCCTTCCCTGTTAGTCGCCCTGGGTGTTCCTGGGTGTTCCTCGGCTTGTAGACACTCCTTACATGGTCTGTTTTCCCTTTTTATGAAACACCACTCAGAAAGGATTAGGGTTAGGACCCACCCTACTCCCGTATGATCACATTAACATAACAAAAGAAAAATCCTGTTTCCAAACAGGGTCACATTCAAAGTACAGGGGTTAAGACTGCAACATATCTTTTGGGGGACATAATTCAATCCATGGCAAGCAATTCTAGCTTTCTGTCTTTGAGGATCTGTTTCCTGGACTGACTTTGGTTCCAAATACTGTGTCACTTGGGTATCCTCAGGAACACAGGAAGCCTTCCAGGCATTTCAAGCAGGAAAGTATTTAATACAGGGAATTGAGTGCTTCAAAACCCTTGAAAAGTTGGCGGAAGGAAGGTCAGGGACGCCCCTGGGTTCCAGGCACCTGGTGAGCTTTCAGAGAGCCAGGAGTTTGCAGGGACAACAGGAGACTCTTGGCAATGGGCACTGCTGCTTCTGCACCAAGTGGGACACCCTCTGGAGGCCGCTGCAAAGCCTCCTGCCTGCCAAAGCCCTCAGGGGGCCTGCCGTGGCGGAGGAGCACCCTGCCCCCAAGAATTCACTTCTCTCCCACCCTTCAGATCGCAGGTGAGCACTTCTTATGGTGGAAACCAGCCTGGACCCCCCTCAGGGATCCCAGCCATGAGTACCAGGGAGCCAGCCGAGAAACACCATGGAGCTGAGCTGCCCACAGACGATCTGGTACAAGGAGTAGGAAGACCACAGGGAGTCGGGGAAGGTGCCAGCAAGGAGGTGGCATCTGGGGCAGCCCTTAAGTGATAAGCAGACACTGGAGGGGAGGATGGTGTGAAAAACATGCTCCTCGTGGGGAGCAGGCCTACAGACGGCTGTCAGCGTCCACTAGGTCCCTCTACCCAAGTGCCCCTTCTCAGCACTGGGAGGGGGGTGCTGGCGGCCCCCTTGAGGCGATCCCAGGCCAAGTGCACATTGGTCTTTGGGTGCAGGTGACAGAACCCGAAATTTAACCAGCTTAGGCGAAGGGGGAACCAACTGGCATGGTAACCAGTGTGGGAACCATCGTGGACTCTCTGTCCCTCGTCCCTACTTCTCTGCCCACATTGGCCTCCATCTCTCTGTCCCGCTTCCTCGGTGGGCCTGGAAAGCTTGGTCCCGTGGAAAGAGGGTGCTCACCTCGGGCCTCCATGCAAAACTCCCAGGGAAGGGCTCTGACTGCCCAGTGTGGACCAGCTTCCTTCCCTGGACCAATCAGCTGTAGCCATGGGGGTAAGGAACGATGATTGGCCTAGCTTGGGAGTCACAGCCACTCCTGAGCCAATCAGCAGTGGGATGGGGGCAGGGTCCCTTCTGTGTGACATGTGTGGGTGCTGATGAACCGTTTGGCCAGGGAACACAGGGGAGCATTGAACAGGATGGCAAACAAACTGTTACCATCGAGCAGAACTGTGATCCACAGGGTTTTCTTTTTCTTTCTTTTTATTGTTGTAAGAATATACAAACACAGCATTTGCCAGTTCAACATTTTCCAGGTGTACAATTTAGCGATATCAACTGAGTTAATCATGTTATGCAATCCGCACCCACCAGCATTGCCACATTTCCCATCACCACAAACAGAAGCTCACTTCTTCCTCCACAGGGGTTTCAGTGACTGTAATCTTATGAAGTAGATGGCCAGGTCTTTCTTCCTCAGTGCCACTGAGTGGATTAGAACCTCCAACCTTTCAGTCAGCAGTCGAGGGCAAACCATTTGGGCCAGCCAGGGACTGAATTGGGTGGAGCAGCTGTAAATTGCATGTGAGGGGGTGGGGCCGCTTCAGGTGGGCTGGTGGGGTGCAGATGGACTGTAAGGGAACATGCACGGCTCTAACGGTGGGGAATCATTTCAGTCATCCTGGCCGGGGGTCAGGACTAAGGCATTGTGACAGGAGCAGAGAATGACAGAGGAGTCCAAGGAACATTCTGGAATGAGGGAGGAGCCCAAGGAACATTCTGGAATGAGGGAGGAGCCCGAGGAACATTCTGGAATAGGTCAAAAGAATCAAGGCACAGTCCCAGGGGTTGGCAAGAGTTCAGAAAGTGTTGGTGCTGAAGACACATGGGGGAGGGGGTGTTGGAGGGCACCCCCTTGGCTTTGGAGATTACTTGGAGGCGTGGTTGGCGGGCAGCCCCAGTGTATGGGCCAGACGGACCGGACCTTCGGGGGACTGGCCAGGGGAGCCAGCCCGTGGAGGAAGGAGCTGCTCTGAGACAAGCTGGGTTCTCCACAGGCCCGGGGGAGACACACGGAAGAGCCGGCTTGTGGGTGGCCCTCCAGAGGGCCTGCAGAAACAGATTCGGGGGGTAGGGTCACCCTCCACGTAGATACATCTTTGGGGGTTTGAGCAAAAGGGGGCCAGGGAGAAGCAGCGGGGCCTTGGGGGTAACTGGGCCGCCGCCCCCAGCCTCCCCCACGGGGACCGCCCGTTCGTTGCCTGCTCCCAGGCTGACCTCGCGCCAGGGCGGAGGGAGCGCAGCACTCGCCGGCCACACGGTGGCGCTACAGGACAGCCTGACCGCCTCTAGGTCGCCGGCGCGAGGATCCGCAGACCCGGCTGGCTCCCAGCTGAGCAGCACCGCCCTCCGCTCCCCAGCCACCAGGCAGGAAGCGGCCCCTGGGGTCCTCCTGGGACCCTGGCCCTGGTGTTGGCTCCTTCACGCAGAGCCACAGGGAGGGAGAGGCTCCAGGATGCCCGGGTGGGGGTGGGGTAGGGTGGGGGTGGGTGTCCGAACATGGACACGTGGGCAGGAAGAGGAGCCCTGTGCAGTGCCACAGGCTCCCCTGGGCTTGGCAGCTCACTCACTCATTCACGCCTTCACTCATTCATTCACTCACCCTTCCTTCCTCCCTCTCCCCCTCCTTCCTTCTTTCCATACCCACCGTAAACTTGCAGGCCCTGTCTGGACTCCAAGGGACAGGATGTACGTGACCCCTGATGTCCAGGAGCCTGCATGGGGGGTAGGGTGATGTGATGGAGTGACTAGGGGTGGAGGGACAGTGGGGAGACAGAGAAGGGACAGCAGGGGAACAGAGGGACAGAGGCGGACGGGGGGACAGAGAGGGGACAGTAGAGGGACAGAGGAGGGGCAGTGATGGGAACAGTGTGGGAACAGCGAGGGGATAGAAAGGGATGGGGACAGAGGGAGGACAGTGAGGGGACAGAGGGGGACAGTGACAGGGACAAAGGACAATGAGGGGTCAGTGGGAGACAGGTGACAGTGACAGGGACAGAAAGGGGACAGTGGGGGACAGGGGACAGTGAGGGAACAGTGAGGAGACGGTGAGCACAGCCAGTCACATCCCCTCTTTGGGCTGTCCTGAGTCTATCTCACTGCTCTGGGCCTGCACCTCCAATACAGCTGTCCTGAAGCCTTCTGCCTGCGTCCTGGGCAGTCCGAGGGCCAGTCCCATGTGCTCCCCATCAAGGGTGGGCTGGCAGAGCACAGCCGGGTGATGCCTGCAGCTCCTGAGGTGGGCGGTGGGAGGCAGGTGGGTTCCACTGGTTTCAGGCACACGCACACACACACGCACACACACACACACATTCTGAGGTTGCTGCGCTGGCCACACAAGAGACTCGGCCCACCTCAGCCCGCTCCCCCCACTGAAGCTGCCTGATGCCTCAGGGACCACCCAGCCCTGACCTGCAGTGACCGGGAGAGCCCAGGGGTGTGCTCTGTGCACAGATCACGGAGAGAAAGCAGGGGTGGGCTCAGCATGAGGAGACGAGGTCGTGGTGGGACGTTCAGCCTGGGCCCTGTCATGGATTGTTCCCCCAAAATATCTGTCAACTTGGCTGGTCATGATTCCCAGTATTGTGTGATTGTGTACCATTTTGTAATCTGATGTGATTTCCTTATGTGTTGTAAACTCTGTCACTATGATGAGGTTATACTGATGAGGTCTACAAGATTGGATAGTGTCTTAAGCCAGTCTCTTTTGAGATCTAAAAGAGAGAAGCGAGCAGAGACACATGGGAACCTCATACCACCAAGAAAGCAGTGCTGGGAGCAGAGCGTGTCCTTTGGACCTGAGGTTCCTGCGCAGAGAAACTCCCAGACCAAGGGAAGATTGATGACACGGACCTTCCTCCAGAGCTGATGGAGAAAATGTCCCCCTGGAGCTGACGGCCTGAATTTGGACTTGTAGCCTACTGGAGTGTGAGAGAGTAAACTTCTGGTAAAGCCATCCACTGGTGGTATTTCTGTTACAGCAGCACTGGATAACTAAGACAGGCCTGCACGCGGCCGTGTGAGCCGGGTTTGTCATCGGAACCCCACACCCTTCTCTGGAACTGGGGCTGGCCCAGAGGCCATGGGGCAGGTGGGACACAGGATGGGCGGTGTCCTGAGCTGGGCCTGCACTCTGGCTGGGGTCACTCAGCCAGCTATGGGCTCTGGGCCGGGCACACTCCCTTGGGGTCTGTTAGGGTTGAATTGTGTTCCCCCAAAAGATGCTCAGATCCTGACCTGTGAATGCGACTTGTTTGGGAATAGGTCTTTGCAGATGTAAGTGGTTAACATGAGGTCATGCTGGAGTCGGGGGGCCCTGATCCAATATGACGGTGTCCCTATAAGAGGAGACATAGACAGACACAGAGACGCGGACCCAGGGAAATGGCCATGTGCTGGTGAAGGCAGAGATGGAGTGATGCGGCTGCAAGCCCAGGAATGCCTGGGGCCACCACGAGCTGGATGAGGCAAAGAAGAATCCTCCCCAAGAGGCTTGGCGGAGCGCAGCCCTGCCCACAGCTTGGTTTCGGACTTCTACCCTCCAGACGGAGACCTGGTGGCGCAGTGATTAAGAGCTAGGCTGCTAACCAAATGTCAGCAGTTCGAATTCACCAGCTGTTCCTTGGAAACCCTATGGGGCCATTCGACTCTGTCCTATAGGGTCGCTATGAGTTGGAATTGACTCGACGGCAACGGTTTTTTTTTAACCTCCCGACTGTGAGAGAGTAAATGTCAGTTGCTTGTGGACTTGATTTGGCCGCCCCAGGAGGCCAGTCCAGGGTCTGGGAGCCAGGCCTGGGGTGTGCAGGGGTGGTCCCGTGACGTGTGGGCTGAGGGTGGGATTTCGGACCCCCTGAACAGGAGGCTGCGAAGCCACACACTCTCCTCCTCCACAAGGAAACAGCACCTGACGGGTTCAAAGGGCCAGCTCTGGAAGGTTCTACTGGCCGGAAGGGTGAATGGAGCCCATCCAAAAGAGCAAGATCTCTTTGCTTCCAGGATGGGTGCGGCATCCCGGCTCCATGGCCTCGATGGGGGCTCCATGTTGGCCCCCGGAGTCTGGGATGGGTTGGTGCCCTGGAGCCCCAGGTCCATCTTGGGAACATAAAGCCCCCCACCCAACCCCGTCTGTGGTGGCAGGCAGACCCTGGCTCCCCAACAGATCCGGGACCTTCATCAATGGCCAAGGGCGTCCTTCTCTCTGTGGACGCTGCTGAGGCTCTAATGCTGCCTCGTGTCCCCGGAGACGACCCAGCCGGGGGCTGACATAGACCCTCACTTTAACATTGCCTGGGGTCCTCTCTGTGGAGCCCCGAGGAGGTGGGGGGCGCCCAGGGCTCCCTCCTCCCCCACCTGCTGCCTCCTCCAGCCCTGGGTCTGCTCACTCACTCACTGTCCCCTGGGAGAAGGCTGTGAGGCCTCCAATCCGTAGTGGCGGCTCACGTCCCGCCCACAACTCGTGGAAGAAATGAACCTGCCTGCAAGGCAGAGAGAGTGCCGGAGGGGCCTTCGCTTCCCAGCGCACCTCCCTCCCCGGGCTCTGGGCTCTCAAGTCCTGGGGGAGCGGCCCCTCTTCCTCCCTCTGACCGGCAGGCCACTGTGCCCCCTCCGACCCCACCCAGCTTGGCCCCTCCAGACAGGGGTTGCTGAGGCCGGGGTGGGGAGAACAGAGGTGCCCTTTGTCCAGGACACCTTTTGCCCATGGCACCCTGGGCGTGGCGGGGCCTGCCCCTGTGGAGCGGGTCTGGGAGCACCCCAGCAGGGAGGGGGACCCACGCGTGGCTCCATCTTGGGTAACCCCTACTGAGAGGTCTTGGCAGCTCCATCCCGAGGGTCCGGTGCCTGCTCCGTTGGCCAGCTGCCCAGCACAGCCCAGGTGGATGTGAGCGCCATCTGGTCCTGGTATGCACAGCAGGGGTGTCTGCCCCTGAAACAGCAGGTCGGCCCCCAGATGAACACTTGGACTGGCCTGAGAGCCTCCCTGCGCGCCGCCTGGCCAGGCCGAGACGGGGGTCCCAGCTGTACGGGTGGGGCGTGGGGCCTGGGCCAGCCCCTCCTTTTCACGCACACACAATTTGTCCCCGAGTCCCGGTGACAGAAAAGCTGAGGCTAATGGGAAGAATATTACTCTTTCAGCCGTGGCGCAGCACACGGCACATGCTGGGAATCCTTGTCTGAAACAAACCCGATCCTTGGAATTGGACCTCCGGGTTCCCATGACAACCAGCCCCCTCTCCTATCCAGCGGCTGGAGTCTCGCGGATTCTGGTCACCTGGCTGGCTGCCCATACCCACAGACGCTCTCGAGGTGGGATGGCCGGTGCCCACCCTGGCAGCCTCGGCCTGTCCTGGCGCCTCCTCCTCCAGCCCCCAGCCCAGCCCAGCCTGGCCCGGCCCCACCTCCCGTCTGCCCCTAGGGCTCCCCTTGTCCCCCACCCAGCACTGGGGGTTCTGCTTGGTGGGCAGTCCTAGGCCTGCCGCCTGTAGACAGAGGGTGTGGTCGGCCATCCTGCTCCCAGACCAATGAACGTGTTGGGTGGCGTGGCACGGGGAACAAGGATGCTGAAGGAGCTAAGGTTGCTCAGGGGCTGACCTGGAGACAGGAGATTGTCCTGGATTATACCGGTGGACCCAGTGTCATCACAAAACCATTGCCGTTGAGTTGGTCCTGACTCACGGTAGCCCCATGTGTCAGAGTAGAACTGCTGCATAGGGTTTTCCTGACGGACACAGATGGCCAGGTCTTTCCCCCGGGAGCCACCTGGTGGGTTCAGACAGTAGCCTTTCCTGTTAGTAGTCAAGTGCATTAACCGTTTGTGTCACCAGGGACCTCTATAATCAGAACGCGGAAGACGAGGCAGATGAGGGGAGTCAGAGAAGGATGGGATCACCGCTGCTGGCTTTGAAGGTGGAGGTGCCACGAGCCAAGGAAAGCTGGCGGCCTCTGGCAGCTGGAAAAGGCAGGGAAACGGACCCTCCCCTGGAGCCTCCAGAAGGGACCAGCCTTGCAGGCACTGTGACATCTTGGACTTGTTCTGCCAGACGGGACGATGTATCTGCTGTTCTGAGCCAGCAGCATTGGTGTGACTTGCCACAGCAGCACAGGAGGTAATGCAGAGGGGTCTTACCCACCCCACGACCTGGCCCTTTCCTCCCACCATGGCCCCAGCTCCTGGGTGGCTGCTGTCCCCCAGGACCTCTCCCCGGTTGCACCCATGCCATGCGCCTGTGCTGCGGCTCTCATGTCTTGGGAACAAGGGAGGACAGGCACTCAGGTGTCAGAGCCACGTGGGGCTGGAGGTGCCAGCATGTGTGGGGGGCAGTGACATCACCCAGGAGCCGCTGAGCCTCTCCAGGTGGGGACCTCGCCAGTGGTGACCCCGAGCCCTCGTCTGGGCAGTGGCCATGGCAGGGACGATGGTGCGGCCGGCCTCAGCACTGGGCAGCTGCATGGACCTGTCCCCAGGAGCACCCCAGCCCCCACCCAGGGGTGCAGCAGGGTCTCTACACATGGCCTCGGTCTGAGTGCATGGGTTAGGTCTGCTCCTGCTGCCTGAGGCTCCATCTCTTGTCTGGGGGTAACGGAGCCATCCCTTGCTGCCTCCAGGGCCGAGAGAGGTGTAAGGACCACCGAGATGACCCCCAGGACCCTTGGGCAGCCGTCACTGTTCACACCCCTACCCCCACCCCCTGGTCACCTGACTGCACCGCCATCAGCCCTGGACACCCTCAGCAACACTCCCGGCCCCCGCAATGACCCTGGGGCTACTCCTGGCTCCGGTGGCAATGCCCCATTCCTGAGGAAGCTCTGCGGGCTGGCCCTGGCCTTCGGAACGGTCAGGAGTTGGGTGACGGCTGTGAGGCCGCAGGGCCCGGGCACACCAAGCAGGAGGATGCTCGGGCCCTGTCGGCTCGCTCATCCATTTGGGTGTTTTCTTGGACAAACTGTCCACACCCAGGGCTGGGAGTGCTGCCCCAGGGAGGTGCAGGCGCCTTTTGCTGTCCACTCCTGCTGACAATGAGCAAGGACATCGCCTGCCCGAGGGACACAGCAGGCCCCAAGCTCCGAGGCGGGTCCCCTGGGGACAGGCCTGGCTGTCTGCAGAGAGGACTGCACCCGGGCTCCCATGCGCCCTCTGCCCCCACACTCCTGCAGCCCGGCTGGAGCCGAGCCTCCGGGGTTGGGGGGGAGGTCACAGTGGCGCGGAGCAAAGCGACTCGACTTGCAGCCAGTGTGGCAGACACAGCCTTTCCCCGAAAGACGGAGCCCAGCCAGTCCCTCCGCGTTCACGTTTATTGACGGCTTATCCTTTGCGCTCACTTGCATGTGTTTCCAAAGTCTCTCACTTCGCATTTCGGTAAAATAAATAGAGACAAGGGAGCCTTTAGGTCGGCGCGCTCTTGCGCCCGGTCAACTTCATGATTGAGTTTTCGCATCAGCCCTGTGAACACCCGCCCGGGACAGATGTGCACCCACCCGTGCGGCCCCCATGGGCTCCAGAGCGGACCGCGGGGCCGAGTGGGCAGTGGGGCGCAGGCGGCCGAGGTGTGGGGCCTCCCCCGCGCGCCGCCTGCTGTTGGCAGGGATGGTTTTTGTGTCAGAACAAACAGATGCGCACGAGGTTAGGATCAGTGAGTCAGCTACTACTGGGTCAGTGTCTGTGGGCAGAGCTAAGCTTCTGGAAGGACCCAGGCCACCCCCTGGGGCCCCACACGCTGACTGGGGCTGTCCAAGCTAGTGGTCCTGCCTGGAATCCTGGGGGCCAGTCTCTCAGGGTCTTTCCGACTCCTCGAGGCTCTGCCCCCAGAACATGGCCGCCCAGCTCCAACACAGACACCCAGGCCACAGTGCCCAGCCCAGCACTGCTCACCAGTCACTCTGGGCGAGGGCAGAACCGTCACCCCAACACCAGGGAGCAGATGTCCCTTCATGACTGTTATTCATAATCCCACGGTTGTGGGCCTTTTACTGGCAGACCCCACACCTGTCTGCTGAGTGCTCAAGATTCCCAAGAAAAAGGGAGAAACACTTTCCAAAGTATCAGCGTTGCACCTCTGTTTTGTTTTCAAAGCACTGTCGGTCTGCAGCCACTCAGCCGGGTCTCTGGCCCTTCCTGGGGGGAGTTAGCACACAGCTCCCCTCGGCTCACGCTCGCACGCACACACCCACACTGGCACCATGTACACACATACACACGTGTGCACCCACCCACATACACACCCACCCACACTAACACGTGCACACTTGCCACACTAACACGTGCACACCCACCCACACATCCACACGTGTGCACACCCACACTAACATACACGTGCTCACCTACCCACCCACACTAACGTGAAGACGTGCACACCCACCCACACCAACACACACGTACACTTGCCTGCACTAACATGCACACACGTGTGCAGACGCCCAGACCCACAGTGCACGCTCGTGTGCACACATGTGCACTTAGTGCAGACATGCACACCCACACGCACACCCGCAGACACCGACACACACCGAAGCTTCCCCAACGAGCTCCTCTGCGCGGCAGACTGCCAGACGCTTCAGTTACACAGCACGTGGGACAAAGGGCTGGAGGGCCGTCACCCGGGAACGCAGCCTGATGTTGACCCACAGCTGCTCTGGGGGGATCTAGTGCCTTGGTATCCACACACGTGTGCAGGCCTGGGCGGGGACTATGGTGCTCACACATACATGTTGACACGTGTGTAGGACAGGTAGGGAGAAGACTGGTGTCTGCATGCATGTGCGCATGTGTACTGGACCGGGTGGGGGGCTAGAGTCCCAGCACATGCATGTACATGCGTGTGTGGACCTGAGTGAGGGGCCGTGGTCCCCACACATACATGTCACGCGTGTGCCAGGGCTGGGCAGGGGAGAGCAGCGTCTCAGAGAGAAACCAGCTGCGGGGGGAGGCAGTGGCCAAGTGACCAAGGACCCGCCTATCTGTCCAGGCCACAGGCCTCACTCCTGCTGTGACTGCCATGAGGGGCTGTGACTGGGAGCACAAGTCCCGCCCGGCAGGGGAGTCTGCCAGCTCGCCGGAAGGGACACCGGGAGGGACGCCGGGCCCCGGGTGCGCGCAGCTCAGGGCGGCGTTTCCACCTTCCCTTTGTGGCCTCCTCATCTCCAGCCTCCTCCCGCCTGCTCCGGGCGCTCCCGGGTGCACGTGGGCAGCATCTCCTCCTCACTCGCTCGCTGGGTCTCGGCCAGACAGGGGCGGCATGGGGCCACCAAGCTCCAGGCTGCCTGTCTGCCAGGACAGGAGCCGGCCGCCCTGTGCTCCATCAATGGAGAACGACACAGCTGTGCTGCCCCGTGAAAGGCCTCAGGAGAAACACCCAACAGGAGAGGGGCTGGCCGTCCTCAGGCGGGGTCCTGTGTTCTCAGCCGAGCGGCGGCCGTGCCACTGGGCCAAAGTGACAGCCGTAGCCCTCCCCTCCTGGACTTCCTGGACGTCACAGCGGAGCTGGAGTGCAAGTCGCCTCCCGCCAGCAGCTCAGTCAGGACTGAGGTGACGGCACGTGCGGGCAGCCCCGCGCCCCGGCTCCCTCTATGTACACGGCGGGGCAGCCGGCAGGGCCGGGCCGCTATCTGACGCGCTTCTCCACTGAGTACACGGAGAGGTAGTGATCATTGCTTCCGACCGCCAGGTGAGGCTGCAAGAGAGGCAGGGGTGAGGGGCGGCCGGGAGCTGGGGACGCTGCACCCCGAGACAGAGCAGGGGTGAGGGGCGGCCGGGAGCTGGGGACGCTGCACCC
>NW_004443964.1:1988528-1989993 GCF_000243295.1 Trichechus manatus latirostris
GGGAGCTGGGGACGCTGCACCCTGAGACAGAGCAGGGGTGAGGGGCGGCCGGGAGCTGGGGACGCTGCACCCCGAGACAGAGCAGGGGTGAGGGGTGGCGGGCAGCGGGGAGCTGGTGAGGGGCGCCGTGCCCCCCGGCCTGGAGCACAGGTACAGACCCAGTGCGGGTGGAAGGCCAGGCAGCTGATGGCGCCGACTCTCTGGCCCATGAAGCCGTCGTAGTACTTGATGTTGTTGATCAGCTCCCCGTTGCCGTTGTAGATGGCGGTGAACTGGTTCATCGAGCCGCTGGGGTCGGGGGGGGACAGAGAGGGTCAAGGCGTCCGGGTGGGAGAGGCTTGGCAGCCCCAGGACGAGGTCTGTACTGCTGGGAAGGCCGGGAGCAGACCCCTCCCCAGTCCGCCTCGGGCACCGGGCTGCGCTCTCGGGGGCTGGCCTGGGGGCCAGGCTGGGACGAGTGGGCCGCCAAGAGCGTGTGGACAGGGGTGACATGCCATCTCATCTCTCCGTCTCGTCCCGGCACGGGGGGGACAGGGTGCGGGCAGCACCTACCAGGCAAGGAGGTTGGCCTGCGAGTGGATGTCCAGGGCCGTCAGCCCCTTCACGATCTGCAGCACGTTGACCGACTCCGGCACGCGGGGGTCGAAGAAGCGTACGTCCCCGTTGACACTGCCGGGGGGGAGCAGTGATGCTGCGGGGCTCTGCCCACGAGCCCACGGGCCCCCACGCCCGGGGGCGGCCCCCAGCCCAGAGCCCTGATACTCTGAGCTCCCTGCTGAGCCGGAGGCCGGGTCTGGGGAGACTCAGCGGCATAGGCATAGAGGAGGGTGGGGGCTGCCTGCTCTGTCTGCGGCAGAGACTGCACTCCATCCGGAGACATGGGACATGCCGCGGGCCCTGCCCTGCCCTGCCCTGGTGAGGTCGCCCGAGAGCGGCGCGGTTTTCAGATGACAAATGGGACAGAGCGTCTCTTTGAAGGAATGTGGCGGTGACAGGGAATTACATCTTGTCCCTTTAATCGGCAAACAAACACCTGCTACTCTCAGCCGTGTTGGCAGAGCCGCCAAGAGGGTTTGCCGGTGGACAGCTGGGGATGACACGGGGTCCTGTGGCCTGTGGCCAGTCTGCCTGCCATGCCCTCCTCCTCCTGGGCCGCGTGAGGCTGGGAAGGATGCCAGGAAACTTCCCTTTGCGCCCACAGGCCCAGCCCCCCGCCCCCCGCCGCACGCCCCAACTTCTGTGGCCAATCCAGGCGGACGTTCGTTAATGCCCCAAAATGCCAGAGCTGGTGCTCAACCCCCCAGCTGCGTAAATAGCGAGGCCCGGCCGCGCGTGGGGTGTTTTCCAGCAGAGCTCGTCCCGCAGGCTCCGTACCTGACGCTCATGATGTGACCCTCGGGCTGCTTCTGCAGGTGCGTCTTCACCACCCAGGCTGTGTGCTCGCGGTACGTCATGACACGGCTGC
>NW_004443964.1:1990093-1992934 GCF_000243295.1 Trichechus manatus latirostris
GTCCAGAGACGGGTGAGGGGCACAGGGTCTGGTCAGGGATGAGTGGGCAGGGGGTGCAGGGCCTGGTCAGGTGGGGGGTGCAGGGCCTAGTCAGGTGGGGGCACAGGGCCTGGTCAGGGCTGAGCGGATGGGGGGCGCAGGGCTGGGTGGGAGGATGACTGAGGTGGGTAGGTGGGGTTGGCGTGACCTCTCCCACCAAAGCTCTGAGCTGGGTGGACGGTCGTGCTGGCTGCAGTGGCCTGACCCGTGGTCACGTGGGATGGAGATGAGCTGCAGGGAGCTACGGCGTTTGACTTCGGTTGAATCAGGGACCGGGCGTATGCTTGAAGCAACGCGGGCTCACGGGGCAGCTGGGCCAGGGTTGGGAGGCAGGGCTGTGTGCTCACGATGGCCAGGCCAGCCTCTCTGTTCTCCACAGACTACCCCTCCTTTGGTCTATACCCTGCCCGTGGTGTACCCTCCCCCTGGACGGCCCAAGTCTTCACTGTCATCCCAGCCTGAGGTCTCTCGAGCCCAGCTCAGCCTGTCCCCCCACCACGAGGGTCTTGGGGCCCAGGGCCTCCCCTTGGCACACATGTGTACCATGCGCTGTGCTCTGGCCCTCCGCACTGGGCCTCCTGCCAGGACATCGGTTAATGGGCTTGTTCGCCCAGAAGCCCATTTCTCATCTAAGCACCCCTGACCCCAGGCCCCGATCTGGCCATCCCTGACTCCTGACCTGGCTGTCCCGGACCCCGGGCCCCGACCTGGTTGTCCGTGACCCTGGGCCCCGACCTGCCCTTTCCTGACCCTGGCCCCTGACCTGACTGTTGCTGACCCTCGCCCCGACCTGACCTTCCCTGACCCTGACCCCTGACCTGACTGTCCCTGGCTGGTGGTAAAGCCTCTTAGCTCCACTCCCTGTCCCCCCAGCATACGTTGTGCTGTCCCTCAGTGGGCGCCAGGGTTCCCGCTGCCTCAGGGCCGAGCGGCCGACTCAGAGCTGCAGTCACAGGCCCAGCTCAGCCTATGCCCACCCTCAAGTCTCCAAACACCCAACCCTGAGGGGTGGGAGGCGGTGCCCTGCTGGGCTCCAGGTGAGCCACATACCTGGTCAAGACCCCCCCCCGTTTCTGACACTGCACCTCGCCCCCACACCTGGCTTTGGGGGACCTGTGCTCTCTGGGGCCTGGGCTGTGGGGCTGTGGCCACCCCGCTGGCAGGCGGAGGCCCCTCTGCTTGAACACCCCGGGGAAGCGCCACATTTTGCCCAGTCAGGACCCAGCACAGGGGTGGCAGCGGCCGAGTGGATGCTGACGGCATGTCCAGGAAGGTCTGGGGTGCTCACCATTCGCTGAGCGCCATTCTCCTGTCATAGACGCGGATGGAGCCGTCGCCGAGGCCAGCCACGATGAGCGAGCGGTGTGAGTCGCAGGACAGGCTGGTCACGCAGCTGTCTGCGCCCGTGGGGATGTCCTAGACGGAGACAGGGAGGGCCCGGGGGACCACCAGTCACAGGACGGTCCGGGGGGCCAGGAGAACTGAGTCACGGCCGTGCCGTGTGAACGGCAGCCTGGCTGCTCCACGCCCCCACCAGGCGGCAAGGCCGTCACCTGCCCTGCATCCCAGCGGCAAACACCCCCGTGAGGTGGGGCTTCAGTGCCAGTTAAACCTTCCCACAACCTCACCCTCCTTTCTAAAAAGACAGATGAGCTGCATTTCGGCAGGAGGATCCTTGTTAGGCCCTCTAAAACCTCGGATCAGAGGCGAGAAGGGTCCGGGAGGTGCGCTGTGGCTCATAAACATCCGCTGCCTCCCCGGGTGGCCGTAAACGGCAGGGAAGGGCGGGCAGATGATGGACGCTGGCAGAAAGAGCACACTGGAAGGATGGGCCCCCGAGCACAAAGCCGCTTCCCCGTCACAGAGGCTTTGCCAGGTAATGTGAGGACAAATGCGACAGTGGATGATGGAGCCACGGCAGCATGAGAGGCCGAGGCTGCTGTGAAGGCCTGTCCTAAGTGTCCACACAGACCCTGATAAGGGCCTCAGACTCCTGGCCTGGCCCCCAGAGGTCCCTAGAGGTCCCCCAAGGACCCCTAAGGCCGGGCAGGGCTGGAAGGAGAAGGGGCGGCACCCCCTGACTGAGGCTGCGGCCAGGGCTTGAACAGGTTGCGGGTCCGGACCCCGCTGAGAATTTGCATTTCCACCCCAGATACACTGAATCGACATTTTAACAAGGTCCTCAGGTGATTCTTACGTATAACAAGTTTTGAGAACCACTGCTCTACTGCCAAAGCCCTGGTGGCACAGTGGTTAAGAGCTCAGCTGCTAACCAAAAAGTTGGCAGTTTGAATCCACCAGTTGCTTCTTGGAAATCCTATGGGGCAGTTCTACTCTGTCCTACAGGGTCGCTATCGCCTGGGAATCCTTAGAAATGCAAATTCTCAGCAGGGTTTGGAACCTGGATGAACTGGTTTGAAGCCTTGTGGCCTCCACCTGCACCGCCTGGGGCTGTGTCTTGTACAGAGAAGGGGACAATCTCATGACACCCTTTCCAGACGGTAAAAGAGCCTTCCCAAGAGAGAGTGGGAGTCAGGCTGGGCAGTGTCCTTGTGGGGCGTGAGGACGGGACAGAGGGCCAACTGCAGTGACCTCAGTGCCACACAAGGCTGGGGAAGTCCGGGGGGCTGGCTCTGCAGGGCTGCAGTTCCCTCCCATGCACACGCACAGACACCACACATACACAAACCACACATATACACACATACCACACATATACACTACACACATACACATACACACCACATATACACACACCACACATGTATACTACACACACCCCACACCTATACACACACCCCA
>NW_004443964.1:1993244-2017623 GCF_000243295.1 Trichechus manatus latirostris
ACACACCACATATACACACACCACACGTATACTACACACACCCCACATCTATACACACACCCCACACATATACACACATACACACCACATATACACACACCACACATGTATACTACATACACCCCACACCTATACACACACCCCACACATATACACACACACATACACACCACATATACACACCCCACACATATATACTACACACACCCCACACATACACACACCACACCACACATATACACACCACACATATACACTATACACACACCACACATATACACACATGTACACATCCCACATACACACTACACAGACATACATATACCACATGCAAACACACACCACACATATACACACATACTACACACACACCACACATACACATCCCACATACTACACACACCCCATACACACTACACATATACACACATACAAACACATTACACATATACAGACATACATATACCACATGCAAATACACACACCACACACACATATATATACACTATACATATACACACATACAAACACCCTACATATACATATACATACTCTCCACACACACACACACACACACGACACCTGCATATCTGGACATGCCACATACATATATACACACACATCTGTCATACAAACACCCTATACACACATACACCCCCATGTATACACATGTACATATATGTTCACCCTACACATACACCCCCCCCACATATACACCAACCACACACACCACATACATTCACATGCCCCCACATATACACCATACACATACACACATCCCCTCATACACACCCCCATATACCACACACACACGCCCCCACATACACACCACACAGACATGCCACACATACATACCACATACATATACATACACCCACATATATACCACACACACACGCCCCCACATACCACACACGCCACCACGTATATGCCACACATACACACCCATCCACATATACACCACACACATACACATGCCCCCATGTATACATCACACACATACACACACCTCACATATACAGCACATACATACACACACCTCCACATACACGCCCCCCACATACAGACGCCCCCCACATACCACACCCCCACCCCCACCCCACCCCCACCCGGAGCAGTCAAAGCACTGCCCCAAGGAAATAACAGTGAGAAGGAGGGAGAGTCTTAACCAGGGGCTCCGAGCGGAGGGCGGTGTCGGTGGCCTGGGAGCTCACCAGCCCCACGTCCCTGCTCACCCTCAGCCCTCTGATCCAGCTGTGCCACGCCGGGCACTCCTGACCTGTCTCTCCTGTCTGCCCGGTGGGCAGCTCACGAGGAAGGGGTGTGGTCTCTCTTGGTGGGGTGGGATGGGGCGAGGCAGGAGGGGGCTTTCTTTGTACAACCCCCACATGGGCCCTGGATAGCAGGGTCCCTCCTTGGTTGAAGCCTGGCCTCTGCTCCCATGACTGGGCATCCACTCAGTGTCAGGGTGCAGCCCCTACCCTATTAATGTTCCAGGGTGTCTCAGGCAAATGCAGTGCGGTGCAGTGAATTACTTAATATGGCCCTTCTAGCCATAGTCTTTGTCACTGCCACCAAATTACGGGGTGGGACTATGCAAACAAGGTGCTTGTGGCCCACCAAGGGGATTGGACAGCTTGCTGCTAATGCAAAGAAGGTGCATGGAACCCTGTGGGGGTGGGACCATGTAAATAAGGTCAGTTTGCCACCCTGCTAGGCTTAAAGAGAGCTGATCCCAGATCAGCGGCGACCTAACTACCACCAAGCAGAAGAGACGGGAGTGGAGCGCATGCTTTGGACCTGGGATCCCTGCATTAAGAACCTCCTAGACCCAGGAGACAGACAGAGAGAGCTGTTAACACCAGAGACGCACGAGACAGTGAGAAGCAGCGGCAACGGGACCAGTAGACCAGCAGGAGATGACACGGTGGGCTTCCCAGCCCATGGAGCGAGAGAGTTGAGCGCCTTTGGGTCAAGGCTTACTGGTGGATTGGGGTACCCCCGGGCACTTATTGGCAGAGCTAGAGAGATTTGTAACACTTGCCTGAGCAGGGCAGAGGCTGGGCTGAGGGGCCGAGAGCAAGAGAGAGAGCTGCCTATGGGCACGGCTGAAAAGCAGCTGTCCTGACTGAACAGCTGTATCCTGAATCATTTCAGATCCTGAACTGTAACCTGTTACTTGCCTAATAAACCCCATAACTGTGAGTATGGTCTGTGAGTTCTGTGTGACCACTGCAATGAATTATCGAACCCAGCAGAGGAGCAGAGAGTGGGAGGGACGGCTGGTGTCAGAACTGGTAAAAAGGTTGGAGAGAGGAGGTATGTCTGACCTCCACCTCATAGGACAAACTATCCTTCAAGCCTTCACGGCGAGGGCAGGAGTCTGCTTTGTGAGGAGGATGGTGGGCTCTCCCCTGGATCAGGCCAGAAAGGGGGGCTGGTGTTCCAGCCCCTTCCCACCCACACCCCGCTGGCACCAGGTGCCCTTACCTGCACCTTCATCTCCCGGTCTGTGTCCCAGATCCGGATGATCCGCACGTCCCCTGAGCTCATAAGCAGCCCGGTCTCCTGCTCCCAGTCCACCACCATCCCTGCTCCTGCAGACAGACAGACAGACACCGCATCAACCAGGGCCTTGAGCAACGGCTCCGTGCCGGGTGCCTGCACCCACCAGGTGGGTACCACCTCCAATATAAGTGCGGGTTGGGTTCCCTGTGCGCACTCTGACGGCTGGGCTGGGCTGACAATTCCGAGACTGAATCCCGAGCTGTTCTCAGATCCCGGCTACACCCAACGCCCCCTTCAGGACTCGTGGACACGTGGTGGGCTCAGGTGTTCACCTTTTTTTTTAAATGGTTGTAATATAGACATATAACACTCGAAAAAAAACCCTGTTGCTGTTGAGTCCGTTCTGACTCATAGGGACTCTATAGGACAGAGTAGAACTGCCCCATAGCGTTTCCAAGGAGCAGCTGGTGGATCTGAACTCCTGACCTTCTGGTTAGCAGCCGAGCTCTTAACCACTGGGCAGCATTTGCCAATTCAGCATTTTTCAGGTGTACGTTTAGTGGTCAACTACATTAATCATGTGCAAACATTATTCAGAATCGTCACCAAATTTCCCATCACCAAAAACAGAACCTCGTTGCTTCCCAGACAACATTCCCCCTTCCCCTCCTCCGTCACCGTTAATACCTGGCTCTCTACACACCCACCTATTCTGTTATTTCACACAGGTGTAAATATACGTTTGAACTTTCAGGCCTGGCAACTCCAGAGCGGTGTCAAAGGCAAGAAAATGAGGGTCCCTCTTGGTCCCTCTCGGCCACGTCAGAGCTCAAGGGCCCAACTCTCCTGGCATGGACAGGGGACTCTGTGATCATCACCCCCCAGAACACGGGAGTGCGCGTGTGATCAGGACTCACAGGGGACCTCTCCAGTAGCATCCCTCCTGACGACCAGGCCAACACCCGCCTCCGCCTCAGTGGGTCCTCAGTTGGTCGAGTTGAGCTGGGAAGGGGGTGCCTCAGGACAATTCCCTAACTGCAGGAGTGAAGTCTCGCCCCAGGGTTTCCTAAGGCAATGAGGCCCCTTCTCAGGAAGCCAGTTTCACAGACCAACTCACAAATTGTGGGGTGAAGGCGGTGGCCTGCTTTACCCTTCCCTCTCTCTGCCTCAAGTTCTCCTTGGCTCCTGCCGCCCCCCTCTGGCGCTCTGAGGGTCTGGAGGGGGTCTGCCTGACCCCTTGGCGTGGACAGGAGCATGGAGGCGGCTGTGGCAGGCTGCACAGCCCCCAGCCCTCCATCTGTCCGTGTTCTAGACACCGTGGGAGGAGGCTCCAGGGTTCATGGCGAGTTTGTAAAAGACGATAAAGCAAGTGACATCTCCCTGACAGGAGGAGAAGAGGAACACGAGAGACGGTTGTGACTCTGAGAGAACTCAAAGGCAGAGCCTCACAACCTTGAAGGAGCTGGGACCCTCTCTGACCTCCCCAGGGGCACCCCCTGTCCTCCAGCCCCGGGGGGAGGGTGAATGCAGGGCGAGAACCCCCTGATCTCTCCTCCCTGGTCTCCCCCTGGCCTCTCCTGTCGGCGCCCCCACTCCGTTCACTGGGCAGAGGGGTGCCCCATCCTGCCTTGCCTGCGCCGGTCCTTGTATTCCTAAAGGTGACATGTTTGCTGTCTGTCCCCATCCCCCAACGAGAGCTGACGGGTGGGGCACTGGTCTGTGTGGGGACTCATCCACACCTGAAGGTCAAGCTTGCTGCCCTCGGCGCTGCTCCCAGGACACTGTGTGGGAGACTCCTGTCCCCGCCCAGCTTTATCCTGGACACAGGTCCCAGACACTTGCCCCATATGTGTCCTGGCAAAATGGCCACTTCCTCCTCAAAATAAAGACAACTAGGTGTTCTCCCAGATCACCAGCTCAGGAAACCAGCTGCTTGGTGGTGAGGACCTGCAGGCAGCCCTGGGAGGCCGGGTGGCGACAGCAAGGGCCAGTGGCCACCACATCACGGAGGGAGCTTGGAGGGGACCCCTGGCCCCAGTGATCACTGCCCTGCCAATGGCTCGACCACAGCCCAGGAGGGACTCTGAGCAAGAACTACCGGCTGAGCAGCGCCCAGACCCGATCCCCAGGCCCCGCGCTAACCAGTGTTGGCTGCCTCAGGCGGGGTCCTTGCCTGGGCTCTGATCACGCCTGGTTGATGCGCATTTATGACTGACCAGCTGGTATCAGGCTCACACACTGGGGGGCCTGCTCCTCCATTACAGGGCTGCGAGCGGGCGGTGACGTCTGCTCCTGGGCAAGGGCTGGGGTCCTCAAGGAGGGGTCGGGGCCTGACTGTGGGTTTGCGGGATGAGGTAAAGGCAGACTGTCCCATGACATTAACGCCCAGCTTCCAAGCGCCCAGTCGATGCCTGCGAACAGAAGGACCTCGGCTTTTCCTGCCGTCTCTTGAGAGGCTCCCGACGACGACTCCTCCTGAGACAAGCCCTTCTTGTGATGACCACGGGCTTCTCTCGTTGACACGGAAGCTGTTTCTGCTTTCGCTTGGCTCTTCCTCTCTGGAGATTAGGGGGTTAATAATCTCCATACTTTTTTTATAGAGATGAAGGTCAAGTCAAACCTGAGTTTTCCCTTTTCTAACTACTTTTCCTTCATTGGAACTTTGTAACGTAAGAACTCTTCATAAAACACTATAATGTGAGTTGACAAGGCCAATGGAGCTTCTTGTTTCCAACTTCCTAGGACACTTCCACGTAATTCTGATGACATGGTACACGGTAGCTTGCCCACCAGAGCTGCCTGCCTTCTTGCCTGAAGCCATTTGTATCTCGATGCCAGCAATGAGCGGCTGAAAGATGGACCAGGGTAAGGAAACGCTCCTAGAAGGCTGATGGAGCCTTGAAACTTGGGATTCTGCAAATTAAGGATCAGGAGTCTACTTCCTGCCTGGGTTGGTGAGGGTCCATCTCCTTACAATGCTCCTACATAGCAAGACTAAGAGGAGAAGGCTTCATTCTGGCCTTACATACTTTGTTTGTTTGGCCCAGTTTTAATGTTGAGTACCCAAGGGAAGAGGACTTGAAGCACTAACTGATGAAGATCAAAGACCACAGCCTTCAGTATGGATTACACCTCAACATAAAGAAAACAAAGATCCTCACAGCTGGACCAACAGGCAACATCATGATAAACGGATAATCCTTGAAGTTGTTAAGGATTTCATTTTACTTGGATCCACAATCAATGCCCATGGAAGCAGCAGTCAAGAAATCAAACGACGCATTGCATTGGGCAAATCTGTTGCAAAAGACCTCTTTAAAGTGTTAAAAAGCAAAGACGTCACTTTAAGGACTAAGGTGTGCCTGACCCAAGCCACGATATTTTCAATCATCTCGTATGCATGTGAAAGCTGGACAATGAATAAGGAAGACTGAAGAACTGATGCCTTTAAATTGTGGTGATGGCGAAGAATATTGAATATCCCATGGATGGTCAGAAGAACAAACAAATCTGTCTTGGAAAAAGTACAGCCAGAATGTTCCTTGGAAGCAAGGATGGCGAGACTTCGTCTCATGCACTTTGAACATGTTATCAGGAGGGACCAGTCCCTGGAGGACGTCATACTTGGTAAAGTAGAGGGTCAGTGAAAAAGAGGAAGACCTTCAGTGAGATGGATTGACACAGTGGCTGCAACAATGGGCTCAAGCACAGCAACGATTGTGAGGATGGCGCAGGACCGGGCAGTGTTTCGTCCTGTTGTACAGAGGGTCGCTATGAATCAGAACTGACCGGACGGCCCCTAACAGCAACACCCAACGGTATGAACGAGATGGGTGTCTTAGCAACGATCACATCAAACACGTGGGTTTTTCAGTGGAAACAGGCTTCAGGGGACGTTGCCTCACACTCTGAAGACGGGTTCTGTTTGGAAAGTCTAGGTGGAAACACAACGTCTCTGTTTTGATGATGGCCTTGTTCCAGGACCAAAGCAGACATCTCCACGCCTGGACTGGTGGGGAGGTGAGCGGGGCAGAGACGAACCGGACAGGATTCCCAGATGCAGCAGACACCCAGGAGTGAAACAAGGTGAAGGATGCCAAGAGGAGGGGAAGCGGAGCTGAGCCGGCTCATCCGCCCTCGGAAACGTGGAGCCCAGGGTGCCCACGAGACCTCAGGTTCAGACCCGACAGCAGGGAGTCTTTCTAGATAGATCTTTCTTTAAGATGTTTTCTCGGTGCCTCACAAGCTACTACCTCACCCCATGAAGTCTGTGTGAGCAAAGCCCGATGTTTCAGTGTACCGGGGGGGCAGCCTGGAGAAGGACCACGGAGAGGGGGGTGGGCACCCAGGAAAGGCCTGGCCCTGGCCCCCCAGCCCTAAGGAAGGCTGCAGACAGAGAATGAACACCTCCGAGGACAGCAGAGGGGACAGCCCCAGCCCCTACTGACAGGAAGAGCCTCTGAGGACAGGAGATAGGATGGCCCCAGCCCCTGGCCCAGGAGCCACAGGAAGAGCCCCCGTGAATAGCAGAGGGGACGACCCTGGCCCCCGGCCCAGCGGCCACAGGAACAGGAAGAACCACTCACCTCCCTGCTTACTGCTGTCAAGATAGATGGAAACCTTTCGGGCCAGACCTGCGAGGAGACAGGGGTGGGGGATGGGTGCACGGGCCAGACGGTCAGCCAGAGCAGAGTTAGCCGAAGTCACACGGGCACACCAAACTGGTTAGAATGACCGCAGAGTGGGAAGAGGCAGAAAGGAGCAGACGGAGGGCAAGCCCAGAGAAGGGCCACTCCCCCAGGCGGCCGCAGCCGGGCACATGGCGTGATGAAGACTACTGCAGCCTCAGCGTCTGTGAGCAGGGGCTCAGCAGGGGCCACAGCTCAGGGGACACACGTGACTGGCTTCCGTCAGGGCTGCCCACCGGGTTGGTATGGGGTCAGGGTGGGCCCGTGGAGGAGAGGCGGAGTCAGCTGGGGGGTCAATGGTAGAAACGCAGTTTGTCCTGGGCTGCGGTGGGGAGCAGCGGGAAGCCTCTGAGCCCTGGGATCCCAGGACCTGGGGTGGAGCCGAGTGGGGTGGCTCCTGGGGCCTGGGGTGGGCCAGGTGAGCACAGGTGAGAGGGGATTTCCCACAGGAGAGGCTGCAGGACTAGGCTCTTGCAAAGGGGGCCGGTGGGTCTTGGCTCAAGGGAGAGCCTCAACGAGGAGCCTCAGTGCGGCCAGCAGGGACTGCGTGAGGCTCCATCGGGGGCCTGGCATGGTGCTCCGAGTTCTGGGCCCAGAACCGACCCACTCTCCAGCCACTGGGGACCGCGAGGGGGACTGCCCCGGATGCGCAAGTGCGTGCGTGCGCGCGTCCTCAGGCTCTGTATGTATGTGTGCACCTGTACATCCATGCACGTGTGTGTGCCCCCAGGATCTTTGTGTGTACTTATGTATACGTACGTGTGTGCGCACGTGTCCTCAGGCTCTGTGTGCATGTACGTGCGTGTCCCCAGATGTGTGTGCACGTGTGTGCATGTTCCCAGGCTGTGTGCATGTGTGTCCCCAAATGTGCTTGCACATGTGCGTGTCCCCAGGCTCTGTGTGCATGTGTGTGGGTGTCCCCAGATGTGTGTGCATGTGTGGGTGTCCCCAGGCTCTGTGTGCGTGTGTCCCCATATGTGTGCATGTGTGTGTGTCCCCAGATGTGTGTGCATGTGTGGGTGTCCCCAGGCTCTGTGTGCGTGTGTCCCCATATGTGTGCATGTGTGTGTGTCCCCAGATGTGTGTGCATGTGTGGGTGTCCCCAGGCTGTGTGCATGTGTGTGTGTGTGCATGCACTTTGGAAGAGGGAGAAACCCTGCAGGTGTCACAGACTTCTGGGAGCGGGGTAGGTGTCCTGCCTGAGGTGGCATCTTCTCTCCCCCACAAGTGACGTGATCAGATCTTCTCATATAAGGAGCCCAGACAGCCACTGGGTGGGCAACCGGCGAGAAGTTGGGACAGGAAGCTCTGTAGGGACGAGCTGCTGTCATCCTCTGAGGTCGCACTTTCTAAAGGCTTCCTGTCCACGTCATGCCATGTTCTCTGAGCTTTGCTGAGAAAATGTCCCCTTCCCGCCTCCCCGCACACATCAGCTTTCACAGGAGATCTAGACTCCTGCCTGAATCGGCAGGTGAAGGAGATGGCGGGGCCAGGCTTGAGAAGGTTCCCTCCTCAGGGTGCACGGCCACGTGGAGCACAGATCCTTCCAGAACCTGACGGATGTCTCCTTTCTCTTCATATAGAAAGCTCTGCGCCGCCTCGGGTACTCACAGGCCCTGGGAGAGGGCCGCTGCCGCAGGCAGAGGATGGCCAGCACATGCAGGGGGATGGCAGCACAGAAGCCCGGCAGACGTGCGGGCTTCTCACCCTGGCATGGCGGGGGGTGGGGGTTTTAACTTCCATTTTATGAGATCCTGGGGACTTGATGACCGTGTGGGGAGACGGGGCCCCCAGAAGCCAGCGCCTGTGGCAGCGTGTCTATCTGGGGAGCCACTGATGCCTGGGCCTGGAGTCTGAAGTGGAGGCTGCTGAGCACCAGTGGGCTGCAGCTCAGTGCGGAGGTGCCCCCCAAGCCTGAAAGTGAGCGTGTGAGCAGGCGCAGAGCTGCGTCCAGAGTGTGGTGGTGAAGGTGGGAGAGTGGCCACACCCGGCCCTGACCCCTGTAGTCAGGCCAGCGGTGGGGCCGCGCAGCCCCCTGCCCAGAGCAAAGGCAGACAAACCAGCACACCCACTTTGCATGCGATCACACCAAACAGCAGTTAGCTTGGCCCACAATGCCTCTCTGGGGCACAGGCAGCATTAGCGTGGGTCCCCTGGGCCTGCCAGCTGCAATGCTGTTCCAAGCAAGACACAGCTTCCAGTCGAGGATGTGACCCAGGCCACTGACCACAGGGAGGGTGGGGTGTGTACCCCTGGTCTATGTGCTTGGCCGGCATCAGAGGGATGTGAGAGGCACGCGGTGCCCTGCAGGGACCTCCCCAAGAGGGACGTGGACCCGGCTCCAGCGGCCCGGGGGCGGGCTGACCTACCTCGCGTCGTCGGCAGCATGTCTGAGAGCCCCTGCCATGCGGTCACCATTTCGGGGTTCTTCTCCAAGTCAGCAAAGTTCTTCCAGACCCGGATGGCACCGTCGTCTGGGGAAGGAGAGAAGGGAGACTGTGAACCTCTGCCGGGACCTCAGGTGCGCTCCGCGTGGCGGGAGGCCGGGCCCGCGGGTGAGTGGGCTGTGACAGTGGAGGGCTGTGACGGTGGAGGGCTGTGGTGGAGGGCTGTGGTGGTGGAGGGCTGTGGTGGAGGGCTGTGGTGGAGGGCTGTGATGGTGGAGGGCTGTGGTGGAGGGCTGTGACGGTGGAGGGCTGTGATGGTGGAGGGCTGTGGTGGAGGGCTGTGACGGTGGAGGGCTGTGACGGTGGAGGGCTGTGGTGGAGGGCTGTGACGGTGGAGGGCTGTGGTGGAGGGCTGTGACGGTGGAGGGCTGTGGTGGAGGGCTGTGGTGGAGGGCTGTGGTGGAGGGCTGTGACGGTGGAGGGCTGTGGTGGTGGAGGGCTACATGGAGATCAGTGATCCTGACACCTGTGTCTTTCCTTGCCCTTTGACTCCCACCTGTGTGTCTGGGGTTGGCACCAACAGGGGCGAGGGGCTCCCTCCTCTCCTCCCTGTGGCCCCTTCAGGGAGGCCCCCTAGCCGTGCAAACCCACTCACCAGTGGCCGTCAGCAGGAGTGAGCAGTCCTGGCCGTTCAGGTACTCCATGGCGGTGACCCTGGTGTACCGAGGGTTCCCATTGTGGAAATAATCCAGCTTCTCCCCTTTCTCCCAGTCCCAGAAACTTAAGGGAAGAAGAAATCGAGGTGAGGAATACCCCAGCTCACAGGCAATGAGAAGAACCCTCCCCGTGCCGTTTCTCAGTCACGAGTGACATGTGTTACCGATTAAACTTGGTTTTTCCCCTTGGGGCCTTGGTGTCTTGTCATCAATAGTCCCCCCCCCACACCTGCGTCTGCAGAGGAGGGGCAAGGGAGGCCCTAGTGCAGGTCCCTCTGTACACGTTCTGTCTCGTGGAGACTGTGGTGTGTGCTGTCCCTTTGCATCTATGCAGGACGACTCTCATCTCAGGAACGTGACACTCCCATCCCTGCCCTGAGCCCCGTCCTGACTCTGACACCCCCCAGGAACATGGTAACAGTGGAGACCCCTGGGGCCCAGCAACGCCAGGAGAGCATGGGCAGGGATGTTTCTTGGCATGTTCCCAAGACCTTTCTATGTGAAACAATACAAAGGGCTGAAGGACCCTCCACCGGATAAAGGCACGGGAGGAACGGACTCTCGGGGGTTGGCCGGTAACGAGAAAACGAAGCCCCGACAAGCACAGGCGTACCAGATGCTGTCTTTGTCAGCCACGGCGACGCATGGTGTGAATGGGTGGAACTTGACCACGGAGGGAACGCCTGGGTTCCTGTTGAGGAATATCTGGTCGTCCAGTCGAGTGATGCCTGCCAAGAGACACGTAAGGAGGAACGCAGCCAGCAGCCAGGCACGGCTTACAGTCAGCATTCACGGCACACTCGTGGCCGAGGGCTGGGGAGGCTCCATGGGAACAGAGAGGAGCTGGAGGGGGGCCCATCGCCCTCCGGAGGCCACAGCTCCCCGACCATGGGGCCTGTGCCTTTGCTTGGATCCCTATCCCCAGCTCCCGGCTCAAAGCTGGACTCACAGCAAGTATTCAGTCAACTGGTCCCGAATAGCCTACACGCTATAACCTACACATTGTGACCTATATATTATAACTTGTTCATTATAACATAAGCTGCACACTGTAACTCATACATTGTAACCTATACATTATAATCCATACGTTAAGACTTACACATTAGCAATACATAAAACCAAACCCATTGCCATCAAGTCAATTCCAACTCATCGCAACCCTGTAAGACAGAGCAGAACTGCCCCATAGGGTTTCCAAGGCTGTAAATCTTTACGGAAGCAGACTGCCACATCTTTCTCCCGTGTAGCAATATATATACAGATTAGTACAAATCTATCTGGTTAGAGCGTCACTATGAGTCGGAAATGACTCGATGGCAACGGGTTTATCTGGTCAGAATTATAGAAACAAGTGCTAGAGCTTTCAGAAAAAAGGCTTGGTGAGGCTCTGTTGTAACTCTGACCCGGGGTTACACATGGGTGTAGCCCTCGCCACCCGCCCCACAAGAAGCCCGAGTGCTGGCAGGTCCCTTCAGTCTAGAAAGATGATAATAAGGATGTCCTATGATTGGAGGATGTCAAGTCACAAGTTAAACAGAAGGGTGAACATGGATTTATTCGCCAGTTCCCTAAATTCTAGAATTAGGACATAAATCTTTCACGGCTCTGAAAGAGTTGGTGTTACAAAGAACACTAGAAAGGCTATAATGCACAGATTTGGGGTGGATTTAGTGATATTTTGATTAATAAGACTAGGTTTATTCAGAGTGGCTGGGGAAGCATGGGTGAACGTCAGATCTTCTGTTGCAGTGGAGGGAAGAGGGGACACCGAGCCTTCCTGGCACTCTTGGCCTCAGACGACTGGAGGGACGCTGGGTAACCCGCTGGGCTCCTGGGGTTCACAAACTGTCGCTTTGCTGGGCACAGTGCTTGGGCGGGGGTGGTACAGAGACCAGCCTCCCTTGGGGTCTCTGTGCACCTCCTCAGGCCGGAAGCACCTTCCGTGAGGTGGAACAGTAGGCTCGGTGTTCTAGCACCTTCGTGTGACAGGGCAGAGGGCTCGATGTTCTAGCACCTTCCGTGAGGTGGAACAGTAGGCTCGGTGTTCTAGCACCTTCGTGTGACAGGGCAGAGGGCTCGATGTTCTAGCACCTTCCGTGAGGTGAGGCAGTGCGCTTGATGTTCTAGCACCTTCCGTGTGACGGTGGTGGGCTTGGCACTCCAGTACCACAAGGTGCACCTTCCACACAGGGGGGTAGTGGGCTTGGCATTCTGGTACCTTCCATGTGACAGGGCGGGAGACTCGGCGTTCTGACACCTCTCATGTGACAGGGTGGTGGGCTCAGCATTCCAGCAGGAAGCCCGCCTGCTCTGGGCAGAAGGCCACAGATACAAGCAGCTTGGTGACCGGGCTACAATCCCTGAGCAGGCTCCACCACAGCAAGGGCCACTCGCTCTGCGTCACCCGCTGCCTGTTCAGGTGGCCGCGATGTGGGGTCCTTCTTGCACCTGGAGTGTGGTAATGTTTCAGTCCTCCAGCCCACTCTCTGTCAAGCTAAAAACCCCTTTGGGACAAGGAGAAGGGCTAAGGGCCGTCTTTGTCCTTCGTCATAGTTTTTTAGGGGAGCCCAAAGAATAGGCATGATTTCCATCACTGAGAGACTACGAGGACCCCAGGTTCTTAAGCCAGCTCGTCAACTTCCTGTCTGTGCAAATACAGCCCGTGACTCCAAGGCATGGGGTGACAAGACGCCGAGGGGGATGGCTCCACGGATAGGGGTCACTTCTTCCCTCCTTCCTACCTTGTGTATCTTGCCCAGCACACAGTTGACGCGCAAACGAAAATGAAAACGTGCCCTGAATCCAAACCCCAATGTGGTTCCACGAACATTCAGGTGCTCTGGGGCACCTCTGAGGCGCTCTGAGGAGGAGTCCAGCGCCTGCGGGCCCAGGGCCCACGTGGATGCTGGCTCAGCAGCTCCCCCCAGCGGGTTCTGGACACACAGATCCACCTCTGTTTTTGTACGAACACTGGAAAAGAGAGCCGAATCTGGTTACACAAGATGCCTGTTCTGTCCAGAACTCGTTCCGTCTCACCAACGTGCTGTTCTCCCCTCGCTGCCCACTCAGCTGTGGCCTTCACGTTGGGTGCCACCCTCGACCGCCATGTCTGCCTCAGGGGCATGTAACCTGATCCCTCCCAGCTCGCCAGCCTGTGGGCCTCGGGATCCTGCAGAATCTCAAACCCCCGAGGAAATGAGGAAATCGCCTCTGCACTGTGACTCAGTGTGCTCTCCCACGCAGGCCGCCTGTCCTCTCCCCGAGGAGCGGAGGCGCAGGCTTGGCCAGCCCCACACACTCAGCGGGGACAGCGGGGAAGCAGATGTGGAATTCCAGAACAGCAGAGCGCTCGAGTCCCTCCTGCCGCCGCTCCCTCGCGGAGGTGCGGACAGTCATAAGCAACGAAGACCAGTTTACAGCGGAACGGTGACCGGTGACCGTGCTAACAACCGTCACCCCGGGTGTCTCAGGGAAGCGCCGTGAATGCAGGCAGGCTGCCGTGACAGTGCTCCCAAAACGTCTCCATGTCCAGCAGTGAACCTCACGTGGGGGGCTCAGCGGGTCCCCGAGTGGGGGACCAACGGCACCAGCAGAGGGGGGAGTCAACGGGGCTCCCTAGAGGGCCTGCCAGGGGGGCTGGAGTGGACGCAGGTGAGATTGCAGGGGTGACAGTCAGTGGCCTGTGTCCTCCCACCCAACATAAAAGTAACACATGACGTCGGTCAGAATTCTACGTCACAAGGAAGCAAGGCTGGAATCGTGTGTCAGCACAACGGGCTCAGAGCCCGGCGATGGGTTTTGTGCTGGGGGCTTGGGCGGATTCAGACCCATGAACCAAAACTGGCTCAGTGACCTGGAGTGCTTCAGGCACTCGGAGATTGCGTCGGCGCCACTGGTCCATCTGTCTGGAACCAGGTCGCTGGGCCAGTTCCCAAGAGGGGGCTTTGCTGCGGGTCCACGTTCTCACAGGATGGAGAGAGTGCCCCATTCTGGTGCCCTGGGGGTGAGGGGCCCACGTGCTCATCCCGGTCCTGGACGCACAGCAGAGGCCCCGGGCCGCGCCCTCACCCCATGCCACCCCCATGCCCGCAGGACGATGGCAGCTACGATCTGCCTGCGCCCCGTCCTGTCTGCGGCCAGCCTGTCGGCAGGGAGCCTCGTGCTGTTCTCCCTGCAAGACACACTGTGCCCTCGGACGCTCATCACACTGTCAGCCTGGGTGAGGCTGTGAGGGAGACAAGATGCCACTCTGCAGAACAAGGCTGGCGTCCATTAGGACATCTGCTAGGAGGCCAGGTGAGGGTGTGGAACAAATATGAGCACCCTGCGCCGGGGGGTGGAGTGGACACCATGTCGGAGTGGCAGAGCTTGGCCTGTCAGCTGGGCCCTGCGTCCTGGCCCCTCGTTGGGCCCCGCATCCTGGCCCACCCACCTGGCCCTGCGTCCCAGCCCGCGGGCTGGGCCCTGCATCTTGCCTCTGCTCTCCCTGTAGGTGTGGCAGGGCAGGTGGCACTAATGTCACAGGGCCGCTGAGGGACCTCCCTGCCAGGCTGGGAGATGGGCCTCCTGGGCTGGGGTGCACTTGCTCCCCATTTGGGGAGGGAAAAACACAAGAGTCCCTGGTGGACAGGGGGTCATCTGTGAGGTGACCCCAGAGGCCTCGGGGCCCCCCTCTGGGGAGTGACGGCAGAGTGCTGGTGCCCCCAGCCCCTCCCACTAGATCAGGCCTTCCCTGAGGCTGAGGGGTCGAGGCGGGCAGGAGGGAGGACCCCTGGCTCTCAGCCCCTGGGTCCGCTCCCCTCCCAGCTCCCCGCCTCGGGCTGCAGGCCTGGAGGAATGCCTTCCTCTCCACTGGCCTCAGTTCCCTGTGTGCAAAGGGGAGAGGGGCTTTCACGCGGCAGGCCGTGGGGTGGGCTCAGGGAGGCCCCGTCTGAGAGCCGTGTGTGCAGCCTGGCTCACGAGGACCTTCCGAGGACCCCCGAGGCTGAACAGGAGTGTGGGCAGTTCCGGCATGAACAGGCCATGTGGATGGACTGAGTGGACGGGGTCTGAGTGGACAGCGTTTGAATGGACTGTGTCTGAGTAGACGGGGTCTGAGTGGACGGGGTCTGGGTGGCCGGGGTCTGGGTGGACGGGGTCTGGGTGGACGGGATCTGGGTGGACGGCGCCTGAGTGGACTGGGTCTGAGTGGACGGCATCTGAGTGGACGGGGTCTGAGTGGACAGTGTCTAAGTGGACTGGGTCTGAGTGGACGGGGTCTGAGTGGATGGTGTCTGAGTGGACAGGGTCTGAGTGGACAGAGTGTATGGACGGGGTCTGAGTGGACAGTGTCTAAGTGGACTGGGTCTGAGTGGACGGGATCTGGGTGGACGGTGTCTGAGTGGACTGGGTCTGAGTGGACGGCGTCTGAGTGGACGATGTCTGAGTGGGCAGACTGTATGGACTGGGTCTGAGTGGACACAGTCCAAGTGGACAGACTGGTGGACATGGTCCAAGTGGACAGATGGCGTGGACGGGGTCCGAGTGGACGAGGTCTGAGTGGATGGGGTCCGAGTGGGTGGGGTCCAAGCGGACGGGGTCTGAGTGGACAGACTGCGTGGCCGGGGGCCGAGTGGACGGGGGCCAAGTGGACGGGGACCGAGGCCCAGCTGCGTGGCACTTACCCCTCTGGACCACCTGCTGTGCCTGTCTCCGCACGCGGGTGTTACGCAGGAACCGCCATTCACGCTCCTTACGGGTCTGACTCTCCAGGTCGTGCTCTTCCGGGATCTTCAACAACAAAAGCGTCAAGTTAAGTCTAGCGTTCGAAACAGTGATTTCCCTAGACAGAGGCTCCTTAGCCCAGACATGGACGCACCAGGGTCTCTGGCTGGCCGGGTGCCAAGGTCCCCGATGGGTACAGGATGGGGCTCCCGGGCCCGGTCACACTGCAGGTTGCGGCCATCCCGGCCCCCGGGGAGCCTGCCCTGAGTCCACGGCCCTCCCCAGCTCAGGCTGTCCATGTCCACGCTCTCTGGGGAACAGCCGGTACCTGCCCCTGCCAGCCCGCGGGTCTGTCGGTGCTCAGAAATCTCGGTAGGGTGGGGGCCGCCTCACCTCTGAGTGAGGCCACAGTGGGAGGTGAGGGGGTGGAGACTCCCTGCTTTCTGTTATATTTGATAACAAAACAGAAACAAACCAGCCCCCAGCCTCACTCTGACGTCCACTGTTATGGATTGAATTGTGTCCCCAAAAAATTATGTGGCAGTCCTAATCCCTCTACCTGTAAATATGACCTTGTGTAGAAACAGTGTTTTTCTCTTGTGATGTTAATGCGGATACACCAGGGTAGGGTGGGTGCTAACCTAACCCCCGAGAGGTGCCTGATGAGAGACCAGAACGGACAGACACGCAGGGGAAGACAGAGGCCAAGGCGCACCAGCGAAGGGCCTTCCTCTAGAGCCAGCCGCCAGCACTGTGAAGCGGCACACTTCTGCTCTGTAAGGTCCCCACCGGAGCACTTCTGTCATGGCTGCCCCGAGGACAGAGGCGCCCGCTCTCAGAGACGGCCCGTAGGTTCCTTACTAGCATGTCACCGCTATGCTCTGTTCTCTTCCTTCTTAAAAATCATAAAAACCAACCACATTCAGCAAAAGAGCAACAAAAACCAAAAAGGACATCCAAGCCCGGAAACAACCAGTGTCAAATGGCTCCAGCGGAGCTGTTGGTGTGGTAACAAGCCCACAGTGGCAGATGGGAGACACTTGGATTCGTTCTATGACTGCAGAGTTTATAAGAAAGAGGGACCAATGGCCGTGACAGACAGCAGTAGTAAGGCGGGCGTTGAGACCCTGCACTTTAATGAAGCCTGGTCTCTCAGGGAGAAACCAAAGAACAAGGGCCTGCTGCAGCCAGAGGGGAGAGGGCCCAGCGGCTCGACGTCATTGATGAGCTTTCTCTGCACAGGCCGAGCTGCACACAGCTCCGCAGGAGTCCCAGAGGCTGTGGGCAGACCCGGCCCCTGCTCAGCTCCAGAGAAAACAGAGGGAGGGAGCGTTGTGGAAGGTGCAGGGCACACTGCCAGCCCAAGTGATCTGAGAGACAGACTGCCATCTTGCACCAACCCAGACAGCATGAGGGGACCATCTCCCAGTCCAGGAACTTGGCCTCATGGCCAAGGGGGAGGAATTTAGTCACAATTTCCCTTGTGCAGCTGGTTCTAAGAAATCGAGAGTGATGCCCTGGGGTGTATGTGTGCCCTGTCCACCTGGGGGCTGCCCTGTCCACCTGGGGGCCGCCTTCGCCTCCTGGGGGCTGCCTTTTCCTGGGGGCTGCACGCAGGCTGGGCTGAGCACAGAGGACTGTCAGAGATGGAACTGTAATGCGGCTGTGGAAGCAGCAGCCCTCCCTTGGGACAATCAGGATGGTGGCAGACGTGGCTGTGGGTGGGCGAGAGGCAGGAGCTGGAGGAGACATGGCCCGTCCTCAGTGCTTGGGGACGCTGATGAGGACAGCTCCCTGGAATTACTGCGCTGGCAATTTCCTGGGTAGCACAGCTCTTCATCATTCCTTCCGCTCTCTCCTCCTCCCCACCCATCGCTCTGCAGGCAGGATAAAGGCTTTGTAGTCAACAAAGGCTCCCGGAGGAGGAGGGTGTGGGCACGGCGTGACATGATGAGGCTCATGACCCGGCTCCGCTCAGGCAGAAACCAATTACGATCCGGAAGCCTCCCACGGAGAGCTGACGGCCCTCAATCCTCCATGAGCAGAGAAACTGGGGAACAAAGCCGAGCAGAGGGGCCTCGCGAACGCCCCGGGGCAGTGATCTGGGCACATTCTCACGGAGGAAAGCCTTCTGTGTGAGTCACAGTCTGTCTGTTCCCACACCTCTCAATGAAAAAGGCTCCAGGTACAGGGGATAAATCAGGACACAGGTCCACGGCCGGCAAGGCTGCAAAGCCCTGGACAACGTGAGAGGAGACGGGTCTTGGGGCAGGCTCATGAACGTCAATGCTAAATCGTTAAACCTCGAGGTCCCTCAGTCTCTCCCGCCACACAAAGCAGCTTCCGATCACGGGAAGTGAGAACTAACTTGACTCTGCACTGGTTTTTCTCCCTGACGTGCCTGAATTGTTTCCAGCATTTAACAACCAACGATCAAAACCACAAAAAATCCCACATAAACACTAACGTCATCTCTGCCGGAACAGCTGATGCCACCATCCCCCAGGTGTCAGAGCACACAGAATCCTTCGTGCGTGTTCGACAGGCAGCGTAGGTGTTGACACTGATTCAACTAATGCCACATGCACATTGTAAAACCAGTTGCTGTTGAGTTGACTCCGACTCACGGCGACCTGATGGGTGTCAGAGTAGAACTGCGCTCCATAGGGTTTTCAATGGCTGAGTTTTCGAAAGTACACTGCAAGGCCTTTCTTCTGAGGTGCCTCTGAGTGGACCTGAACCTCTAGCATTTTGGTTAGTGGCTGAGCACTTAACGGTAGTGCCATTAAGCATATTACATCAAAGGGTTTACAACCCTTTGCCAAATTCCTCATGAATACACACTTGGACGTGGAGACCTGAGGTCACTGCACGCACTCACACCCAATATGGCGGGCCACCCTTTGGCTACATGGTTTCCTAGGCATGACTTCAACACTAGGGGAAAAGAGAGTTTTAATTTTTACCCGAAAGTCAGGTTAATTGAGGTATAATTTACATACAGCATATTTGCCCTTTTCAGGCACAGTTCTGAGTTTCGACAAATGTAGAGTCTTGTAACCATCATAATCAAGATAGTAGTTCCTTCACCCTCCCCTACCCCGCCAAAATTTTATATGCCCCTCTGTGGTCAAAACACTCCCCTCCGCCCCAGCCCATCAACTAGTGATCTGTTTTCTGTTCTTCTAGCTGTGCCTCTGCCAGAACATTGTATAAACAGCTCATACAACAGTAGGTAGCCTTGGGGGTCTGGCTTCTTCCATTTAGCGTAATATGTTTCTGATTCATCCGTGTTGTTGTGTCTGTCATTAGCTTATTTTTTTGCTGAGTATGGTTCCATTGTTTGGCTATGTCACAGTTTTTATCTAGTCCCTAGGTGAAGGATATTTGGGTTTCCAGTTTTTGGTGATCATGAATAAAGTGCTATAAATCTTTGCATAGAGGTTTTTGAGTGAACGTAAGCTTTCATTTCTCTTGGGTTATCTAGGACTGCTGGGTAGAATGGTAAGTGTATGTTAACTTTATAAGAAGCACTCAAGTTTTCCCAAAGTGTCAGTAATATTTTGCACTTGCACCAGTGATGTATGAGGGTTTGAATTGCTCCACAACCTTTGTCAGCACTTGGTACGGACAGGTTTTGAAATTTCAGCCATTCTTAACTGCTCATGTGGAACCTGTACATAGACCAACAGGCAGTTGTTTGAACAGAACAAAGGGATACTGCACGGTTTAAAATCAGGAAAGGTGTGTGTCAGGGTTGTACCCCTTCACCATACTTAATCTGTACGCAGAGCAAATAATCCGAGAAGCTGGACTATATGAAGAAGAACAGGGCATGAGGATTGGAGGAAGACTCATTAACAACCTGCAATATGCAGATGACACAACCTTGCTTGCTGAAGGTGAAGAGGACTTGAAGTACTTACTGATGAAGATCAAAGACTACAGCCTTCAGTATGGATTACACATCAACATAAAGAAAACAAAAATATTCACAACTGGACCAATAAGCAACATCGTAATAAACAGAGAAAAGATTTGAAGTTGTCAAAGATTTCACATTACTTGGATCCACAATCAACACTCATCATGGAAGCAGCAGTCAAGAAATCAAAATCGAGGAGGCAGGGCCAAAATGGCGGAGTAGTGAGACGCTTCTGGTGGTCCCTCTTATGCGGTGAGGCAAGCAATGGCGTTTGGGACTCGTTTTCCATGTCGAGAGAGATCGAGTGGCGGAGGGTCTGCTAAGGCCTCCAGAGCCAGTGAAAAATGGTACTCAGTTGGCAAAAGATAAGTACATGTGTTTAACCTACTGTGTGGATTAAAAAACACCCTGTTTGGGAAGAACCTCTTTCCCATTTACCCACTCCCTCCCTACTCTGCAGCAGGTTCCAGGCCAGCTTTAGTGATTGCCGAGTCCCCTGGGCCGGATGTAGGACCCGTCATGTGCCCTGAACCATTCTCCTGGCCTTGAAGAGGGAACAAACTAACAAACAGGAAAAAGTAATATGCCAGCTCCCCTATGCCGGGAACTCAGGGCAGGCACAGCTCCTTTGCCTAGGCACAGGCATAAGAGGTCCACGGACTTTGAATGTCTTTCACCCCTGTACAGACCTGTGCGGGCTCATTTCAACAGCATAGGCCTTCACTAGCACAGTACAACAGGGTATATACCTGAAGCCCAATTTCACTGTATCAGCTATATGATGGACTGGCGGGTTTGTGACATTTGATGCTGCTCTGCCTATTAAGCAGGGTCCTCATTTACCCACATAAGGGGACTGAGGACTGGCAGCTCCACCCACACCACCTTGCCACCTATGACAGGGGTCCAAGAATAAGTGGTATCTCCCAGTCCTTACAGCCAACAGCATTCGGTACCCACAGTCTGGCTGCAAAACCCACTCACCTACGTACTCTAGGGAACAGGGACACGCTTTCCTCCAAGACACTCAAGGGCAGCTGTCAGCCATCTGCCTTGCTCAGTGCATGACGCCCTACTGTAGCCAGATACCTGTGCCTACTCCAAGCACCCCTGCCCATCTAGGACTGTAGGCGAGAGCCTGCACCACACACTTGTTGATGGACTATCTGGACACCTGAGCTCACATACCTAGTAACAGATCTAAGTACCTGGTGACAGGACGTTAGAGCTTCAAAGGTACCAATAATCAAACTAGCTCACACAAGTAGCCTATTTGGGCATATCGAAACAAAACAAGAAGCTAGGACACAGTAAGCAAACAGAAAATAAATATAGTAACTTATTGATGACCCGGAGACAACGGTCAATAACAAATCACAAAAAGAGGCAACCATGATGGCTTCAGCAAGCTCTCAAAACGAAGACTCAAGAAATTTTCTGGAGGAAGATAACTTCTTGGAATTACTGGAGGTAGAATACAAAAGATTACTATACAGACTCTTCAAGAGATCAGGAAGGAGATCAGGCAAAACACAGAACAAGCCAAGGAACATACAGACAAAGCAACAGAGGAACTTAAGAAGATTACGGAAGAGCACAATGATAAATTTAGTGGGCTACAAGAATCCACAGAGAGACAGCAAACAGAAATCCAAAAGATTAACAATAAAATCCCAGAATTAGGCAACTCAACAGAAAGTCATAGGAGCAGAATTGAGGCAATGGAAGTCAGAATCAGAGAGACTGAAGATAAAGCACTTGACACCAACTTATCTGAGGAAAAATCAGACAAAAGAATTTAAAAAAAATGAAGAAACCCTAAGAATTATGTGGGACTCTATCAAGAGGAATAACCTACAAGTGACTGAACTACCAGAATGGGTGGGATAACAGAAAATATAGGGAGAATTGCTGAAGATTTGTTGGCAGAAAACTTCCCTGATATCATGAAAGATGACAAGATATCTATCCAAGATGCTCATCGAACCCCACACGAGGTAGATCCCAAAAGAAAGTCGCCAAAACATATTATAATCAAACTTGCCAAACCGAAGATAAAGAGAGAATTTTAAGAACAGCTAGGGAAAAACAAAAAGTCATCTACAAAGGAGAGTCAATAAGACTAAGCTCAGACTAGTCAGCAGAATCCATGCAGGCAAGAAGGCAATGGAATGACATATATAAAGTCTTGAAGGAAAAAAATTGCCAGCCAAGAGTTATATATCCAGCAACACTGTCTTTCAAACATGATGGCGAAATCAGGGCATTTCCAGATAAACAGAAGCTTAGAAAATTTGTAAAAATCATACCAAAATTACAAGAAATACTAAAGGGAGTCCACCGGTTAGAAAATCAATAACATCAGATAACAACCCAAGACTAGAACACAGGACAGAGCAACCAGATATAAACCCAGTTAGGAAAGTCACAGAAATAAATCAAAGTTAAAACATCGAAAATAGGGAAACAGAGACATCAATATGTAAAAGATGACAACATTAAAACAAAAAAGAAGGACTAAAAACTAGTCACAGATCTTTCGTATGGAGAGGAAGTCAAGGCGATATAAAGAAATAAAAGACTGGTTTAAACTTAGAAAAATAGGAGTAAATATTAAGGTAACCACGAAGGAAACCAACAATCCTACACATCAAAATAAAAAACAAGAAAAACATAAAGACTCAGCAAATACAAAATCAACAATGAAAAAGACAAAAAGAAAATACATGAAGAAAAATGACTCAGCACAGAAAATTAAGTAGAACAAAGAAACTGTCAACAACATACAAAAAAAAGACATCAGAATGACAGCACTAAACACATACCTATCAATAATTACACTGAATGTAAATGGACTAAATGCACCAATGAAGAGACAGAGAGTGGCAGAATGGATTAAAAAAACACAATCCATCTATATGTTGCCTACATGAAACACATCTTAGACTTAAAGATACAAACAAACTAAATCTCAAAGGATGGAAAAAAATATACCAAGCAAACAACATTCAGAAAAGAGCAGGAGTGGCAATATTAATCTCTGACAAAATACACTTTAAAGTAAAATCCACCACAAAGGAAAGGAAGGACACTATAAAATGATTAAAGGGTTGATATACCAGGAGGACATAAACATAATAAATATTTACACACCCAATGACAGGACTCCAAAATACATAAAACAAACTCTAAAAGCATTGAAAAGAGACAGACAGCTCCACAATAATAGCAGGAGACTTCAAAATACCACTTTCGGTGAAGGACAGAACATCCAGAAAGAAGCTTAATAAAGACATGCAAGATCTAAATGCCATAATCAACCAACTTGACCTCATAGACAAACTGAGAACACTCCACCCAACAGAAGCCAAGTATGCTTTCTCTTCCAACACATACGGAACATTTTCCAGAATAGACCACATATTAGGCCATAAAGCAAGCCTTAACGGAATCCAAAGCATTGAATATTACCAAACATCTTTTCTGACCATAAAGCCATAAAAGTAGAAATCAATAACAGAAAAAGCAGGGAAAAAAAAAAATCAAACACATGGAAACTGAACAACACCTTGCTCAAAAACTACTGGGCTGTAGAAGAAATTAAGGATGGAATAAAGAAATTCACAGAATCAAATGAGAATGAAAACACATCCTACCAGAACCTTTGGGACACAGCAAAAGCAGTACTCAGAGGTCAGTTTATAGTAATAAATGCACACATCTAAAAAGAAGAAAGGGCCAAAATCAAAACATTAAGCCTACAACTCGAACAAATAGAAAGACAGCAGCAAAAGAAGCCGTTGGGCACGAGAAGAAAGCAAATAATAAAAATCAGAGCAGAATTAAATGAAATAGAAAAACAATTGAAAGGGTTAACAAGACCAAAAGCTGGTTCTTTGAAAAGATCAACAAAATCAATAAACCATTTGCCAAACTGACAAGAGAAAAACAGGAAAGGAAGCAACTAACCCGAATAAGAAATGAGATGGGTGAAATCACACCAGACCCAACTGAAATTAAAAGAGTCATAACAGAATACTATGAAAAATTGTACTCTGACAAGTTTGAAAACCTACAGGAAATGGACAAATTTCTAGAAACACACTACCTACCTAAACTAACACAGAGGTAGAACAACTAAATAAACCTGAAACAAAAGAAGAGATTGAAAAGGTAATAAAAAAAACTCCCAACAGAAAAAAGCCCTGGCCCAGGTGGTTTCACTGGAGAATTCTACCAAACTGTCAGAGAAGAGTTAACACCACTACTACTAGAGGTATTTCAGAGCATAGCAAAGGATGGAATACTCCCAAACTCATTCTATGAAGCCAGCATAACCCTGATACCAAAACCAGGTAAAGACACAACAAAAAAAGAAAATTACAGACCAGTATCACTCATGAACGTAGATGCAAAAATCCTCAACAAAATTCTAGCCAACAGAATTCA
>NW_004443964.1:2019964-2028618 GCF_000243295.1 Trichechus manatus latirostris
ACTTTGGTGAGTGGTGTCTGGGGTCTTAAAAGCTAGTGAGCAGCCATCTAAGATATATCAATTGGTCCCAACCCACCTGGAGCAAAGGAGAATGAAGAACACCAAAGACACAAGGAAGATATTAGCCCAAGAGACAGAAAGGGCCACATAAACCAGAGACTCCATCAGCCTGAGAGCAGAAAATCTAGATGGTGCCCGGCTACCACCAATGACGGCCCCGACAGGGAACACAACAGAGAGTACCTGAAGGCGCAGGAGAAAAGTGGGGTGCAGAACTCAAATTCTAGTAAAAAGACCAGACTTATGGTCTCACTAAAACCACAGGGACCCCAGAAGACATGCCCCCTGGAGTCTCCATTAGCCCAGAACTGAAGCCATTCCCGAAGCCAACTCTTCAGACAAAGATTAGACTGGACTATGTGACATAAAGTGATACTCGTGAAGAGCGGGCTTCTTAGCTCAAGTAGATCCATGACACTAAATGGGCAGCTCCTGTCCGGAGGTGAGATGAGAAGACACAAAGGGACAGGAGCTGGCTGAATGGACATGGGAAATCAGGGGTGGAAAGGAGGAGCGTGCTGTCACATTACAGGGAGAGCAACTAGGGTCACACAGCGATGTGTGTATACATTTTTTATGAGACAATGACTTGAACTGTAACCTTTCACTTAAAGCACAATAAAAAAAAAAAAAGAAATCAAAAGATGCATTGCACTGGGCAAATCTGCTGCAAAAGACCTCTATAAAGCGTTAAAAAACCAAGATGTCACTTTAAGGACTAAGGTGTGGCTGACCCAAGCCAGGGTTGTTTCAATTGCCTCATATGCATGCGAAAGCTGGACAATGAATAAGGAAGATCGAAGAAGACTTGATGCCTCTGAACTCAGGTGTTGGCGAAGAATATTGAATATACCATGGACTGCCAGAAGAATGAACAAATCTACCTCGGAAGAAGTGCAGCCAGAACGTTCCTTAGAAGCAAGGATGGCGAGACCTTGTCTCACGTACTTTGGACACGTTATTAGGAGGGACCAGACCCTGAAGAAGGACATCATGCTTAGTAAAGTAGACAGTCATCAAAAAAGAGGAAGACCCTCAGTGAGATGGATTGACACAGCTACAACTGTGAGGATGGTGCAGGATGGGGCAGTGCTTTGTTCTGTTGTACAGAGTCGCTTTGAGTCGGAACTGACTCAATGGCACCTAACAACGAACAGCAAAATAGGTGTGCAGGGGCATGTCACTGAGGTACCCTGCACCCCCCTAATGGTTAACTTCCTAATAAGGCTGAGCATCTTTTCACGTGCTTATTCACCATCCATATATCTTCCTCAGCAAAGTGTCTGTTGAAATCTTTTTTTTGTTTTTAAATTGTGCTTTAGGCCAAAGTTTACAGAGCAAATTAATTTCTCATTAAACAGTTAATAACACAAATTGTTTTGTGACCTTGGTTGCCAACCCTGCAATGTGTCAACACTCTCCCCTTCTCCACCCTGGGAGTTGAAATCTTTTGCCCATTTTTAAAACTGGGTTGCTTCTTTTGTTATTATGGAATTTTGAGAGTTCTTTATGTATGTCCTTTATCAGAAATATGCTTTACAATTTTTTTTCCTGTCGGTGGCTTGTCTTTTGAAAATCAGAAGTTTTCAACTTTGATGAAGTCCGATTTATCATTTTTCTTTTTATGACTTGTACTTTTTGTATCTTGTTAAAGAAACTGTTGCCTAACACAAGGTCAGAAAGATTTTTCCCTGTGTTTTCTTCTGGAAGGCTTATAGCTGTAGGTTTCACATTTTAGGTCGCACTTTGAGTTAATGTATGAGGTATGGGTTGAGGTTCCTTTTTTTTTTTTTCTTTCCTTGCATATCGGTGTCCAACTGTTTCACCACCCCGTGCTGAAAAGATGACCTCTTCTCCACTGATCTGAATTGCCTTTGCACCTTTGCTGAGAACCACTGACCATATCTGTGTGGGTCTATTTCTGAACTCACTTCCGTTCCACTGATGCGAACATCTTTTCTTTCACCAACTGCACATTGTCTTGATGGCTCGGACTTCGTGTAAGCCTGGAGATCACTGCAAGTCCTTCTATTTCAAAATGGTTTTGGCTAGTTTCGCTTTTTCATATACATTGTAGAATAAACTTGTCAATTTCTACAAAAATCTCACTGGGATTGCATTGAATCTACACACCAATTCAGAGAGAATTGGTATCTTAACATTTAGTCTTCTGATCCATTAACATGGTACATCTTTCCATTTAGTTAGGTCTTCTCTGATTCCCTTCATCATTGTTTTGTAGTTTTCAGCATAAAGATCTTCTACATTAAAAAAAAAATTAGATTTACACCTAAGTATTTCATGTTTCTGGTACTAATGTAAATAGTGCTTATTTCTAATTTTGATTGTTCATATACAAATACAATTGATTTTTGTATACTGACCTTGTATCCTGCAAATTCACTTATTCTAGCAGCATTTTGCAGACATTTTGGGATTCTCTATGTTCAGCAATATCTGTCAATAGTGACAGTTTTGTTTCTTCCTTTCCATCTGCATGCATTTATTTCTTTTTCTTGCCTTACTGCATTGTCTAGGACTTCTAGTAGGATGTTGAATAGAAATGATGAGAACAGACAACCTTGCCTTTTCCCTGATCTTAGAGAAAAAGCATTCAGTCTTTTACCATTGAGTATGATATCACCTGCAGGTTTTTGTAAGTGCCTTTTATAAGGGTAAGAAAGTTTCCTTCTATTCCTAGTTTGATGAGGGTTTTTAAATTTTTTTTTTTTTAATCATGAATGACTGTGCAATTCATTCTGTCAAATGCTTTTTCTGCAGCTGTTGAGATTATTATATGGTTTGTCTTCTTCAGTCTGTAGATATAGTCAACTACATGATTAATTTTCAAATGCTGAATCAGTTTTGCATTCTCAGAACAGAATCCACTTTGCATATTATCCTTTATGTATATCGCTGCATTTTATTTGCTAATATTATGATGAGGATTTTGTGGCTAAGTTCATGAGGGATACCGATTTGTAGTTTTCTAGTCTTGTAATGTCTTTGTCTGGTTTTACTATCAGAGTAATGCTGGTTTCATATGATGAACTGGGAAGTGTTCACTCCAATACCAAGTGCTGAGATTGTGTAGAATTGGCATTATTCTTCCTAAGATATTTGGTAAAATCTTCTAGCAAAGCCATCTGGGCCTGGAGTTTTCTTTGTTGAACGATTTTAAACTACGAATTCATTTTCTTTAACAGACATAGAACTATTCAGTTTATTTCTTTTTGAGTTTAGTTTATGTCTTTCAAATAATTTCTTTATTTCATCTAAGTTGCTGAGTTTTGGGACACAGAGTAGTGATGGACCCTCTCTCATTCCTGAGGGTATTGATTTTATTGAACCTTTAAAAGAATTGCTTTTGGTTTCGTTGATTTTGTTTTTCTCCTTTTACTTTCATTGACTTCTGCTTTGGTTTGGGTTTAATTTGCTGTTCTTTTTTCTAGTTTCCTATGGTGGAAGCTAAAACAATTTGAGTCATTTCTTCTTTTCTAATATAAGTATTTAATGCTATAAATTTCCCTCTAAGCACTGCTTTAGCTGCATCCCACAGATTTTGCCATGCTGTGTTTTCATTTTCATTCAGTTCAAAGTACTTTCTAATTTCCCTTGTGACTTCATATTTGGCCCACGGACTATTTAGAAGTGTGTTATTTGGTTGCCAAATACTTGGGGTTTTCCAGATTATTAATGATTCATAGTTTAATTCTGTTGTGATCAGAGAATATATTTTACATGATTTCAATTATTTTACATTTGTAAAACTTCACTTTATGGCTCAGAACATGAACTACCTTGGTAAAGGTTCCTTGTGTACATGAAGATGTGCATTCTGCTGTTATTGGGTGGAACGTTCTGTGGGTGTCAGACTGTTGGGTGGAGCGTTCTGTGGGTGTCAATCAGACTGCTGGTTGGAGCACTGAGTGTCAGACTGCTGGGTGGAGTGTTCTGTGGGTGTCAGTCAGATTGCTGGGTGGAGCGTTCTGTGGGTGTCAGACTGCTGGGTGGAGTGTTCTGTGGGTGTCAGACTGCTGGGTGGAGTGTTCTGTGGGTGTCAGACTGTTGGGTGGAGTGTTCTGTGGGTGTCAGACTGCTGGGTGGAGTGTTCTGTGGGTGTTAGATTGCTGGGTGTTCTGTGGGTGTTAGACTGCTGGGTGGAGTGTTCTGTGCATTTCAGTCAGACTGTTGGGTGAAGCCTTTTGTGAGCATCGATCAGACTGTTGGGTGGAGTGTTCTGTGTCAGCCAGACTGCTCGGTGGAGTGTTCTGTGTGTGTGTCAGACTGTTGGGTAGAGTGTTCTGTGAGTACCTGTCAGACTGTTGGGTGGAGAATTCTGTGTCAGACTGTTGGGTGAAGCATCCTGTGACCATCAGTCAGACTGCTGGGTGGAGTGTTCTGTGTGTGTGTCAGACTGTTGGGTGGAGCATCTGTGAGTGTCAGACTGCTGGGTGGAGCATTCTGTGAGCATCAGTCAGATCGTTGGGTGGAGCATTCTGTGAGTGTCAGATTGTTGGGTGACGTGTTTTGTGAGTGTCAGATTGTTGGGTGGAGTGTTCTGTAAGCATCAGTCAGATTGGTGGGTAAAGCATTCTGTGTCAGATTGTTGGGTGACATGTTCTGTGAGCATCAATCAGACTGCTGGGTAGAGTGTTACGTGAGCATCAGTCAGACTGTTGGGTGGAATGTTCTGTGTCAGACTGCTGGGTGGAGCATTCTGTGGGTGTCAGACTGTTGGGTGGAGTGTTCTGTGGGTATCAATCAGATTGAGAGTGTTGTTGAGAGGCTCTATTTGCTGATTTTTCCATCTATTTGTTCTATCAGTTACTGAGGAGTGCTGAAGTCTCCAACTATAATTAATGGATTTATCGTGATCTCCTTTCAGATTTACCTGCTTTTGCTTCCTGGATGTGAAGCTCTATAGATGCATACACATTTGACCTTTATCATTATCACTGGAGTGCCTGGGTGACACAAATGGTTAAGCGCTTGACTGCTAGCTGAACGGCTGGTGGTTTGAACCCACCCAGAGGTGCCTCAGAAGACAGGCCTGGAGATCTGTTTCCGAAAAGTCACAGCTTATGGAGCACAGCTCTATGCTGCACACATGGGGTTGCCATGAGTTGGAAATGACTCGACAGCAACTAACAAATACACCGTCAGTAACGTCTCTCTTCATCTCTAGTAACATTCCTGGTTCTGAAGTCTACTTCGTCTGCTATTAATACGGCTACTCTAGCTTTCTTTTGATTAGTATTTGCATGGTGTATCTTTTTACATTATATACTTTTAACCTATCTATGAGATCATATTTAAAGTGGATTTCTTGTGGCCAGCACAAAGTTGAGCCTTTTTTTAAAAATAAAATTTGCCAATCTCTATCTCATACTTGATAACTTTAGACTACTCACATTAAATGTAATTACTGGTATAGTTGGATTAAAATCTACCATCTGCTGGTTTTATGTTCCAGCTGTTCTTTTTTTCCCCTACTTTTGGATTAATAGTGTGTTTATTATGATTCTATTTATCTACTTATCTATTGACTTATTAACATACTCAGCTGCTAATCGAAAGGTTGGAAGTTTGAGTCCCCCCAGAGGTGCCTTGGAAGAAAGGCCTGGCATCTGCTTCCAAAAAGTCAGTCACTGAAACCTGCGGAGCATAGTTCTACTCTGACACACATGGGGTTGCCATGAGTCAGTCGACCTGACAGCAGCTGGTGGTCGTGGTGGACTGGCTTATGACTTATACCTCGGAAGAATTGTTTTTTAACGATTGCCCTAGGATTTACAACTCACAGTGTAATGAGTCACTGTTCACCTTCGAATCCTATTGTGCTGCTTTGCGTATAATGTGAGCCTGTGACAGCGCACTTCCAAGTCCTCCCTTCCATCTTTTGTGCTATTATTGGCATGCATTTTACTTCTGCACACGCTATAAACTTACATCACCACTATTTTTGCCTTATAGAGTCAATTATCGTTTACAGAAATTAAAAATAATAATTCTTAAAAAGGTCTTTTATATTCACCTTCATTTTAATCATTTCTGGAGTTCTTCATTTCTTTATGTAGGTTCAAGTCTCTCTCTGGTATCCTATTCCTTCTGCCTGAAAAAATACCTTGAACATTTCTGGTCGTGCAGGTAATGAGTTAAAGAGAAGAGAACACGGGGACTATGGCCAAGCATGGTGGCAGACAGGCTGTGTGGCACCGCGTGGTCACTGTTTGCGGAAGTGGGGACGCTATGCCCAGCTGTCTAGCAAGCCAGAGCCCAGCCACCCTCTGGGGGGTGGCCAGGTGGAAACAGGGCGGCAGCATGCTGGCTAAGGCCCCTCCGCCTAGCTGTGGAGTCTGTGCAGCTGTCATTGGAAAACGAATGCTTTTGTCAGGGTTTGCTGGAGGCGAACGTCCTGTTGGCCTTCTTCTGAATCTCCGGGGAACAACTGGAAGCTTCGTGTTAGGAAGTGGAAGTAGTGTGGCACCAGCCGGCCTCCCAGCGGGAAGCTGAGCCCACAGCTGAGCTGGTTTGGTAAGGTCCAGGTGAGACAGAGTCATGTTCTGAGGCTGTCTGCCTGGAGGTGTTACATACGAGAACGTCACACGCAGAGCTGTTTGTCACAGGAAAGAAAGAGGAAAGTCGTGTTTTTTTTTTCAAAGAACGGTTGATGGTCTGAGAAAATGCTCAATGCTCAGAACATAACATGAATGTGAGGGAGCAGGACAAAAAGCCGTGCACGTGGGCAATCCTGATGGCGGGGTTATGTGCGTGTGCATTATGGGTGACTTCAATTTCCGCCTTTACATAATTTGTTTTCTGAATTTTCAATAATGTACTTGATGAGATAGCTTTGTAGACACGCAGACTCAGTGAGCCGTGGAGAAAGTTCCGTGTCTATCCCTGGGCACGAGACTACCCTCTTCTAAGCAGAAACCAGGTGCCATGGAGTCGATCCCGACTCGCAGCAGAGCCCCGCGTGTGTCGGAGCAGAGCTGGACTCCACGGGGGCTTCAGGGGCTGGCTTTTTTGAAGTAAATCACCAGACTTTTCTTCCAAGGTGCCTCTGGGTGGGTGTGAACTGCTAACCTTCTGGCTAGCAGTTGAGTGCTTAACTGTCTGCATCACCCAGGGGCTCCTCACAAAAGGACAAAACACATGAATTTTAACGGCTGAATGGTATTCTATTACATCGATACATCATTTTTTATTCATTCTCCAACTAATTAGTAGTCATTTAGCTTGCTTTCAACTTTTGGCTCTTACAAATAACGGCTGTGGTGAACACCTGTGGACACACATCACTATACCGACAGATGTTAGGGGCTCTGTAGAATGCATTTCTCACAGTGGGCTTGCTGGTCTCTCAGCCACACCCGTTTGTAATCCTGACACCTCCTTACACTCCCATCAGCCGCATCTGAGAGGCAGATTTCCCCACACCCTCGTAAGCCAATCTTTGGGGAGAATCAGTCTTTGCAACTTGCCAACTGGAGAGAAAAAAAAATCGTATTACTTTTTCAGTCGGGACAAAATTCAATACATCTTCCTTTAAGCATGCGGCAGACCATCTTCCGCATTCTTCTGCGGTTGCTAAGGCAGCTGTGGGCTCTGTACAGCCACACAGGAGGAGAGGAGACGGGCACAAACAGGTGAACCATGCCCAGAACAGGCTTCTCTCTGGCGGCAAGAAACCACTGTGAGCAGATAAACACGCCAACAGAAGCGGTCATTACCATTCTGTCTGTGGGTACCAGATCCTGCCAGCTGCGGGGCGCGCACGGCTTTAACAACGGGCGTAACTTTGCTAGCTGGTGAGTATTTTAGTTTCTTATCCTTCCTTTGAAGCAGGTTGGGTCTGGGGTTCTTCTGCCCTTTTCGAGGTACAACCTTAGCCTTAGAGCTATTTTTAGTTTTTATGTGTGAAGCAGGCTAATGAAAAAGCTTCCTAATGCATTTTATTACACAAGCATTCTGCTAGATAATTAACTAAATTAATAAAAGCACACCCTTACGAATAGCACCCGGAAAAAGTACGAAAATGTTTTTTAATAACGAGATAAAAATGTCTTGCTTCCTCCTATCAAGCTAAGAAAAAGGTCTCCAATTACGTAGAGGCAAAGTCACTTCAAGCCTGAAACAACCCTAGGATTTTGGTCGCTATCAAGAGTTACAGACAAACTCATCATAATATAGCTTCATTTCCAACATAACACTTAGAGCTTGTAAATTCACAAGGTAAAAAAATAAGAGCTTATTTTTGCATATGCTACAGGATCAGAGGAAACAATTCGCTTAGTCAACAGTTATTCCTGACGCCTTCTGTGTACTAAGCAGTGAGAGGCTGGGACGTCTCTCCTCACAGCCTCAATGTACCTAAGAGCCCAGGACGTCCCTCCTCACAGCCTCCATGGACCTCAGAGCCCAGGACGTCCCTCCTCACAGCCTCTATGGACCTAAGAGCCCAGGACGTCCCTCCTCACAGCATCCAGGGACCTAAGAGCCCAGGACGTCCCTCCTCACGTCTCCATGGACCTAAGAGCCCAGGACGCCCCTCCTCACAGCCTCCATGGACCTAAGAGCCCAGGACG
>NW_004443964.1:2028763-2034784 GCF_000243295.1 Trichechus manatus latirostris
CCCTCCTCACAGCCTCCATGGACCTAAGAGCCCAGGACGCCCCTCCTCACAGCCTCCATGGACCTAAGAGCCCAGGACGTCCCTCCTCACAGCATCCAGGGACCTAAGAGCCCAGGACATCCCTCCTTACAGCCTCCACGGACCTAAGAGCCTGGGACGTCGCTCCTCACAGTCTCCGTGGACCTAAGAGCCCAGGATGTCCCTCCTCACAGCCTCAAAGGACCTAAGAGCCCGGGATGTCCCTCCTCACAGCCTCCATGGACCTCAGAGCCTGGGAGGTCCCTCCTCACAGCCTCCATGGACCGCAGAGCCTGGGAGGTCCCTCCTCACAGCCTCAATGGACCTAAGCAGTGAGAGCTGGGATGTCCTTCCCCACAGCCCTGCCTGGATGGACCCAACCTGCCATGTTTCAGCTTCAGGACCCTGTACGATGGAGGCCGGCTAGGACACAGGGCTGATGCTTTCTGTCACCTCCATGCTGGGGATGCCCCAGACTCCTCCTCAATGCAGACTTCTCAGCCACACCCGGGAAGGGAACACACCAGCAGAAGGACACAAAGGAACACAGATTTGCGGCTACACATCTAAGACGGGGAGGCGTGGCCTTAGCCACGGAGCACACCGGGCCTTTGTTTCGCACGGGAGGAGAGACATACAACACACGTGGACAGGCAGGAATTGCTGGGGGGCGCAAACGATTGGGCGCTTGACTGTTAACCGAAAGGCTGGCGGTTTGAGCCCACTCAGAGGTGCCTTGGAAGACAGGCCCGGAGATCTACTTCTGAAAAATCAGCTGTTGAAAACCCTGACACCGGGTCGCCAACACGGAGAGGAGCTGCGGATGAGACCTGAAGCCTTGCTGGGCACGGAGCACGCTCCTGCAACCAGCTGAAGTGCAAACTTGCCTCAGTGCCTGACTCAGTGACTGGGGAGCCCTTGTGGTGCAAACGGTTCCCCGTTCGGCTGCTAGCTGGAAGGTCGGGGCTCAAGTCCATCCAGAGGCACCTCAGAAAAAAGGCCTGGTGATCTACTTCTGAAAAACCAGCCACTGGAAACCCCAGGGAGCACGATTCCACTGTGACACATACGGGGTCGCCGTGAGTCAGAGTTGACTTGATAGCACCTGGTTGGGTTTTCGGTTTAAGTAAACTGTGCTCGCGAGAGGAAAGCAAATCCGTGGGGAGAAAACCAAACTCATTTTCAGTCTTAAAAGAGTTTTGGACGATCTGGGCCAGTGCCCGTCACTGCCCACAGCTGGCGGAGAACAGCCACAAACCACCAGGCTAACAGACTGCCGCCTCCGTGGCGACTGGCGTTTCAGCAAGAGGTCACACCGGCCCGCCCCGCTTTCTAAGCTGCCTGACCTCACTCGCCGCACAGCACAAGGCTGCAGCGAGGGAACCAAATGTCCGTGAACATGAAGCCAAATCCCACTTAACTTTGAAACAGACCAGACCCCAGCTCTAAAGGACAACTCGCTCTCCACCCGCTGGGCTCTCGTCATCTCCTAGCTCCCGCTCGGCTGACCGCGTCCACATCCTGGAACTGGTTTGCTCTCTGCTGTCTCAACCAGCAGTGTCCTAGGGACTGGATGAAGGCGCTTTCCTCACAGTCTGCAAGCAGACGATGCCTCTCCCACCATGGGCAGTAAGAGGACCCAAGTCTTGCTTGTCTTGGACGGTAGGCGTCTGACCACAGATGCGACCCATGTGCCTCAGCGGTCTGCTGGCGTGTGCGTCTTTAATGCTCTTTGCCGCTGACCATAAAGGTACTTGGTGCTTAGTGCAGAGAGTGCACAAAAGACAGGAGAGTGTAAGAAAAAAGCAAAGCTCAGCGTCCCCTGCTCAGATCACCGGAGATCTCCGTTGCTAAGATTTGCGTCCTTCAGCCTTCCTCCGGGCACACAGGCGGTATGTACCGCAAAGACAGTGACAACCGTCCTGCGTGTCCAGTTTCCCGTCCAGCTTTTTCCCTTTGCAAACATCTCATCACGAGCATCTGCTTGTGACATCAGTTAGGTTTTTCAGCTTCATTTTTTAATAGCTGCAGGCACATCTCATGAATGTTTCCTGATTTTAATCATTCTCTCTGTTGGACACTTAAATCAATCCCAGTCTTCACAATTCTAAACTGTACAAACATCATCCTTGCCTCCGAGTATTTCCTTTCACTATTATAAATGGTACAAACATTGTCCTTGTCTCGGATTATTCCCTTAAGTTAATATCTTGGCAAAGGAATCACTGGGTCACAGGGAGTGGCTTTTTAAGGCTCTTTAAAGCCAAACTGCTTTCTAGAAAAGTTGAGCGATTCACAGCTTCAGGTCCATTTGAAAAACGGAAGCGATACTTCCTCTGGCTTTTTAGCAGCGGGGCTCAATAAATTAGAACCTTATTACTTGCCTCAGGTACTGGCAATGATTATTCTGGGTTTTTATTGATGAAAGTCAGTATTTGCTGTGGGGAAAAGGGAACGCCGGAGAAAAGCTATCATCAAGAGCCCAAATATTTTTCAAGGAAATTACTGATGTGTAGCTCGATGCACAACTAGGAATTAGCTGCAATTGTCACTTTTCAATTGCCTATTTGAGGGAAAGGAAGAAGGTTTTCCAAGAAGGTGCTTTAGACATACGAGAGTATGAAAATGAGTTTCCAGAAGGATTCCCCGCGGACAGGCTGGGGCGAGGATTCTGCGCGGACACAGCCGCCCTGGCTCCCCGCGCTGTGGTGATGCTGTGGGCTGTCACTCGCGAGGGAACCTGTCTGCCGTTTTCACCCCGGCCACGGGGCTCTGCCCTGAGAGGCTGGTTTGGTGTCGCAGCCCAGAGTGCTCAGCTGCCGAGTGTGGCTGGATGGCACCTCTGGGGGTCAGAGCTAGAGCGACACCGGCAGGAGGGGACAATGCCTCCACCCACACGTGCAGAGACGGCAGAGAGAGTGACTGTGTGAGCGTGACCGCATCAGCGTGAGCGTGTGAGCACATGTGTGTGCATCTTTGTACGCACGTGTGTGTGAGCACGTGTGTGTGCATCTTTGTACGCACGTGTGTGTGTGAGCACGTGTGTGTGCATCTTTGTACGCACGTGTGTGTGTGAGCATGTGTGTGTGCATCTTTGTATGCTCGTGTGTGTGAGCATGTGTGTGTGCATCTTTGTAGGCACGTGAGCGTGTGAGCACGTGTGTGTGAGCATGTGTGTGTGCATCTTTGTACGCACGTGTGTGTGAGCATGTGTGTGCATCTTTGTACGCACGTGCGCGTGTGAGCACATGTGCGTACAGACAGAAGGTAAGGGAAGCCTTGTCTTTTGCTGCTTTATCTGACGTGTGAGTATCAGCTGCCATGACAGCCGTTTGGTCTCCCTTCAGCAGCCCGAGAACAAGAGGTGCAGCGCCGGGGCCAGAGGTGAGGGCAGCCGCACAGGGCCCCATGAGCCCCACAGCCCAGGCCAGAGGTGAGGGCGGCCGCACAGGGCCCCATGCACCCCCACACAGCCCCATGCACCCCTACACAGCCCAGGCCAGAGGTGAGGGCGGCCACACAGGGCTCAATGTGCCCCCCACAGCCCAGGCCAAAGGTGTGTGCTGCCTGCACAGGGCCCCACGCGCCCCACAGCCCAGGCCAGAGATGAGGGTGGCAGCACAGGGCCCATGCACCCCAGAGCCCAGGCCGGAGGTGAGGGCAGCCACACAGGGTCCCACATGTCCCCCACACAGCCCAGATCACAGGTTAACGGGAGCCCCAGCAAACTGTGGGGCAGGGGTCTGGACCGTCACGGGGAGGGTGGCTCGAGAGTGAGGAGTGCAGGGCCTCAGGCACCCAGGCCAGATGCCGGGGAAACTGAGGAGGAAGAGAGCACAGAGGGGTCCCGGGACCTGGCGTCTGTGTCACAGGAATGGGAGGGGCGAGGCCCTCTGCGAGGGTGACCCCAGTGCTATCAACCAACCTTCATGATGGGCTGGGCAAGCGAGGGTCCAGAACCCCGGTGTACGTGGTCCCTGTAACGGTGGCCCCAGTGCTATCAACCAACCTTCATGATGCGCTGGGCAAGCGAGGGTCCCGAACCCCAGTGTACGTGGTCCCTGTAATGGCGACCCCAGTGCTATCAACCAACCTTCACGATGGGCTGGGCAAGTGAGGGTTCCGAACCCCAGTGTCTGTGTCCCCCTGCAAGGGCAACCGCAGCGCTAACAACCAACCTTCATGACGGGCTGAGCAAAGTATCTGGCACTCCAGTCACAGAAGCCGGTCTGCACTGCGGCTGAGATGAAGCTCTTGGGCCCCGCGGCGTCATCGGCGTCGTCCGTGGTCTTAGTGGGGAGGAGGAGAGGAGAGAAGCAGAGACAGCAGTCAACCTCCAGCGACAGGAAGTCCCAACAGCAGCAACCGCAGCGGCAGTCGGCAGGGTTCTGGCATCGACGGTGCACGTTTCTGGGCCCTCCTCCTCACGACGGAAGCCCCGAGTGTCTGAGAAGGGTCCAGAACCCACCGGCTCTGCCAGCACCAGGCCTCTGCGTCACCACACGGCGACGCCCGCTCCGAAGGGAATGTGCGAGGCCGCTGCCGTCTTCATTTATTTATTTGTGATCACGGGCTTCTGGAGAGCACCTGGGGCCTTCCACTGCTGAGACACTCGGCTCCTGGGGCTCCCACGGGCGGCCGGGCACCTGGCACGCCCTGAGCAGCCACCTCTAGACCTGGGTCCTGACCGAGAGTGGGACAAGCCACACAGACAGGAGAGCCACGGTCACCATGCTCATCAAGGACCAGCTTATGGGTTCTCATTCTCTCCCGAAACTCCTTTCTCAACCAAGCTGAAGGCATCACTGAATGTTGACAAAAAAGCAAACATTTCTGTGGGCACCAGAAGGGAAAGCAGAGGACAGCCACACTGTCACCCACTTCTGGACGTTCCAAGCACGGGGACGAGAATGGGAGGCTATAGGAGCTGGGGGCCCTGTGGCCGTCATGAGGACGGGGCCATGCAAACAGAGGGGGGTGTGCTTGTCAGGCAGCATGTGAGTGACAGCCCACAGCGGGTCCCCAAAGGTGGTGGTACCCACACGTACACACCCACTGTCGGTGTGCCATGACATAAACCACCCGGTTACGGCGTCACGCCCCACACTTGGGGGCAAAACATCCCAGCCACCCCTCGGCACCCCAGGTGACCCTCACCATCCCAGCCACTCCTCAGCACCCCAGCTGACCCTCACCATCCCAGCTGACGCTTGGCACCCCAGCCGCCCCTAGGCACCCCAGCTGACAATCACCATCCCAGCCAGCCCTCGGCACCCCAGCTGACAATCACCATCCCAGCCGCCCCTCGGCACCTCGGCCTACAATCACCATCCCAGCCAGCCCTCGGCACCCCAGCCGCCCCTCACCATCCCAGCCGCCCCTTGGCACCCCAGCTGCCCCTCGGCACCCCAGCCGACAATCACCATCCCAGCTGACCCTCACCATCCCAGCTGACGCTCGGCACCCCAGCTGCCCCTCGGCACCCCAGCTGACAATCACCATCCCAGCCGCCCCTCGGCACCCTAGCCGACCATCACCACCACAGCCGGCCCTCGGCACCCCAGCCGGCCCTCACCACCCCAGCCGCCCTTCACCACCCTGGCCAGCCCTCGGCACCCCGGCCGGCCCTCCCCACCCCGGCTGCCCTCACCACCCCGGCCGATGGGAATTGGTGTTTGGGAGCCACGGGGCGTCTCGAAGCATCATGTCTCCCACCTGGTCTGGGCCCTTGTCGAACATCTTCCGCGTCCGGGGGAACTGGTGGGAGTGGGGTGTGTACTGCGCCCCCACAGGGCCCGAGGTGCCTGGCCGGCCTGTGGGCAGGTCACGGCTGACTGGCTGCTTGGATACGTCGTTGGTCAGGCTGGAGCTGCTCGTGCTGGATGTCGGTGGGGAGCCCCTGCCGTGGGGGAGGAGAGACACAGTGGTCGCCTGGGCCCGCCACTCTGGAGCAGCCAGCGCGCCTGCTGGTCCCACCCCCACGGTTGCTGCTGACAGATCAAG
>NW_004443964.1:2035778-2037184 GCF_000243295.1 Trichechus manatus latirostris
GGACGCATGGATGCACACACAGCCCGATGCGAGGCACTTACCCCACGGGCTGGATGTGCGTGCCCTTGTTGGTGGGGCTGGCTGGGGCCGACTGCGTGAGGGAGGCCGAGTCAAGGATGCGCTGGGGCCGGGCGTTCACTGTGGCCTGGAAGAGTGAAGACTGTAACTGAGGGTCCGGGAAGGAGGCTGGTTAGGGTCACGAGACAAAAGCACAAGGTCTGGCGAGGGGCCCTCATCTGGGGTCACAAGATAAACGTGAGATTGGGAGGGCTCTTGGGTGCCTTCAAAATGGTGGAGAAGGCCTTTTGGTTGAGGAAGTCTCAGATGCCAGCTGAAGGTCCCACTGGAATTTTCCACCAGGCCCAGTGAGCCGTGAAACCCCAGGTGGGAGAAACACTCCAGGTGTGGAGGTCTGGGGCGCCTGAGGAGAACGGTCCCATGCGGCTCTTCGGGAGGAGGAGCCTGAGCAGCTTCTCCTTCTGGAAGACACACAGCCCACCTCCAACTCCTTCCCTCGGCTGCCTCCCTGAAAATGGAGCAACTCCCCAGACGGCTCCCAGCGCCCCTCCCCACTGTGTCGCCTGAGTGGGCCGAGCATGCACACCGCTCTGCTCTAGCCCGATCTTCTGGAACATTCCAACTCTCGTTTGAGAGGTACGAGAGAAGAGAAACACGACAGTGTGACCTCGTTCCCCAAAGACCCCGTTGCAGGTTCCGCCCGGGCGAGGGGGGCTCAGATGGCCTGTCGCTTTGCCCTCCTCCCCGTGAGGCCTCTCAGGTGTCCACCTCTAGGGACCGAGGGAGGCCCCGCGTGAGGGTTACCGAGGGGCCACTGGCAGGAAGCACTCCATAATTGGGTGCCTGGCCGGGAGGTAGTAAGGTGGACAGTGGCGGAAGACGCCCAGGGTCTAGGATTCTGTGCGATGTGTTCACATAACACCTCAGAGGCCGCACAAAGCGCAGAGTGCCTGGAGGGGCTGAGGGGCCACTAGCCCGATCCTGGCCCTACTCCGCGGGAAAAGAGAGAGCCTATCACCGGCGTAAAGCAGGTCCTCCCGACCAGGTCATGTCCTGGGGCCTCACCTCACACCCTCTGAGTCACAGAGCCCCCCTGTGCCCCCCAGCTTCTCCTCCCACATGTCCCCAGGCTGAGCCGTGCCTGTGGGTCGGACACACTGACGGCCGGCTGGGAGGGAGGAGATTTTCTGTAGATTTGGGAACCAGAGCTGCCGGGTGATAAACGGCGAGACATCTGGCCCGCCAGCAGCTGCTTGCGGCCCAGCGGCAGGAGGCCCGTCTGCCTGCTGCTCCACAGGCATCTCCGGTTCCCGGGCACAGCCAGGCGGGAGTCCTGTAGGTTCTGGGCACCAGCGGTTGTGAGGGTTTGGAGAGAACCCGGGATGCTT
>NW_004443964.1:2038270-2040308 GCF_000243295.1 Trichechus manatus latirostris
GCTGCACTGAGGATGTGCCGGTGCTGGGGCTGCAAAGGGACCGTGACCTGGCCGCCCTGCCCCGCCTGGTGCGGGGACAGCGAACGCCCAGGGAGCAGGGCGCTGGCGGCCGTGGCGGAGAGGGGGCAGGCTTCCCAGGGAGGAGGCCCTTTCTGGAGGGGCCTAGTCAGCATTTTACATAGAGAACTTCTACAAAGATTAACAGAAAAGTATAGTGTGCTTGCTAGGTATCAAGGCTGGGGTTCAGGCTGAAGAGCGAGCTTAGTCTCCTGGACTTGGGGTCTCCGGCCAGCCTGTTGGCCCCAAGGCCACGGCCCCATCCCAGCTCCAGGGCTGTGCCGGCTCCCTGCCCCTCCCCGCAGCAGCACTGGCAGAACCAGATACACAAGCCCACTTGGCCTCAGGGGTCCCAGGAAGCTTCCCTCCCGACAAGGGACTGAGACCAGAAGACAAAGGGCAAGCGAGAGTCTTCCCTCCTTCCTACGTCAGCGTCTCACAGGGTGGCAGATGCGTCTCAGGTGAGACGTTCTCTTAGTCGGACGGAAACGTAAGTGACCTGCAAGGATGTATGTATTTGTATGTATCGTATGTCCACGTGCATATGTACGTGTCCATGTGTATACGTACGTGTCCATGTGTATATGTACGTGTCCATGTGTATATGTACGTGTCCATGTGTATATGTACGTACACAGGTACATGCATGTGTCCGTGTCCATGTATGTTTATACGAATGTGCATGTCTATATGTGCACGTGTGCGTGTACATGAATGTGCACGTGTACTTACATGCGGACACGTGTTGTACATGTGAGCTTTGGGCTGTCCCATCTTGGGGTGAGTGGGGTATTTTAGAAATATTTCTGTTTTATGCCAAGGGTTTGGATTCGTGTGTGAGAAACTTCTTAAACAGAGATTCCCAAAGGCCTGCCGGGGACTCCTGGGGGTGTATAACCAGTGCCCTACTGATGGATCAGAGGACAAACGCATGCTTCTGTTGACTCAGTAAGTCATTTTTCTGCAAACAACTGAGCTTGCCTCTTGGAACACACCCCAGGTGTGTCACTCAGTTAAAACATCAGCATGACTGTCACCAATGCTGTTAGTGACTAGTGACGCGGTGGGAAGGTCCCTCACGGGGACGTGCTGTCAGGCCAGGGGTCTCGCCGCCCTCCCAGGGCCTGGCACCCGCGCAGAGCCTGTTCCGGCCCCGCTACGTCTTCACGGAGAACAGTGGGGAAGCAGAAGGTGACGACGGCATGAATGCTGACGCCAGCAACGAAGGAGAGCAGCTGCCATGGGCCCTCGGCAGGCCTGGGGCCGTGACGGGCTTCCCGGACGTCACCGCGTTCAACCCTCGCACCCACTCTCCGGGCAGGTCCTGTTCCAGCTCACAGACGAGGAGCTGGCCCTGCATGGTGCAAACGGCGAACGAGCTCGGCTGCTCACTGAAAGGCTGGAGGTTCGAGTCCACCCAGAGGAGCCTTTGAAGAAACGCCTGGTAATCTACTTCCAAAAACTCAGCCACTGAAAACCCTACGGCACACAGTTCCACTCTGACACATGTGGGGTCACCATGGGCCAGAACAGGCTCGACAGCACTTGGGTTGGTTTGGCTTTGGTTTTAGTTAAGGAAATGCAATTTGAACTACATTAAATAGACATCAGGGTGTCTGTACGCAGCCTGGCAGAGCCAGCTGAAACAGGAAAGCAGAAGGTGTCCGTCAAGAACATCCGGCAGCTTTACTCTGGCCTGGAGCTGCCCGCACGCTCGCTGAGTTAAGGCCTCGTGGTTTGACCAGCTTGAGGGGCCAGATCACTGACGACCTGACCTGACTCTGGACTCTGACAGAAGCCGCAAGGACCGAGGAGAAACTTGTTCTGAAAGTGGCATATCAGCAACTAACCGATGTCACGAAAGTGAGGCTCTAGGTATGAATCACAGTCCTAACGGTACTTTCGGACATGCGTTCCTGGGTATGTATCTGTCACCTTGGCCATCAGTTTATAAGTAAATCATTTTACTTTAATCAAGTAC
>NW_004443964.1:2041892-2042892 GCF_000243295.1 Trichechus manatus latirostris
GGTTCCTAAGAGGAATTGTTCAACACCCTAGGGTCGGCCCAGAGTCAGGAATCTACTGGTGTGAAATTTCAAGACAAGGGATTGAAATTACATTTTTAAATAACTCAGGATGATGTTTAGTAAGGTTAGAGATATAAAAGCCACTGAAAAATAAACTTAAATCAGCTCAATTCTTAATTTCTTGACCAAAATAACTAAAAAAAACACTAAATTTCATTGTAGGGGGAGATGATCAAACCAGCTACATCAGCGTTGGCTGCAACTGTGCTACGAGGTTCTCTGCAAGGGCCCAAGGCCAGGAGGCCATGCAGCCCTTCCATGGATAAAGGCCCCAGACGGCTTTGAGGGTCCAGGAGGTTTTCAGGCAAAGGACATGAACTAGCCCATTTCTACTTTTCAAATGGCATTTGAAACTTGCCAAAACCAAAGATAAAGACAGAATTTTAAGAGTGGCTAGGGATAAACGAAAAATCATCTACAAAGGAGAGTGGGTAAGACTAAGCTCGGACTATTCAGCAGAGACCATGCAGGCAAGAAGGCAATGGGTGACGTATATAAAGCCTTGAAGGAAAAAGAATGCCAGCCAAGAATTATATACCCAGCCAAACTGTCTCTCAAATATGATGGCGAAATTAGGGCATTTCCAGATAAATAGAAGTTTAGGGGATTTGCAAAAACCAAACCAAAATCACAACAAATACTAAAGGGAGTCCTCCGGTTAGAAAATCATTAACATCAGATAACAACCTAAGACTAGAACACAGGACAGAGCAACCAGATATCAACCCAGATACAGAAGTCACAAAAATAAATCAAAGCTAAAACACTGAAAATAGGGAAACAGATGTCAATATGCAAACTATAACAACATTAAAACAAAAAAGAGGGACTTAAAAAATGCAAACATAGATTTTTCATATGGAGAGGAAGTCATGGTGATATAAAGATTACAGCCTAGTTCTAACTCACAAAAAAAGACCAGACTTACTGGCCTGACAGA
>NW_004443964.1:2044696-2045619 GCF_000243295.1 Trichechus manatus latirostris
TATTCTGGTAACAGGCCCTTCAGAGATTCAGGAATCCCAGCCGATAAATAGGTTTGATCACTCTAATGTCCTCTTCTGAGGCTCAATCTTTCTATGAAGAAAACTGGGTTACAAAGGGCAGGATTTCCATTTGAAATGCCTTTGTTGTTTGAGAGTGAGACCTAGCTCCAAGGGTAGCGTTTGACTTTATTTCCTAGATTTCTAAGAGTTGTTCTGACCTCCAGTGTGCGGCATGCCTTGGATAAAAGTTTCCCATCCACACTTCATTCCACATTCATGGCACGCATCTGTGCCTGTTACTCACTCAGTGCTTCGTGCCCACCCACTACACGCTGGTGGTGTTCTGCGTCCCAGGAAATCACAAAAGGTGTGTATGACATGACTTTGCCTTCAAGGATCTTCCAGCTCATCCAACGAGCATGGACTAAGTGTGTACACGGGCCAGGCCCTGTGCCGTGTGGCAGGATGCAGAGATAAGCCAGAGGGACGCAGTGGGCATTCAGACACGTCAGCAGATAACCACGGGAAGTCGTGCACATGAGGGGCAGCAACGCTTCCTGAAGGTCTCACTCAGTGAAAGGTCCCTGGTGGCACAAGCATTTTGTGATCAGCTGCGAATCTAAAGTTTGGCAATTTGAACCCATTGAGTGGCTCCGGGGAGAAAGGCTTGGTGATCTGCTTCTGTAAAGATTACAGCCAAGAAAACCCTATGCAGCAGTTCTACTCTGTGATATACAGGGTCGTCAGGAGTCGGAACTGACCGGACGACAATGCGTTTGGTTTGGTTTTTGACTCGGTGAAGGCTGTGGGTCGTATTTAATTCCTTGATAATCCCACCAGCAGGCACCACCTCAGGCAGTACGGGGGAGGACAGTGAGGCCCTGTGAGCACTTTGCCAAGGTCCAAAGGCCGAGGGATTTGAG
>NW_004443964.1:2047254-2062247 GCF_000243295.1 Trichechus manatus latirostris
AGGGGTGAGGGGTGGCGCACGAGGGCCATGCCCCTCTGTACAGGCCGAGAGACCTGAAGCCAGTTCTCTGAACCTCATCCAAAAAGCAGGGTGACGTGCTGCCCCTTGCGGGGTGGCAGCCCAGGACGGCGGTGGCAGGCCAGGGAAGGGCCGGCCCCGCTGGGCGCGGAGGTGCTCTGTGCCGCCATAGTTACTGTGGGGTTTTCATGTCTCCTCTTCTTCCTGTTGCTGGCTTCCTTGTGCTCCAGCCCTGCTCGTGGCCCAGGGGAGATAAAGCAGGGAGCTCCGATTCTGTCGTCTTGTTGGCCATGTCGAATGACACCCGTTACTAGTGACAAATGAAACGCTGGCCCTTGAGTTACCACCCTCACTGCCTTGTGTCTGCCCTGCCAGGGTGTTCGCTCAGCGCCCTGCCACACCAGCTCTCCTGGTTTTAAATCTGGCGTCAACAGCACGGACCCCGCTACCCACCCCCTCACGCAGTGTGTGGACCCCAGGGCATGGGAGTGGATTGGGGCCCCCGGGGCCCCCGCGAGGACAATGGGAAGCGAGGAGCGTCTGGGAGAGAGCTGTGTGTCTGGCACCCACGGACCTCTTCACAGCTCGGAGAACCTACCATCACATCTAGACTAAAAGTCACGAACGGGCATAACGGATGGTCTCAGGGTGTGTCTCTGAGAGCAGCGGCCACAGCCTCCCCAGGAACACGAGGCTCCGGAGAATGCGCTCAGAGCAGAAGCCCCAGGGCTGATGGAGCGCGTAGACAGAGGACGGAGGGCGCGGCCTGTCACAGGGCTCCCACGTGCTCTCGCGGTGACGTGGGCCAAGAGCCCCCTGCCCGTCGCGGGAGCCGCCTCTGGGCCGGTGAGGCCTGTACCTGACTTTCTTCTCTGTGATCCCTTCCGGGGCCTGGGCCCCTTGTCTTAAAGAATGTCTTGCTGCCCTGACACCACCCGTCTGTCAGCGTGGGGTGCTGTGGTGGCTGCAGGTTGCTGTGATGCTGGGAGCCACACCACCAGTATTTCACACACCAGCAGAGTCACCCCTGGTGCACAGGTTTCAGCAGAGTCTCCACACTAAAACGGACTAGGAAGAAAGGCCTGGCAATCTCATTCCAAAAATTAGCCAATGACAACCCTACGGTGCACAAGGGAATACTGTCCAATATAGTGCTGGAGGATGAGCCCCCTAGGCTGGAAGGCACTCAAAACACACGGTGGCCGCAGCCACAGACTCAAGTACATCAGGGATTGTGAAGATGGCACGTGACTGGGTGGCGTCTCGTTCTGTTGTACCTGGGGTTGCCATGAGTCGGAGCGGGCTCGACAGCAGCTAACAACCAGCTGCCCCGAAGATGACCCCCGGCCCCTCAGGGTCCCCATACTCTGACCCAGGCCCTGGGAGATCTCCACCTATGGGGGCTGCTTCGCCTGCAGGGTGGTGGCCCCATCCAGTGCAGAGGGCCCGAATGCTCACAAGAATAGGGTCTCTCTCAGATCACAGCAGCCAACGTGCCTCGCGTCATCTCTCCAGTAAGCTTCCTCCATATCTCCACAACACACCCTTAACGACGGCCCTTAATCAAGATTTCTGCTACAAAAACATAATCTTGTGGGGCTGGAAACAACGCTGCTCGTTGTCTCTCATCGCTTTTCCGACAAGAAGAGATGAAATCAGCGGGCTGCAGAGGCTTCCCTACAGGGCTTGTGTGGCGTCTCTGACAACAACATGGCCCAGGGGTCTCCTGGTGACCCAGTGCTCGGCTTTTCCCAGCTCCTCTGCCGATAGCAGAGCCAGACGCCAGCCCCTCTCCACCTGCTACACAGCCCCCAGACCTCATCACTCACAACGTGGGGCCTGCGGCGCTGCGTACGGCCGGCCAAGCGCTCCTCTCGGAGTACTTCCTGACGCTGGAAAAAGAAAGAAGGGAAAGAAGGAGAGACACTCCGCTACTCCCTGGTCTGCAGCGTTAGTGTGGGTGGAACAGCAATGGAATCAGCCACAGTCCAGGCCAAGAGGACAGCACCTTTGTGATCTGACCGTCGGGTCAGGGTTGCCAACATCACGCACCCTGATGGGTTGGGGGGACTCTGCTGTAGGGGGCGCTCCGCAGGAGGCCTGTCCTGCACTGGGCTTGTGCTGGGCAGAACCTCGATGAGTGGAGAAGGGACACAGGGGGTGCGGGTGCAGAGAGAGTGATGCCCAGGCCACACACTCAGGGGCCAGCAGCCACTGGGGGCACTCTGGGCAGACAGGGAGGTGAAGTAAACGGGCAGCTCATAAGAGGCCTCGAATGAACGGCCACAGCATGGACTCTGGCCCGCGGGAAATGCAGTGCTCACGAAGGTGCCAGCTGCTACTTGAGAAGCCGTGCCAAGGTCCATGAGCTCGGTCGGCAAAGAGCGGGACTTAGGATGGAAGTCCAGGGGTGCTGGGTGGGGAGACCTGGCCGGCGGGGGCTGGACAGCACCGATCTGGGGACTCAGGTGGACGTCAGGCCAGATGACTGAGTGAGGAACAAGGGAGGGAGACGTCAGAGAACATTCCGGAACGTGAGGAAATGTGGAGAACCAGGACTGAGCTTGGCAAACATTTACTGTGTCCCAGGCACTGTCCATGGCACCGGGATCCACGGAGATCAGAGGAAATCAAGATCCCTTCCCGAGGGGCTTCCCTCCGGCAGGGGAGACAGTAATGGGGGTGGGGGCAGGTGAGAGCACCTCCGTGCTTTAGGAAACACAGCAGGGAAGGGGCCTGGGACGGGGGTCTGGCAGGGGAGCGGTTTGTGGGGAGAGGAGAACCAACGGATCTTCCAGGTTGCCATGGTTTTGAAAACCTCCTTCGCAATATTCAGTAAAAGGGGATAAACAGATTGCTGTTCTGCAGTTGAAATGAAAGACAAAATTGGCTTTAAACAGGCGAATGCTGACACTAATGGGCTTCTGTGCAGGTTATGGATTTTAAACACCTCCGTAAGCACCGCTGTTTCCAGGGGACGTGAGCGCTGTCTGAGGGAACACCAGCAGGGCCGACTTTGGAGTCCAACTACTTTGTCTTCTGAACTTTCCTCCCCGAGCTCTGGCTCATAGGGAAACTTTCCCCTCAAGTTTTGTCAGACTTGAGTGACATACGGACGAAACAGTTCTCTCCAGGAGTCAGACTTTGCGAGAACAGAAGGTGTCAGCGATGTGGCTCTAACCCTCTGGAGAAGGACGAAGAGGAGAGAAAGGAGCAGCAGAGGAGAAAACCCCGAGTTGGCTGCTGACGCACAGAGACAAAATCTAACCGCTTTCCTTCCCCTCAGCTGGGGTGCTCTTCCCGTTTAGAGACTGGCCTCCCAACCCAGTACGGAGGGCAAACCCGACATCTATGCATCAAGACGAGAGCTCGTGTTCCAACAGCGTCCTCCACGCGGCTCGGTGGCCTCCCTCTGCTCCGAGCAGCCGAGGCCTTGGGCGTGTCACACACACATATGCTGAGACAGGCGCCCACTCAGACACGTGTACACGCTCAGACACACAGCATGCCATCTCGACAAGTCAGCGTTGAAATAGCGCGGCCTTGACCGTTCCATGGCCTTCACAGGAGGGAGGAGACTTGCCCGCGGTGTTAAAAGATCCAGAGATCACGAGCAACACAGCTTCTGGGCAGCTTCTCCAGGGTTGCCTTACGGCGCACAGTGCCAGCGCTTCTTGGGGCAGCTCCACCTTCTGAGGAGCCAGCACCCTTGCCTGCCTAGGCCCAGCGCCTTCTGGCTCTTCTCCTGACAGAGGGCCCCAGGTGTGAACACACAGAGGGCCCCGGGTGTGAACACACAGAGGGCCCCGGGTGTGAATGTGCGGAGGGCCCCAGGTGTGAACACAGAGGGCCCCGGGTGTGAACGGGCAGAGGGCCCTGGGTGTGAACACACAGAGGGCCCCGGGTGTGAATGTGCAGAGGGCCCCGGGTGTGAACACACAGAGGGCCCCGGGTGTGAACGGGCAGAGGGCCCCGGGTGTGAACACACAGAGGGCCCCGGGTGTGAATGTGCAGAGGGCCCCGGGTGTGAACACAGAGGGCCCCGGGTGTGAACGGGCAGAGGGCCCCGGGTGTGAACGGGCAGAGGGCCCCGGGTGTGAACGTGCAGAGGGCCCCGGGTGTGAATGTGCAGAGGGCCCCAGGTGTGAACACAGAGGGCCTCGGGTGTGAATGGGCAGAGGGCCCCAGGCGTGAACACACAGAGGGCCATGGGTTTGAATGGACAGAGGGTCATGGGTGTGAATGCACAGCGCCCACTGGGCAGGTGCTCAGATGGTCGAGGGCAGTGCTGCATGGTGTCACTTCTTCCGTTTCCTTAGAATGAGTGAGGACACAGGCAGTGCCATGGCAAGGAGGGCAGGAGGGAGCAGGGAGCTGGGAGGCTACTGCTTGGGTGGTGCAAGGGGGTTGGGGAGGAGCCATGACCTGTTGATGGCTGGGTGTGGGGGAAAAGGGGGGTCAAGGACCACACCTGGCTCTTGGGCCCAAGGACCTGTGCACACCGTGGTCCCTGTGGCTGAAGTGGGGATGACTGCGTGCTCTTTGGGGAGGGGATGACGTCAGCTTTGCAGCCTACTGCGATGTGTTTACTTGTTTGAGGCCTTCCTCTTCTTCCCCGTGGTATTCCCGATGCCTGCTCCCTGGAGGAGCTTACAGAATGTTTGTCAAATGAAGGCACGAATCTCAGAGTTCTGTTTCACTCTCAGGGTGTCCCTGAGGGCTGAAGGGGCAGTGAGGTGAGATCGGCAGGCCGGCTCGGGGGGCCTGTTGGCAAACTGCAGCCAGAGCCAGATCCAGCCCACCGCCAGCTGTTGCATAGCCCATGAGCCAAGCTCAGTGTTTACATTTTTAAGTGGTTGGAAAAAAAAATCTATAGAAGAATGCTATTTAGTGACAAGAATATTATACGGAATTCAAATCTCAGCGTCCACGACTAAAGCTTTATTGGAACACGCTGTGTTCATGCATTTCTGTGTTGTCTGTGGCTACTCTCGCGCTCCAGCGGCACAGCTGAGCCGCTGTGACAGAGACTGCACCACCCGCCAAGCCAAAAGGTTTACTTTCCCAGACGGCCCTGCCGGCCCTTTGACTTCAGTGTGCAGAACTGGGGCCGGGGCGGGCACGGGTGGGGCTGACCTGCTGCAGACAGGTGGAGAATTACTCACAGCAGCTGGGATGGGGCCAGGGAAGAGATGGGTAACTGAAACAGAATACTACAAATTTCTATTATTGAAACCATTTTTTTCATCGTGGATATAAAAGTAGGAAGAAGCACTTAGATTCATACAGACATATGGTTTTAAAAGACTCTTGTGGGCTAGCTTGGGAATGCAGCCACTATATGTAACATTTAGTCTACAAAAAACATATGTTCTAGTTGAAAACAAACATAAGTGAACATGTAGAATATATTTTCCTGGTGACTAGCAGCACCTGTGTTCATTCTTGCAATGTTTACTGAGCGCTGACTCTGTTCCTTCCAGACGCTTGGGATAGACCAGTGAACAAGCAAACACACAAAATAGCAGTACTGTTTCTCAGCATAAATGTGCAGACGACTATTTCTGTGCTGAGTCATGTGGTGTGCGTGTATGTGTATATGTGTGTGAATGTGTGTGTGTGCATGTACATGTGTATGTGTGCTCATGTATGTAGGTGTATGAATATGTGTGTACGTGTATGAATATGTGTCTACACGTGTGTGCACGTATATGTGTTTGCATGTGTGAATGTGTGTGCGTGCATGTATGTGCTTGCATGTGTGAATGTGTATACGTGTGTATGTGTGTGCGTGCATGTGTGTGAATATGTATGTGTGTACATGTGTGTGTGCATGTCTGTGTGTCTGCGTGTGTGTATGTGGGTGTGTGAATATGTGAGTGTCTGCGTGTATGTATGTGCGTGCATGTGTGCGTTTGGTGAACCAAAATTCTCCGTCCAGTCCTCACTACCCTGGAGGGGCTGAGGGCCAGCGTTCACCCTGCATTCCATCCAGGCGGTCTTCAGAGGAAAGCCGGTTAGACCCTCATGCTACAACCAAACAGCCTGGCTATGCAGGGGTCATTTGAGGGGGTGTCAGCTGTCCGCTGCGCAAACGCGGGCCCCTCTGGTGAGCATATTTTGAACCCTTATATCACCTACAAGTCAGAAATAGCCCACACCATTAGTGATACAAAGAAGAGAGTTTGAATTCAAAGGTAGAGGAACCAGAATGGAAATAAAATCACTCAGAACTGAACATTAATGAAAATATCATCTACCAAAACTTGAGGGATGGAGGTGCATGCAGTACTGAGAGGGAAATTTACAGTTTTAAATACTCATATTAGAAAGGAAGAAAGGCTGAAAGGTCATGAGCCACTTTTATTATTTTTCAACCCCTGAACAAAAAAAGAACAAGAGAGCAGACCTAAAGAAGAAGAAAGAAAGGAAGGAAGGATCAACAAAACAGAACAAAGACACAATAATGAAGGGAGTCAACAAAGCCAGAAATTGGAAGCTGAAACACTAAAAAAAAACTAACAAATGTCTTGTAACACTAATCAAGAAGAAGGAGAAAAAGCAAACAAATATTAACAGGAATAAGGGATGTATCTACAGAGACAGCAGAGATAAAAAAAATGAGGAGGGTACTCTGAACAACTTCATGGCAATAAAGGTGGAAATTTAGCTGAAGCAGATGATACTCTAGGAAAACATAACTTACCAAAGTTGACTTAAGAAGAAATAGATAATCTGAATAATCCTATAATTATTAAAGAAATGCAATCAGGAATTAAAACCTAGCCACACAAAAATCCACTAAGCCCAGAGAGTTTAAGAGGCAAACTACCCAGATGCCAAGAACAGATAATCTTTGTCTTGTACAAATTGTTGCAGAAAATGAGGGCATACGCCTCGTTATGGATTGAACTGTGTCCTCCAAAAATGTGTGTCAACTTGGCTAGGCCATGTTTCCCAGTACTGTGTGGTTGTCCACCATTTTGTGATCTGATGCAATTATCCTACATGTTGTAAATCCTACCTCTATGATGTCAATGAGGAAAGATTAGAGGCAGTTACGTTAATGAGGCAGGACTCAATCTACAAGATTAGGTTGTATTTTGAGCCAATCTCTTTCGAGATATAGAAGAGAGAAGCGAGCAGAGAGGATGGGGGATCTCATACCACCAAGAAAGAAGCACCAGGAATACAGCGTGACCTTTGGACCCAGGGTCCCTGTGCTGAGAAACTCCTAGACCAGGGGAAGACTGATGACAAGGACATCCTCCCAGAACTGACGGAGAGAGAAAGCCTTCCCCTGGAACTGGTACCCTGAATTCGGACTTCAAGTCTTCTAGACTGTGACAGAATAAATTTCTGTCTGTTAAAGCCATCCACTTGTGGTATTTCTGTTACAGCAGCACTAGATAACTAAGACACTCCTTAACTAATTTTATTAGGCTAAATTTAGGTATCTAAACCAGACAAGGGTAGTATAAGAAAGAAAAATTGTTGGCCAAATTTATTTATGAATATAGACAGGAAACATTCTAGATAAAATATTAGCAAACTTAACAACATTAAAGAGAATTGTTGGGCTTATCCAGCGATGCAAGGATGGTTTAACATAAGAAATTCTAAATAATGTAATTCACCGCAATAATAGATTAAGAAGGCAAAGCCATGTGATCATGACATGAGATGTAGGTGAAACATTCAATGAAATTCATTTAATTCGTCTTATTTATAGAAAAAAGAAAACTTAATCAGCTAGAATAGAATGGGAATTTCCATTTACAAAAGACAAAAATTCTTAACCCAATGGAATAGAAGAGAATTTCTATAAACTGATAAAGGGTATCTACCAAAAGAATTACAGCAAACATCGTGTTTAAAGGCGAAAAGTTAGACATGTTTCCTTTACTCTCAGGAATACAACAAAGATGTCCACCTGTGTTCCTCTTTGCCAGCAACAAACAGTTAAAAAAACAAAACACTTAAAATTACAAAAACTATAAGGCACCTTAAATTCCACCACCCGCCTGTCAGTTTGTTGTGCTGTGGGTGGCGGTGTGCGTGTTGCTCTGATGCTGAAGCTACGCCACCAGTATTTCAAATACCGGCAGGGTCACCCCTGGTGGACACGCTTCAGCAGAGCTTCCAGATTAAGACAGACTAGAAGAAAGGCCTGGCGATCTACTTCTGGAAATGAGCCAATGAGAACCCGAGGGATCACAACAGAACACTGCCTGATACAGTGCTGGAAGACGAGCCCCCTAGGCTGGAAGGCAACGACGGACTAAAACACGCTGCTGATTGTGAAGATGGCGTGGGACCGGGCAGCGTTTTGCCCTGTCGTACGTGGGGTTGCCGGGGATTGGAGCCAACGTGACGGCAACTACCAACCACCTCCAATTAGATCTAAAATAAGATGCCAAGACCTTTATGCCGAAAGTTCTAAGACCGTACTGAAGGACGTTAAAGAAGACTTAAATAAGTGGAAGGATAAACCGTGTTCAGGGACGGGAAGACTCATCATCGCAAAGAAGCACATTCTTCCAAGTGAATCTATAAATTCAGTGCAATTCCAAACAAAATCCCAATACGGCTGTTGTGGAAACAAATAAGCTGATGATAAAATTCATGCAGCAGAAAGAAGGCTGAGAACAGTCAAGACAGTCGTGAAGAGAAAACGACCTAAGGACGGGGCTCCGCAGCCGAGCGTTCTGGCTGTGCGGACGGGGCTCCGCAGCCGAGCATTCCAGCTGTGTGGACGGGGCAGTTGGGGCAGCTAGTGTGCGGGGACAGAATCGAGACTGTTCAGAGTTGTCTGACCGCTAGACGGAGTGGCAGGAGCTGACAGGCGTGAGAACAGGCTGGCAGGTGCCTGGGGGGGCCCCCGCGGTGACACCTGGTGGAGGGGACGGTGCACACACCTACTGCACAGCAGCGTCCCTCCCAGCTGAGCCCGCGGGAGGCACCCATGCCGAAGGACAGTCACTGTGGCTCTGTCATCTGTGCTGACTGAGCACCTGCTGTGTACTGGGCCCTGGGTGTTGACAAAGTTCCGCCCTCGTGGTTCTGGCACTCCAGCGAGCGAGACAGAACTGGGCCAAACGCATGACTCAAGGTGTAACGGGTCAGGAGTCGGGAGTTCTCGGCAGGAAGACAGAGCAGGAGAAGGGCCAGGGAACGCCTGGAGGAACTGCTCTAGATCGGGGCCGGGAAGGCTTCTCTGTAACACTGAACCCTGAATTCCGAGGGGGAGGCCGTGAAAAGTCTGAGAGAAGGCTCTCCAGGTAGAGCGGGCGGCGGTGCCGGCACTGAGGGGCGCACTGCCGGGGCCAAGGAGCCCGCAGAGCTGGGGTGCAGGCAGCGAGGGGGTGAGGTCTGAGATGGAACGCAGAGGGGTGGGGCCAAGCACGTCTGGAGAACAAGCAAGAAATAGAAGAAAAAGAAAAGAGGGAAATGGCTTGACTGCCTATGGAGGGAGAACGGATGGTGAGACTGCAGCCAAGTCAAACGACACGTCACCCCTCAGGCGTGAAAGTGACTGAACGGAACCCCCACGGCCCCGTGGGTGAAGACGAACATAAAATGGACAAAGAAGTGAGTCTCAGGAGGCTGCGGGTCGTATGAAAGCACGCAAGCGTTTCTCACACTGTCAGCGTGTGGGGCCGGATCCTTCTCTATGGTGGGAGCCGGCCTGTGCGCTGTAGGATGAGCAGCATCTCTGGTCCCCACCTGTTCGATGCCAGTAACCATAACCCCCTCACTGTGACAACCAAAAATCTCTCTGGACATTGCTGAACGTCTCCTGGGGGCAGAACCACTCTGGCTGTTGTACCTGCCGGGAGTTCAGGCACACCAAGAACGCCATCTGTCCAGCAGAAGGACTGACGGAGGCTTGGTGGCCTAACCAGCCCAGCGTCCCTGCGGCCCCCTGCACACACTACACCTGTACACAGGTGACAGAAACTTCCGCGCCTTCCACGGCGAGGCACTCCTCCCTCCTCAGGTGCCTCCAGCTGACTTCACTCCTTCTTTCCCAAGTGAGAGGTTACGGCTCCCGGTACCTGCCCACCACCTGGGCCCGTGCCATCTCGTGGGCTGGAGGGGGCCCCGCGGCACTGCGGCGACCCCTGGGACTCACCTATGAGCGAGTTGAGGGAGGAGTAGGAGCTGACGCGCCGCATCTTGTCGATGGTCTCGAAGGACAGGATGTACTCCTCGCTCTCGGGGCTGCCCAGGGTGCTGCTGGCGCTGCTGCTGGTGCTTAGGTTCCCGGGCGAGAACACCACTGAGCTGCTGGCTGTGGAGACACCACCGGACGTCAGGGCCGGAGACGGCCCCTGGGCGCTACAGCGAACGGCCTACCGCGAAAACGTGCGTCTTCTTCCAGAAAGTAAACAGACACGCAGACGCACGTGCACAGGTACACACCCGCACAAATTCACACACACGCACACACACGCAAATTTACACACGCACACCCGCACAAATTCACACACATGCACACATACACACCCACACAAATTTACACACACACCCGCACAAATTCACACACATGCACACGTACACACCCGCACACCCGCACAAATTCACACATATGCACACCCGCACAAATTCACACGCACAAATTCACACACTCATGCACACGTACACACGCACAACCGCACAAATTCACACACGCACACCCGAAAATTCACACGCACAAATTCACACACACACACACACACATGCACAAATTCACACGCCCGCCCGCACAAATTCACACATACATGCACTTTGCTCATACCCACACTCATGCACACGTACACACACGCACACCTGCACAAATTCACACACTCATGCACACTCGCTCATACCCACTCATGCACACGTACAGACATGCACACCCGCACAAATTCACACACACACGCCCGCACAAATTCATACATGCACCTTGCTCATACCCACACTCATGCACACGTACACACCCACACACCCGCACAAATTCACACACACGTACACCCGCACAAATTCACACACGCATGCACACCCGCACAAATTCACACACGCACGCACACGCACAAATTCACACCCACGCGCAAACGCAAATTCACACGCACACCTGCAAAATTCACACACGCACAAGTTCACACACACGCACACTTACTCATACCCACACTCATGCACACGTACACACATGCACACCCACACAAATTCACACATACATGCACACTTGCTCATACCCACACTAATGCACATGTACACACGCACACCCGCAAATTCAAACACACGCACACCCGCACAAATTCACACCCGCACACCTGCAAATTCACACTCATGCGCACCTGCACAAATTCACACACACGCACACACGCACAAATTCACACACTCATACCCACACTCATGCACACACATCTATACATGCACTCATGCACACACATCTATACATGCACTCATGCACACACCCCTCACACACATGCACACACTCATGCACACACCCCCTCACATGCACACACCCTCACACTCATGCACACACCCCACACACTCATGCTCACACCCCCTCACACTCATGCACACCCACCCACACTCATGCATGCACACACACCCACACTCATGCACACACACACCCTCACACTCATGCACACCCTTCCCACACACACCCATACACACTCATACACACTCCTGCATACATACATGCACGTTCACTCACACCCATACACACGCACACCCTCACACGCAGCCATACACACACACGCAACGTGCATAGACAGCGGGTCCCAGGAGGGCGGGACGGGGTTGTCAGAGGAGCAGACGGCCCTCCAGCTGGGACTGTGCTCACTTCTGCGAGTGTGTAAGGCAACCACTGCCGTTCTGGTGCTGAACTACAGCCCCTCTGGTTCGCCCGCGTCTGGGAGGAGGACTCCAGGCGTGAGAACAGCGGGCCGGTCCCCGTGTCGGCGGGCTGGATTTCAGGGCACGCCCGATGGCAGAGAAGGGGGCGGGGGCGGGACGCCGCAGTCCAGGAGAAAACCCGGCGCCTCCCGACCAGAGTGTCCGGTCCCCAGGGTCTTACATTCCTCGGTCAGGCTCAAGTTCTGCAGAGACTTGTTCAAGCTCCGGGCAGTGGTGACGGCGCGGATGTTTCCGTAGGAGCTCACGGAGCGGAGTCTGGGGGTGCACGGGCTGTCCCGCACGGGGGTCAAGCTGCCCCCTTCTGGTGGGAAAGAAGGAAGAAGTGGGCAGCTAACGATGGGCTGTAGGGTGGGAGGCCAGCATGCCTCCTGGTGGCTGCAGCTGCCATGAGTGACGGGAGCTGTCCCCAGGTCAGGAGTGACCGAGGAGGGGTGGGGCGCTCAGCTCAGGAGAGCGCACACTTGTAGGGGTTGGCAGACAAAGCTGGACAAGGAGCAGACGACCCTAACCCACGTCTGCAGTTTCTGCGAGTGTTCAATTACAAAATGGAGCAGGGCTAGTGACAGGCCTCTCCAGGGGCACTGTGGGGGGCGGGTGGAGGGGCCCGGGGGGCTGGCAGCAGGATGCAAGCTCATCCTGCATTTCTTGTCCCTGGGGCAAACTGTTAATGCACTCAGCTGCTAACCAAAAGTTGGAGGTTCGAGTCCACCCAGAAGCATCTCAGAAGAAAGGCCTGGCAATCTACTTCCAAAAAATCAGCCACTGAAGACCCTATGGAGCACAGTTCTACTCTGACACACATGGGGTCGCCATGAGTTGGAGTCAGCTCAGTGACAACTATTTTCCTGTTGGTTTATTTACTGAGATATCTCATCACTGGTCACGGCCCTCTCTGCTGTGCAGACACTGTGTCCCGGGGGGGGAGGGGGCCCGCCCTGTTGAAACATCACCATGAAGGTGACTGTGTTCCCGGCAGAAGGGACCAACGTGAGGCAGGGACTTCCCAGCGTGGCTCACTGCGCCCGGCAGACCGGGACCCCGTGGTCATCGCGGACGGGCCTTATTAACACTCCTTCCTGCAGGCCCTGGTGCAGAAGTCCGGCCACCCTTCCAGATTCCACTGATTTGATGCCCACGAAGGGTAAAAACGAAGGAAAAAGAAGGGGCTGGTGTACCCTTTGCCCTGTCCTTTACAAAGCGGGGTGCTGGCTGCCGCCCAGGGCTTGGTGACATTAGTGACCACTGAGGCCCTGGGGTGGGGTCCCACAGCTTCCCCTGGAGTTAGAGCTGGCCAGGCTCGATTTTCTTTCTTTAAATTCATTGTGGTAAAAATATGTAACAAACATTTGCGGTTTCCACCTTTTTTACGTGTCGAATTCCGCGACGTTGACTACGTTCACCATGTAGTGCGACTATCACCGCTGTTTCCACGGTTTTCCATCGCCCTGGACGGAAGCTCAGGGCCCCCCAAGCAATGACTCGCCTTCCCCCTCCTCCCACCCCTTGTAACCACTAAAAAACTTTTGCTTCGTGCAGTTGCCTATTCTGGACATTTCCTGTCAGTGGGATCACGCAGGATCCGTCCCGCGAGCGGTTTCTCACACTCAGCATCACACCTCCAAGGCACATCCCCTCACTTCTGGTCATGGCTGAAACCTTCTCCGCTGTATGGACGGACCACACTGTGTTTACCCATTCGTCTGCTGACGGACGCGCGGGTTGTTTCTGCCTTTAACAGAAGTGCGTCTCCTAGGCAGTGACCCCCCTCACCCTCCCTCCTGCCCCTGGCAACCATGACTGGACTCTATGCAGCTGTCAATTCTAGCTACTTCTTCTACGTGGGATCACACAGGCTAGACTTCCAAGGCTCCCTAGAACCAGGCTCCGTACCTGTGGCCGCTGGGGACGGCAGGGGGTAGTTCTTTTCCTCCTCCATGAACTGCAAGGCGACTGTGCAGAAATTGCTTTCATACTGAACCACGAGGTGACTCAGTGCTACCACCAGCTCCTGCCGAGACGGAGAGGGGAAAATTATACTTCCTGGCGGCCGGGAAATGATTGTGGAAGAGTCGTGAGACTTAAAAGTTAACGCCTATCACTTGAGTCATATAAAACAGAAAGGTTAAAATGAGATTTTGCGATTGTTATTGAGAACCAAGACTCCCCCTGCCCCACGGTGTGCTCCTGGGCATGTGTGGCCCAAGAGGACGCCTCTGAACAAGCGGGGGGTGGGGGGCAAGATCGTGGGGTCACCAGTGCAGGAGCCGATGACAGATTGCTAGGTATAAAGGACACCTCAAGGACCCTAGAAGGATGGGAGTGTGACTTCCACTCTGCAGGTGGGAAAGGTGGGGGCCTCTTGTCCACAAAAAGCAGTGGCCAGGCTGAGATGCCTCCCTGCAACGGACCCAGCAGGTCAGGGAGCAGTTCTGAATCCTGAGCAGACCAAGGGGGCGCCTCTGACAAGCTGGAGCATGCTGTTTTTACTGAACGCAAAACGTTCGTAGATATATTAGTTTCCTGTCCCTAAGAGGAAATGGGAAAGTTCTCGAACTAAGACATGGTCTGTAGGCCCGGTCACCTCAGCTAAAGGAAAGACACACAAGTCCGCCTCTGCTTTCGGGCACTTCGTGCTGTAACAGCCGCACTCGGGGCTCCTGGAGTCACACGGAAACAAAACCGCAGTGCAGGTTTGTAAAACCTGAAGTAAAGCCGTTCCTTCTAGCACCTTTCTAACGGTTCAGACAGCTTTGTCTGCTTTTGTTTTAGAGTAACACTCGGCAGAAGCTGAGGTCTGTGAGAAAGCACTGGAAACCCCGCAGGGCACAACTCGGACGCACGTGGTGGGGTCGCTATGAGTCGGAGTCAGCTGGACGGCAACTTATTTTAAAGATTCCATGAGAACATTTGGCCTGAACTTCAGTAAGCTGGGTTCATTTTAGAAGGGAGCATTCTGCTTTTCGAGTCTGGCTGAAGCAGACTCCTTGGATGATGGCGCTCCGGAGGATGTCAGTGGTGAGTGCTCTCCAAAGAGCCCCCGAGCCACACCCTATCTTCTGATAAACCCCTCTCCAGGGGGGAAGTCTTCC
>NW_004443964.1:2066072-2069605 GCF_000243295.1 Trichechus manatus latirostris
AGATCTTCCCGCAAAGGACCTGGGTGGTGCAAACGGTTTGCACTTGGCTGGTAACCCAAAGGTTGGTGGTTCGAACCCACCCAGAGGCACTGAGCAAGAAAGGCCTGGCAATCTGCTTCCGTAAAGATTACAGCCAAGAAAACCCTATGGAGCAGTTCTGCTCTGTAACACATGGGGCCTCCTAAGTCACAAATCAACACCAAGAACAAAGTCAACAACAAATCCACCCCGCAAATTCCTGGCTAAGTGAGGGTCCGGACTGCCACTGAGCACACCCTGTCCTTGGCATCATCAAGTGCTGGGGTGCCCTGGTGATCCCCACTTTCTGTTCTGTTTCACAAGACATTCAGAACAAAGGTTCCTTCTGATCTCCAAGCACGGTAGCTTGGAGCTACACCCCCTCCCCCCTGAAATGTGCTTGTGATGTCACAGGAATGGCCGGGGTGCCTGAGGGCGGCCGCTCCACTCACCTGCCCCGTGTTATAGCTGTTGACAATCACAGCCAGGATGAAGGCCGTCATGGTCCGATGCTCGGCCTGGAAAGAAAACACCATCCTTAGTTTTGCGACGCCCATGGTGGAGACGCAGCATTCCCAAAGCCCAACAAAGTTCTTTCCGAATCTTCATGATCAGCCTGACGCATAATTAAAGGAACGAGAACCGGCTTCATTGCTGTCTTTTGATTTCAGTCTACAGAAGAGAATGGGCTTCTTGCAAAGGGCCTGGCAGCTTTGGGTTTGACTCTCAGAGCAAACAGGCTGTTCCTGTGAAATGCTAACTAGGACCGCGACAGACATGGGGCGATTTTCTTCTATCATAAGGCCGTTTGTGTTTATCAATATAAAGTTCCTGACCACACCACCCCTCTTCCTGGCCCAATTCTATTTAAATCCATTGCCTGCGAGTCAAGCACGTTTATGGTAAAACGAATGAATTTCGCATTCTGACTTTGCGTCGTTTTTTTCTGGTCTTCTACGGGATTCATCAGTTTTCATTATTCCCTTTCCTCTGTGGTCTGCTGATTCGAAAATCATACCGCTTATTTTTAACCCTTAATGGTGCCTTACTTTTTTTGCAGGCACCCTGTGCAGAGTCTCGAGTTCATCGCTCTCTGCACACCCCTGGGATTAAGGCAGGCCCGCAGGGGGCCTGAATTCCTCCCGCATGGTAACCCCTCAAGTCGGTGATTATTGTTATTATTTATTCTTACAGTTGACGCCTTTTTAGACATGCCAACATGTCCACCAATTTCCTTACTCCTCCTTGCTTCCTGCACCCTGCTTTTCCCTCTGGGGTGAACTTTCTCCTCATTGAAATGCAGCCCTTATAGCTACCCTCTGTGGGGGTCTGAAGTGCCAAGCTGTTAGTCTCTGTCAGAAGACGTATTCACGCCACCTTCGTTCTTCAGTGATAATTCAGCTGGGTATAGAATTCTTGGCTGACTGTCATTTCCCTCCTGCACTTTGAAGGCCTCTCACTGTCTTCAGCTGTCTGTGGTTGCTGATAAGAAGTCTGCTCTCTGTGTAATTGTTATTCACTCCTTTGCAAACGATCTTTCTTTTCTTTCTGGTTACTTTTAAGCTTTTTCTCTGTCATTGATGTTCTCTACTTTCATCATGATGTGCCCGAGTGGGTTTGTTTTTACCTAACCTTCTTCAGATTCACTGTGCTTTTTAAATCTGAAAAGTCACTCTTTCTTCAAATCTAGAAAGTTCCAAGTCACTATCTCTTCAAATATTGCTTCTCCTCTTCTCATTCTGGAACTCCTGTTACATTTAGTAAACTTTCTCACTCTCTCCTCTAAGTCTCTTAACCTCTCATATCTTCTATTTGCCTCCTTCCAGGTGATTTCTTCATGGATTCTCTCATCGGCTGTGTCTATTCTGAAGTTTAATTCATCTACTGAGTTTTTAATCACAGTAACTATGTCTCCCATTACAGGTTTTTTTTTTTTCTTTCCAAATCTGCCTATTTATTAAAAAAGACCCTACCTATTTAATAATTTTGGGGAATGCATAAAAAAAGAATCACAGAATATTTTGTTATAACAGGCACAAAAGTGTTTCCTGAAGAAATAGAAAAAGTCTATTATTTGATAGAATAAAACAATTTGTTTTTATTTGTCATTTCGAACATACTTATATTGATTTTATAATCTCTTTCAGATAACCCTTCCTGGAGGTTCACTGGTTGTGGACAGGTAAGCAGGGATGAAGGAGCTCTGGTGGCACAATGGTTAAGCGCTCAGCTGTTAACTAAAAGGTTGGCAGTTCGAACTCACCCAATAGCTCCGTGAGAGAAAGACCTGGTGATCTGCTCCTGTAAAAATTACAGCCTAAGGAACCCTATGGGGCAGTTCTACTCTGTCACATGAGGTTGCCATGAGTCAAAATTGACTTGACGGCACCCAACAACACAACAAGCAGGGCTGTGCTTTTGGTGTGAGTCCCTGGGTCCTGAGGTGTATGGCTGCATAAGTGTCCCTTGCACGAAGGTTTTCAATTTGCGTCTTCCAGGGGTCTAGGGGGTTCGAGGACCCTGGACTAGTCTTTAGGTTACGTCCTTGACTTCCACTCTCACACACACTGGTATATCCAGCACAGGGACCCTCAGGGACGCCAGGATACCGGCGCTGCTCCTCACCGAGGCTCTCTCTAATTTCTCTCTTCATTTGTTGGCACCTGGGGATTTCCTTCTCTTTCCTTCAAATTTCACCATGTCCTCAAAATTTCCGTGTGTTTGTAGCTAAAGTGGGGCCCGCTCTTGCCAGCTTAGCCCATCAGTCCGCTGTAATTGCTAGTTTAGCATCCTTTCTCATTTGTTTGATTTGTATTCTTGCTTCTCTGGACAACAGGGAAGTGATTATTTCGAAAACTGATACAAAGTGCCTAACTTTAACCGCCTATGATGATGTTTAAAAAAACACGTTAAAACACACGAGTACTATTTACCTTTTATATAACAGCCCTGTTCACACTATCTTCGGCTTTTCTTTTTTATCATTTATTTTGGAAAACCAACTAGGGGGTGAAATTATACACAAAAGTCCCTTTACACAACCAAGGCCGCCTCAGGTTATGTGAATGAGCTGTCATACTTGATTAAACTTCCTGGTAAAATTAGGTTATATTACGGGAGAATTTTGCATATCTACTTTGCTCTCATTACTATGCCAGGAAGTAGTGAATAACGAAGTTAATTATAAAACATGTATAGAAAGTTATCATATATGCTAGTCACGAATCACTAGGCGTTAAACAATTGGATACAATAAGGTATGTTTAAAATTTAAACTTTCAAACGACTCCTTCCTTCCTTTGTTCCTTCCTTCCTTGCTCCTGATTCATAAGGCACGTCAACACCTCGTCACGTCCCAGGACTTCATAGGAACGTGACTGACCGTATTATGGATGTCCGAGTTTTCCTTAACCTCACCCAACGGACACAATGCTAGGAGAGCAGGTGTCGCCACATCGCACAGCCATGCCGTGAGAACAGACTGACACAAACACAACAAAACAAAACCCTCCTGC
>NW_004443964.1:2070316-2113011 GCF_000243295.1 Trichechus manatus latirostris
CCCCTCATGCCCCCCAGATTCGGACGAGCGAGGGGTGAGGAGCGGTCTTTCACTGAAGCCCTTGTGATGAGGTAGCACGTGATGTGTCAGCAAAGACCAACGACACCAGATTCGAGACCGTCCAGAAGAGAAACGGCGCTGCGTCCTTACTGGCATGTAGGGGTCTGCCAAGACCGAGAGGAAGTACTTGTGGCCGTTGTCCTTCACCAGGTCGGCCTGGCACGACTGGAAAGACAGACACAGGGGGGACCGTGAGGGCGACGCCTGGAGAGCTCCTCTCTGCGTCTCGTGACATATGAGCAAATGCACCTGCAGTGAATGAACACGTCCTCCTCTCTCTCGAGCCCAACTTGCGTTTGGAAAAACAGCCAGGGTGTGGCTTACAGACACGTTTTCCTTGGCTGTGGGGGAATGTGGGGTCCCACAGGCTCAGATGGGAAACTGACCCCAGCACCCCCACACCTGGCTGAGGGGCCAGCACATGGCGGGGGGCGAGGTTCTGCATGCCCACAGCCCCTCCCACCGCCCTCCCCGCCCTGCCGGTGGCCATGCTCCTCTCCTCCTGCCCCCCCAACTGGGAAGCACCCAGCACTGGAAGCTTCCCTGATTTCCGCGGCCCGGCCCTGCCAGAGCCTTCCTGGTTTTTGCTTGGAATGAGGGCTGGATTACCCCGTGAGCAAGGTACACAGGTTTACTCGTGCATACTTAGTGATCTGTAGTACACAATGTCACCTGTTTTTCACCTCACTGAAGATGTGGTGACATCTGTGTGAAATGCGCACTACAGGTTAGTGAGTGAACACAAGTGAGCCCGTCCGTGCCTTGCTTGACGAAAGCGGGTGCCCCCTTGCTTGCTGGTTAACCCGCCCCGCCTGGAATTACCAGATACTGACAACCATCTCTGCGCACACGGCAATGTCTGACGAGCCCCTCCTCCCGTGTCACGGGGGGGTCTGCAGCAGTTCCAGGGCCCGCACGCAGCCCACACTAAATGGACGGCCAGCACTGGTCAGGAAGCAGTGGCCCTCGTGGGGCACAGCGCTGTCCAGCAGCGTGTGAGAGACTCCTCACCAAGAGGCTTCACCTGGCCCTCCGCCTCCCCCGGCAGCCTTCATCTGGGAGGGGCCAGGAGAGTGGTGTTAGTAGCCCCCCACCGTGGCACCGACACCCTTGGGGGGGCTGGGGAGGCAGCTGGCTCAGGTCTGAGTCAAGTCCAAGTCACACACTCACAGTGAAGACCCTTAAAACTGTCTCAGCGGGAGCGATGAGGCATCACAGATTACGTCCCACCCACTCTGAGTCTGTGGCACCTACGTCAGGCTCTGAAGTGATGACTTCAACATGCTTCCGTACCAGAGTCCGTGATTCTGTGCGTATTGAAAGTCTTTGTTCTGACGAGAGGTGGTTTGTCATGAGGATACATGCCCTGGTAACGATACTTCTCCATCTGTCTGCCTGCACTTTCACTTTTCAGCAACCGCATTTATCTGCTGGTTGGTGCAGACAGTTCACACCTTCAGCTGCTAACTGGAAGGGTGGAGGTTTGAGTCCACCCAGAGGTGCCTCGGAAGAAAGGCCCGATGATCTGCTTCAGAAAGCTCAGCCACTAAAACCCTATGAACACCGTTCTGCTCTGACACACATGGGGTTGACTCAATGACAACTGTTCTTTTTGGTTTATCCTATGTTCAGGCTTTTCGCTGAGTGAGCTCTCCCACCCCGCCCCTCCCTTCGGCACCGCCCGTCTGGGAGCTGGCAGTTGCTGGACCCACAGCACCCTGCAGGCGGAGGGTCCGGGGAAGGTGTGGCCTTGGCTCCTACTCCCACATTACGAGTGCACGCAGGCCGACCGCCTCATCAGGAGGAAGAGAAAACAAGACCTCTGAGCTACAAAGGCGCAGAAATGCAACGACCGATGGAAAAGTACCAGAGACTTGAGGTGCAGAGGCCGGGCCGAGAACGCTCCGAAGGAGCCGCTTCCCACGCTCGGTCTCGCTTTGCCTGTCTGTTTCCCCCAGATCAAGCTGTCGGCATGACGTATTAAGGCCAGAGCAAAAAGAAGGTGGAAGAGACAAAGAAACGTGAATACGAGATGTTTTTTCTAAGCAGGCCCCAGCGCCCCACAACACACACCCCAAAAACAGCTCCAGCTTGCCTCTTAACTCTCCTTACCGCTCAGCCCGTGATGGGGGGGGAATTACACTTCTAAACGGGGAGAAGGAGGGGCGGGGAGAAGAGAAGCAAACAGAGATGAAAGATGCAAGCTTGTGTTTTATTGTTGCAGCAACCAGAGAAGCGGTCTGCACATAGACAGACAATGGACCCCTGGCCCGGGCCCGGTTTCTGCCACGAGAGGTTTACAGGCAAGGCATCCTGCCCCCTCTGAATATGCTGGCAGGGCCCGCCTCCATTCACTTTCTATAGGACGTAAGGTTTATTTACGGGAAAACGGGAAACCCAAAACGAACAAAGCCTAGCAGACCACCGCGTGTTACAACGATGCCACCTCTGAGCAATGTCCCCAACAGACCGATGACTCACGTTCTGATGTGAGACGCCAAGAAGACCATGCAAACAGAGAGCCGCGTGTCCCGCCCGCGGGGTGAGTTCACCGCTGATTTGAGACAAGCGTGCGCAGTGCTCCCAGAGAAGGACGTTTCCAGCGAGCAAGGAGAACGCCAGGGTGCGCCTTTGCTGGACCATTCGCGCCAAAGCACTGGATACCACCAGGGACACCACCGGAAGGCGGATGTGCCAGCGCTAGAAAGTTCATACACTCAGATGTTTAACAACGGTCTGGGGCCAAAAAACTGGCAGAGCCTGGAGACACAGCATCGTTAGGGACTTGTGTTTGCTGGCCACAAATTCAGCAACAATTTACGTTACAGGCACTTTGCTCTGCGCTGCCTCAAACCCTCGGCACCGTTCCCCACTTGCCAAGTGAGGCCCCACTTGCAAAAATGTATTTTTTTTCCATTTTCCAACAAATGGTTTCTTACTGTAAATATTTAAAAAGCTTTTAGCATTCTCACATCCGATGTCCCTGTGGCGAAGGTAAGCTTCATCTGCCAGACGAGGTCAGTGTGAAAACCACCCGCCTGCATGAAATGCGTTATGCTTTCAATCTGCTTTTTCGTAAATGTTCTAAAAATTGTGATATAGTCAAAGGTTCAAAAATCAAAATGCTATAGGAAGGTACAGACTGAGAAGCCTCCTTCCCACCCTGTCCCCGTCCACCTCCTCTGCCACGATATGGCATCATTTCATCGTTGTGTGCTGGCGAGTCCATTCTGAATCACAGCGACACTACAGGACGGAGCAGAACTGCCCATAGGGCTTCCTAGGCTGTAATCTTTACAGGAGCAGATTGCCAGGTCTTTTTCCTGAGGAGCCGCTGGTGGGTTCGAACCGCTGAACTTCCAGTTAGCAGCCAAGTGCTTAACCACTGCGCCACCAGGGATCCTTCTCATTTCATTAGTTTAGTTATTTTTCTACTGTTTCTTTATGTAAACATGAATATATATTCTTCTCTACCCTTTCCTTTCTGTTCGGTTGTACACAGGGTGGTTACGAGTCAGAACCGACTAGATGGTACCTTTCCTTAAACAAAAGGGCCTGCTACACTCATGGTTCTAACCTTGTTTTTCTTCACGTAACAAACATAGCCATCCTGAAATCTTTCCACATCAGTTCACGGAGTGTCTCCTTGCTCTCTTAAACAGCTGCGTAATACTCCACTCGGTAGATGTGGCACAGTTTATGCTCTCAGTCTCCTATGGATGGACGGACCTGTGAGTTAACCGATCTTTTCTAAGTACAAGCACCACCACAACGCATAAACGTTTACCCGAGCTGCTCGCGCGTATGCAGGAGAAGGTGTAGGATAAACTCCAGAGGCCAGACTGCTAGATCGAGGGGTAAATGCATCGAAATTCGATACATATGACCATTCTGCACTTGTACAGCAGAGCGCGCTGTAAAACGTTTGAAGTTTTGCCAGCCTGATAAGCGAAATGGGATGTGGATGTCATTCCACTGTGCGCTGACCTCATTACGAATAAGGCTGAGCATTTTTCCTAGACGTAAGGAGCACCAGTGTTCCTTTCTCTGTGAACTGCTGGTTCATGTCCGGCCATTTCTCCGTGGGCCACTGGACCCTGCTCTAACTGCCGGCTCTCCGGGCTCCCTGCTCTGGGGGCAGCAGGGGGACACGTCTGAGTCTCCCCATAGGATAACCCCACCTGGGGGCTTCTGACTTTAACCAGGGTGCTGGCCGAAAGGCAGCCGTCAGGTACTACAGTTCTGTTTATCACATGATAAACATTACCCCAGGATCCACCTGAGCAGCTCACCCTTGCGGCCGACAGCGCCATCATCAGGCCTGGGTAAACACGTGCTCCTTGATGTCCTCACTCTCTACAGCCTATGGTTTAGACATTAAATGGACCATCAAAGCAATTCAGCTATTTACTGTGAAACAAGGGGGTGGGAGGGCCAGCTAACACCAATCACACCCTTCCTCCAGCGAGGCTCTGGGCTGCCCCACTGCACACTGCCTGAACGCTCCTAGAGGCCTGTAACTGGGGGAGGATCTTCCTCACTTGGTCCATTTATAGTTAACTGGGAGACGGGAGAATAGGAAGGTGTGTTCCATAATGGGCACCCTGAAAGAAGGAACACTAGAAAATTCCAGAAATGCAAAAAGAAAGCAAAATGACTTCAAAACTAAGCCTTATAAAATAAGCCTAAATCAATAATAATGGAAAGAAAGTAAAATAATTTCAGTCAGATCCTAAAAGTGATAAGGAGACGGAGCAGAGGACGAGGCAGGACCACAGGCCCCGTGCAGGTCCCTCCCAGGAAGCCCATCACAGGAGAAGCGTCTGCTGTCCCCAGCAGGACCAGCCCCTTGGCCCCTCGCCCACCCCGACACTGCTCCCACAATGCATTCTGCCGCCGCCAGGCGCTGCGGGAGCATCAGGAAGGGGTTCTGACCCGCCAGTTCTCCGGGCGGCTGCCCCACTCCATCACACCCAGGGCTCAGTGACAGGGTCACCGCTGGACACAGAGAAAGCTTAGCCTGCTCAGGTTTTCAACTGAGTTTGTGTGTGTGTGCCTGCGTGTCTGTGTATGAATGTCTGTGTGTATGAGTGTGGGTGTCTGTGAGTGAGTGTGCATCTCCGCATCTCTGTGTGCATCTGTGTGTGCCTGTGTGTGAGTGTACATCTCTGTGAGTGTGCAAATGTGCATCTCTGTGTGACTGAGTATGTGCGTCTGTGTGCGAGTGTGTGTGTGTGCACCTGTGTGTGTCTATACGAGTGCATCTGTGTGTCTCTGTGTGGTCTGAGTGTGTCTGTGTGAGTGTGTATGTGCGTCTGTGTGAGTGTGTGGTCTGAGTGTGTCTGTGTGAATGCGTCTGTGGGCGTCTGTGTGTGGGAGTGTGTGCGGGGGTAGGTGGGAAGTAGGGGAGACCCGGGAGGAGCAGAAGCCGCTGCCGTCGGCGTGAATGAACCGTGGTGAGAGGACTCCGCAGAGCAAACAGACTTTGTGAGTCAGGGTGAGGACAAGCCAGGCGGGCAGGATCCACAGATGTCACGTTTTGCTGCTCCCTCATCTACTGTCTGCTCACAGACCCCTCTCTCCCGGACCCCGAGAGTCTGCACACAGGGGTGACGCCTCTTTGTACCCCCAAAGACACTGACTCAGAATGCCTTTCCAAACTCGCTGTCCCATGGTGCTATAAATAAAACTTGCTGACACGTGGGAGGCGGCCCGAATCCCGTTATTAACTGTATCTACGGAACGCCCCTCAGTTAACTGCAACCTAGCTTACAGGAATCCTCAACTGTTCCCCGACCTAAATCTCGTTACTTAGCTGCAGGACAAGTGATAAGAAAGTACCTGAGGAACTTATTAAAAAACGAAGACAAAACAATGAACAACAAGGCTCCCGGGGCGGGCCCGGCAGGGGCACAGGTTCACCCTCGTTTCTGATATGTTCTCAGCCACAGCCACTGGCACTCGTGATGGCTGGTCCCAGCACACCTCCTCAAGGACAGCTTTGGAAAACCGTTCCCACATGTCCTGTCTCCTCCTCCTTCCTGTATTTTTCTGCACTTTTCTGTCAGCATGATTACCTGGGGGTTGGCTCAGTCCCTGGTACGGCTGAGCGGCAATCCGCTGCATGGCTGAAACAGTTTGCCTACTCATTCACCTGTTCTTGGACACCTGGGCTATTTCCAGTCTTCGGCTGTTACAAATAAAGCTGCTATAAACATTTCTGTACAAGTCTTTGTAAGGATATATGCTTTCATTTCTCTTGGATAAATATCCGGCAGTGGGATGACTGGATCGTATCATAAATATGAGTTTAACTTTACAAGAAACAGAAATGGTTTTCTGAAGTGGTTGTGCCATTTTACACGCCCACCGACAGTGCTGACGGTTTCCGCCGCTCTGTGTCCTCACCAGCACTCGACACCGCCTGTCTTTTCAACTTCAGACGTTCTGTTAAGTACGTAAGGAGCCCTGGAGATGCCACAGCTAAGCGCTCGGCTGCTACTCAAAGGTTGGCCGTTCAAACCTCCCCAGTGACTCCATGGGAGAAGAACTGGTGGTCTGCTCCCATAAAGATTACAGCCTGGGAAACCCTATGGGGCAGGTCTCTGTCACACGGCATGGCTACGAGTTGAGATCGACGATGGACAGCACCTGACAACACCAGTGACTTCGTGGTGCCGGCTCACTGCGGTTTCAGTCTGCGTTTCCCTAACCGACGTTCCTGTCTTCCCATGTGCTTACCTGCCAACCATGTGTCTTTTTTAGTGAAGTGTCTCTTCAAGCGTTTTGCCCATTTCTTAAGTGGCTGTTTTCATACTGAGTTTTGAGAGTTCTTTATACATTCTGGATGTGAGGTGTTCTTTTTTTTTTTGAATATACTTTAGGTGAAGGTTTACAGAACAAATAGTTTCTCATTAAATGGTCAGTACACATATTGTTTTGTGACATTAGTTAACAACCCCATGACATGTCAACCCTTTCCCTTCTCGATCTTTTTTTTTTTTTGGTGAAAATACACATAGCCAAAGACACACCACCTCAAAAATTTCTACCTGCACAGTTCAGTGACATCGATTATGTTCTTCCAGTTGTGCTGCTATTCTCACTTTAGATGAAGGTTTACAGAACAAAATAGTTTCTCATTAAACAGTTAGTACACATGTTGCCCTATGACAATGGTTGACAACCTCACTACATGTCAACACTGTCCTTACTCAACCTTTAGTTCCCTATCACCAGCTTTCCTGTCCCCTTCTGCCTTCTAGTCCTGGTTCCTGGACTGCTGTGCCTCATTAGTCCCATTTTGTTTTATGGGGCTGTCCAATCCCCGGCTGAACCGTGAATCTCGGAAGTGACTTCACCACTGAGCTAAAAGGGTGTCCAGGGGCCATACTCTCGGGGTTTCTCCAGTCTCTTTCAGGCCAGTAAGTCTGGTCTTTTTTGTGTGTGTTAGAATTTTGTTCTACATCCTTCTCCAGCTCTGTCCAGGACCCTCTGTTGTGATCCCGGTCAGAGCAGTCAGTGGTGGTAGCTGGGCACCATCTAGCTGTACTGGACTCAGTCTGGTGGAACCGTGGTAGCTGTGGTCCATTAGTCCTCTGGACTAATCTTCCTTGTATCCAGTTCTCTTCATTCTCCCTTGCTCCCGACGGGGTGAGACCGGTGGAGTATCTTCGATGGCTGTGGATGTGAGTTTTTATCAAGCACATGGTAAATGTTTTCCCAAGTCTTTGGCTTCCTTTTTCATTTTCTTGACATCGCCTTTGAAAGGGCAGCTTTTAATTTTGATAAAAGCCAAATGACCGATTTGTTCTTTTATGGATTGTGCTTTTGGTGCCAAACCTAAGGAATCTTTGTCTAACCCAAGGTCACAAAGCTTTTCTTCCAGAAGTTTCATAGTTTTAGGTTTTGACTTCATTTTTGTATGTGGCACATGGTATGGACCGCAGTTCCTTTCTGCTCGTGGGTGTCCAGTTGTTCCCACACCACTTGTTGCAAAGACTCTCCTTTCTCCACTTTGTTGGAAATCAGCCACCCACGTATGCGCGGGTCCATTCCTTGATCTTCTCTTCTGTTCCATTGATCTATCTGTCCACTTAGACCCATTTCCACCCTGTCTTGATTCCTGTAGATTTATACTAAGTCTTGGAGTCAGGCACCGTTAGTCCTCCAACCTCGTTCCTCTTCTTCAGAGCTGTGTTGCCTGTTCTAGGTCCTCTGCTTCTCGGCGTGGATCTGAGAACCAAGATCCATGAACATGGGATCTCTCTCCACGTATCAGGCCTTCTTTCATTTCTCTCACCAATATTTTGTAGTTTTCAGTGTACAAGTCTTGCACCTCTTTGGTCAGGATTTAACCATAACTATTTCATAATTTTGATGCCATAGTAAAAGGTATTTAAAAAAAATTTCAATGTCCAATTGTTCATTGCTGGTATATATGAATAACACTGACTTTTGTAGAATGATCTTGTACCCTGCAACCTTACTAAACTCACCAGAAGCTTTTTTTCAGATTTAATCAGATTTTCTACATAGATAATCATGTTGCTTAAAAATAAAGCTGGTTACAAGTCTTCCCTCCTGATCTGGATACCTTTTTTCCTAGCCTCACTGAACTGCCTGGAAGCTTAAATACAACAATGAATACAAGTGATGAGGGCAGACGTTCTGGTCTTGCTCCGCCTCTCACCATCCCGTGTGATGGTGGCTGTAAATTTTAATGTAGATACCATTTGTCGGCCTGAGGAAGTTCTCTTCTATTCCTAGTTTGCTGAGAGGTTTTTCTTTTTAAAAAAAAAAAAAAAATCAGGAATGGATTTTAGTTTCATCAAATGCTTTCTCTGTGTCTATAGAAAGGATCCTATTGTTCTTTTATAGTTTGTTAACATGGTGAATTACATTGGTTGATAATTGTCAAACCAATCTTACATTTGAAACAAACTTCATTAGGGCATGATACAGTTATTTTTATATAGTGTTGGATTTGATTTGCTAAAACTCTGTTAAGGATTTTTCCATTTATGCTTATAAGGGATATCGGTCTGCAGTTTCTTTTCTTGAAAGGTGTTTGATTTTTTTTTTGGTACCAGGGTAATGCTGGCCTCATAAAACGGTATGGGAAGGTGCTTATTTGCCATCCATATATTTCTTCCCCAAATGTTTAGTAGAATCAGCCAGTGAAGCCATATGGACCTGGAGTTTTCTTTGTAGGAATGTTTTTAACTACAGATTCAATTTCTTTAATAGACACAGTGCTATTTAGACTATTTCTTCTTGAATGAGTACTTTGTGCCTTTCAAGGAATTGTTAAATTTGTTGGCAACACCTTTTTCCTAATATTCACTTACAATCCTGTTAATGGAGCCCTGGTGGCGTAGTGGTTAACAGCTCGGCTGTTAACCAAAAAGTTGGCAGTTCAGATCCACCAGCCGCCCCCTGGAAACCCTACGGGGCAGTTCTACTCTGTCCTATAGCGTTGCTCTGAGTCGGAACTGACCCAACGGCACCTAACAACAACATCCTGTTGATGTCTCTAGACCTTTAGTGATGTCACCTCTCTCATTCCTGATATTGGGAATCTGGGTCTTCCGGTTCTCATTAACAGTCTGGTTAGTGGATTCTCATTTTATTGATCTTCTCAAAGAAACAACTTGTGGTTTAAAAGATTTTCTTTAATGTCTTTCTGTTTTCGTTGGCAGTAACTTCCACTGTGATCTTTATTATTTCTTTTCTTCCACTTACTTTGGGTTTAATCTGCTTTTCTTTCAATCGTTTCTTAAGGTCAAAGCAGAAGTCATTGATTTGAGACTGTTTCTCTTTTCTTGTGCGTTCAGTGCTATTAATTTCCCTTCCAGCACTGCTTAGCTGTGACTCACAAATTCTGATTCAAGTTCAAGGTATTTTTTTTATTTCCTCACACATCCTCTGTGACCCTGTGGAATAATTAAAAGTGTGTTGTTCAGCTTCAAAATGTTTGGGGGGTGTTCCTGTTATCCTTCCGTTATTGATCTTGAGTTTGACGACATTGTGCCATTACGTTGGTTGAGGTTTGTTTTACGGCCCAGGGTATGGTCTCTCTTGGTATATGCTGTGGCACTTGAATATGTTTTCTGCAGCCGTTGGGTGGAAGGATCTATAAGTGTCAATTAGGTACACTTGGTGGACGGTGTTGTTCAAGTCTTCTCTCTCCTTACTGATTTTCTGTCTACTTGTTCTGTTAATTACCAAGAAAGGAGTATTGAACTCTCCGTTGGCAATTGTGGATTTGTCCACTTCTCCTTGCAGTTTTATCAGCTTTTGTTTGATGTATTCTGAAGTCTATTGTTAGGTGAATAAATGTGTAAGACTGTTATACTGTCTTGATGAACTGTCCCCTTATCATTATGAAATGACCTTCTTTTCCCCCGGGAATATTCTTTGCCTGAAATCTGCTCTGTCTGATATCACGGCCACTCCAGTTTCTTTTGATTGGTGGTATTGCGGTGTATCTTTTTTTTTAATCCTTTTACTTTTAACCTATCTGTGTATTCTTATTCAAAGTGCACTTCTTGTAGGAAGCATATAGTTGGTTCTTTTTTTTTTTTAATCCAATCTGACAATCTCTGCCTTTTAATTGGGGCACTTAGACTATTTACAGTTAATGTGGTTATTGATATGGCTAGGTTTAAATCTATCATCTTTCTTCTATTTGTCCCTTCTAGTCTTTGTCCCCCACCCCCACTTTTTTTGTATTACTTGTATATTTTTTATGATTTCCTGTTATCTCATTTGTTGGCTTATTAGCTATAATTGTTTGTTTTGTTATTTTAGTGATAGCCTTAGGGCTTATAGATTACATCTTTAACTATCACAGTTTACAGACAGGGCTCTATTATACCACTTTGCATGAAGTATAAGAATCATACAATAGTATTTCTTCAATTTCCCTCCTTCCAAACTTTTTGCTATTATCATACATTTTGCTTTTACATATGCTATAAACTGCACAGTACACTGTTGTTATTTTTTTAAATAATCAATTATCTTCTAGAGAAATTTAAATAGAAAAAAAATCCGTATTTATCCACATATCATCATTTCTGGTGCCCTTCATTCTTTCGTGTAGATCCATATTTCCCTCTGATAAAATTTTCCTTCAGCCTGAAGAAATTTCTTTAACATTTCTTGTATTGTGGATCTAGTGATGAATTTTTTCAGCTTCTGTACGTCTGAAAAAGTCTTTACTTTGCCTTCATTTTTGAAATATATCTTTATTGGGTATAGAATTCTAGGTTGAGTATTTTTTTCTTTCAAGTCCTTTAAAGCTATTACTCAGCTGTCCTCTCCCTTTCATTGCTTCCAACAAGAAATCTGCTGTCATCCTTATCTTTGCACCTCTGTTCTTTTTTTTTTTCTGGCTGCTTTTAGGATTGTTTCCCCCCTTTATCGCTGTTTTTTAAGCAATTTGATTATAATGTGCTCCGACGTGGTTTTCTCCATGTTCCTTATGCTTGGGATTTGTCGAGCTTCTGGGATCTGTGGCTTTACAGTTTTCATCAAATTTGAAAAAATTCCAGTTATTATTTCTTTAAATACTTTTCTTGCCTGTTTCCTTCAGGGACTCTAAATACACATAAATAAGGTCACTTGAAGTTGTCCCACAACTCACTGCTGCTTTTTTAATTAAAAAAAAAAAGTTCTTTTCTCACTGTGCTCCATTTTGGAGTTTCTATTGCTGCGCTGAAGTTCACTAACTTGTCTTCTGCCGTGTTTAATCTGTTTTGAGTCTCCTCTAGTGCATTTTCTAAGTCACATATTGTAGTTTTCATCTCTAGAAGTTTGATCTGTTTTTTATATCTTCCATGTCTCATTTTAACTCTTTGAACATATGGAACAGACCTCTAATAATTGTTTTAATGTCTTTGTCAGCCAATGCTAACATCTGTGACAGTTCTGAGTAGGTTTTGATGGATTGATTTTTTTCTCCTCATTATGGGTCATAGTCCTGATTCTGTATGTGCCTGGTAATTTTTGACTGGCAGTGGTTAAGTGTGGAGTAGCATGGCGTAGGAAGTGATTTTGGAAGGGACCCTCTGGGATCGGATTCCTTGGAGAATATCAGGGCTGAGACAATGAGGAAAGCGAGGAAAGTCCCCTCACCAAGCTGTGCCTTCTCTGTCAAATCCATGTCCTCACCACGTACACCACCCCTTCCCAGTTAAACAGCGTACTTTTCTTCTCTATGGGTCTTCTTCCTGGAATCACCTCTCTTCTTTCTGCCCAAAGCCTTCCTTCTTTATGGACTAGATACCCCCCACACACCCCAATGAACCCTTTAGGAGCCCCTAGAGGCTTGTATGTTCCTTTGATGCTGAACAGGTTTCACCAGAGCTTATAGATCAAGATGGACTAGAAAGAAAGGCCTGGCGATCTACTTCTAAAAAGTCAGCCAGTGAAAACTTTATGGATCCCAACAGTCCAATCAGCAACCAATCAGGGTGATGGTGCAGGACTGGACAGCGTTTTGCTCTGTTGTACATGGGGCTGCCAGGAGCTGGGAGCTGAACTGATAGCAGCTAACAGCGACAACGGCATGATGCATGGCGCGTGGTGAGCGCTCAGCATACACTGTGGGACAGAGGGACCACAGACTTGTCCCTGAGCTGGGGGCCCAGCTCCTGTCCTTCTCCCTGAGGGCTGGACGGCATGCTGGCACACGGAGAGCTGAGTACACAGGGTGAGGGAGGACTGGCCAGCCTGGTCTGGACTTCTGAGCAGGCTCTTTGATTATAAAGTGGGCGTCCCTGTCTGTAAAGCAACGTGCACTGCTGACCCTCACAGCAGCCAGGCCACAGAGCGTAAGCTCACTCTGGGGAGACTGAGTCCTGACCTGGACTGAGAGGACCACCAGCAACACGGCATGGCTTCCAGCCGGATGTGAGGAGGGAGGTGGGGAACAGCTCCTTGAAAAACACAAGGAATTTCAGTTTCTGGGAAGTTGTGGCCGCATCATAATGGGAAGAAAGGATGAGGTAAATGAGGCTTAGTTTCAACTGGAAATATTTCAGATTTCTCTCAGTGGGATGACTGCTTTTAAATAAACAGGTGCAACAAGCTGGTTAAGAAATTGGTTCGCAGGGTGGTACGAGAGGCCTGCGGGCATTTATAAGAACATTGCAGGCTGGGCATTTCCAGCTGGGCGCAGGAGCAGCTCCTCAACACTATTAAAGGTATAATTCCTCCAGCATCGTACATGCCAGCATCAAACACAAGGCCCTGAGACTGTCTCACAGCCGAGTGTAATGAGAAGAAGCACCGTGCATCCATCCTTACGGCTGAGCTGAGCATCTGGGGTCCTGAGAGATAAACGAGGCCAAGAGGCCGTTTTAAATCAGACTCCTCAGGCTGAAACGGGTGATCAACTATAAATTCAATGAGAATCAATGGAGAAGTGCAGTCGAGGAGGGTTGTCCTTATCCACGAAAAGAGAGAAATTTGAAAGCAGAAATAGTCACTCCTAAGACAAAAAAAAAGACACAATCCATTCTGAGGTGCTAAGACGTACCATCAGCGATCCTGAGAAGCACGAGGACCAACACTGGGTGGCATTGTGTCTGCTGCGTCCCCTCTCCTCCCTCAACTGAATTTGAATTGTGAAAATATGCATACCAAAACACTTGCCAGTCCAACAGTTTCCACGTGTAAAACTCAGGCGCACTGACCACACCCTCCATGTTGTGCATCCATCGTCCCGCCATTTTCTGAGTTATTTCACCACCGTTAACATGAAACATCCGTTGCCGTCAAGTGGATTCCAACTCATCGTGGCCCTGTCATGGACTGAATTGTGCCCCCCCAAAATATCTGTCAACTTGGTTAGGTCATGATGCCTGGTATTGTATGATGGTCTACCATTTTGTCATCTGATGTGATTTCCCAATGTGTTGTAAATCCTATCACTATGATGTAATGAGATGGATTAGTGGCAGTTATATTGATGAGATCTACAAGACTAGACAGTGTCTTAAGACAATCTCTTTTGAGATATAAGATAGAGAAGCAAGCAGAGAGACACGGGGACCTCATACCACCAAGAAAGCAGTGCCGGGAGCAGAGAGCGTGTCCTTTGGACCTGAGGTTCCTGCGCTGAGATGCTCCCAGACCAAGGGAAGAGTGATGACAAGGACCTTCCTCCAGAGTCGACAGAGAGAGAAAGCCTTCCCCTGGAGCTGACGCCCCGAATTTGGACTTGTAGCCTACTGGACTGAGAGAGAATAAACTTCTCTTTGTTAAAGCCGTCCACTTGTGGTATTTCTGTTATAGCAGTACTAGATGACTAAGACAGACCCTGCAGGACAGAGTAGAACTGCCCCACAGGGTTTCCAGGGCTGTAAATCTTTACGTTAGCAGACTGCCACATCTTTCTCCCTCGGAGTGGCTAGTAGGTTTGACCCATCAACCTTTCGGTTAGCAGCTGAGCACTTTAACCACTGTGCCATCAGGGCTCCTTCATGCCATGCTGGAAGATACCAAAACCAAGCCAAACCCACTGCTGTCCAGTCGACTTCGACTCATAGCAACCCTCAGAACAGATGAATTGCCCAGAGGGTTTCCAGGGCTGTAAATCTTTACGTTAGCAGACTGCCACATCTTTCTCCTGCGGATCAGCTGGTGGGTTCGAACCACCGACCTTTCAGTTTGCAGCCGAGTGCTTAACCACTGTGCCACCGGGGCTCCTTCCACCACTAACATTAGGTTCTGTTTTATGTGCTCAGTAACCTTCCCATATGGTCCCTAATCCACAGCCCTGTACCAAGTCACGGTTCCAGTATGTTTTTAAAATGCTGATTCAGACGAGAAAGGCACTGAAGTGCAGAGAAACAGAGAGTCACAGCTGGCTTCCGAGGAAGTGATTTTATTGACAGAACTTGACTCTTCAGAGAAACCCGAAAGAAGGTGAAATAGAAATAACCCGCAGACACAGCGTCCTGGCCTCTCCTAAAGTTTCAGTTCAGTAAGCGACAGTTTGAGTGTAACAGACAAGCTGGACAGACACGCGATTCATACTGTTGATTCCTTAACGACAGTTTACCCTGTAATTTACAGAGCAGCTCTGCATCTGGTGGTTTTGGTCCTCGTGACTATGCTGCTGGAAGCAGATGCCCTGAGCATTATTGCCGTAACTTTACGGAGAAGCAGCAATGGCTGCGGGAACTAAAAATGGCTGGCTGGAGTAAATGAGGGTGACAGGACCCCAGTGCCACTCTCAAACTCCTAAATCCAGTGTTTGTGCTGATCTTCTGAAGACGACGCTGTCTGTCAGAGGTTAGTTTACTGGTAGAGGGGTGAATAATTTGTAGATGTATAGCCTATCCTGGTGAAGCAGGTCCCGTGCAAAACGAGTCCGTCATCAGCATGGAACGAAGGGGACACAGCAGAAACGCCGACGAACAGCCAAGTGCAGAGCCCGGGGCCCAAGGAGGCCAAGGTCAGCCTCAGAGGTGGGGGCAGGGGGGCGCTGCGGCAGAGGAAGATCACTGAGGTCGGACACACGCCAAGCCCTCCAGCCACTGCTGCTACTCAACGCGCAGTCACAGTCCCGGCCAGAGCGGCCGGTGGAGAAAACGAGTGAGAGACAAGAGCTGGGAGAGAGGTGACAGACTGTTGGTGGACAACGTGACTCTACGTAGAGATTTTCCAAGACAGGCTACAGGCAAACTATTAGAACTAATAAGAATTCAACTAGGTTACTGTACGAGAAACAAAAATTAATAAGGATCCTGTACTCAACAATAATCATCAGACAAAAACCATAATTAAAGCAGCATTCGTGACAGATACGACCATACTGTGATGCTTTCCTCTAGAAAACCAGCTCTGTGACACCCTGTCCTTCTGCAGTGGGCTCTGGCCGGGGTGGGGGTGGCAGGGATGGCAGGTACACAGTGGCTCGGTGGGAGCAGGGTGGCGGTGTGGGGCCCTGGGGCTAGCGTGCGTGGGTAGGGCTAGTTACTGAGATGGACGGAGAGGGATGTTTCTGGGCAGCCAGGCACAGGCCTGAGTGATGAAAGCATGCAGGGGTGAGGACAGACAAGGACTGATTTATCTGTGTAATCTCAGGACCAGCAGTGCCTGGGAAACAGGAGCTGGATGAATACTTGTTGAGCAAAGTCCAAAGCAACAGAACAGACTGGAGAGCTACTTCAGCTAATGCAGACCAGCTCTCGGGGACTGCCTGGACATGCCAGAGGAGGAATGAGGGCCGAGGCCAGGGTTTAGCCAGAGACGACTAGAAGGAAGGGCCACGCAGAGTAAGCCAGTCCCAGCGGCGTGGGGCAGAACAGACAGGAGACACATTTGGTTTAAGATCCTTTTACTCTGCTTTCAGTCACCTCACAGAAGAATAAATGACCTCTACTTGTCCAAGGCTGACCATCAGCAGCCTAAACAAATACCATCATAAGTAAGAATCAGCACAAAGCAGGTTCCTATGAGACAGAGGTCAAACCCATGCCAGATTTCCACCTTCTCCAAGCTGCCGCACTGCTTGATCTCTGACACCACACATTCCCCCTCAGCACTCTACCCTCCCCTGCTGCGTTCAGCAGTTCGCTGCAATATCTCAGAGAACTCACAGACTATTTTATTAAGGAAGTAACAAGCTACAATCCGGGATCAGGATCAGGAAGCACACAGTCAAGGTCTGGAAGGTTCCCCCGAGCAGAGGGCACATCCTTCCCTTCTTCAGTGCAGGCAGGCTCTCTCAGCTTCCCCCTTGGCCGTGTAAGCAAGCAGGCCCTTCCCTCAGCCGTGCTGCACGCCCCCTTGGCCTCGCAGACCTCTCTGCCTTTGGCCCCCTCACTGCCGAGCGGCCCAGCCCACAGCCAGTGTGGCAGCTGGTTCAGCCCTCTGAGATGCCTTCCCAGCCGCAGCTTTCTGCCATCACGCTGACGCTGCTGCAGGATCCCTTCCACACCTCTCACTGTCTTCAGTGTTACAGCCCTTGACCTGTGTTACAGCTCTTCCAGGAGGTTCCTTGCCTCCTCTCTCTCAGCTTCTGCTTCTGTGCTCTCCTTGCCTCTCTAAAACCTCTGTGGGGTTGGCTGCTTATATAAGCAAACTCCTTGTCAATTTCAAGGCACAGTCCTCCCAGCAGGACCACAAACTGACCAATCCCTGCAAGTTACTCAGTCTTATTGGGTGGTTTTATGCACCCCTATTTACGTAACAAATTGACCAATCCCCGCTAGATGTGTAAAATAGACCAATCACAGGGCAGGCTGCAGCCCAGGGTCAGACAAAAAGTATCAAACCATCAAGTTGTTGACAGCTTACCCAGGAAATGTCAATCAACCTGGGGAATCCCATGGACAAAAGTACCAAACACTCTGGGGTAGAAAACAACCTGGGAGCCCTGCCCCCCAAGCTGCTTCACCATAGAACTGAGACAAAGGCAGCCCCTTAGGGCTTTGCAGAAAAACCTCCCAGGCTGGTCTTCCAAACAGCCAAAGTAAAAGACCACATAAAGGGGCTCAGTTCACCACGCTACCCTTGACCGCCACCTTCACCCCTAACTTTCTCTTCAACTTTGCTACGTCCTGTCCTTTCCTGTAGTCTGGTAAGGGCCCCACCTCAGCCTCAGAGGCTCTGAAAACATGGATGTTTCTCTACTCGTTCCTCTGTCCTGTAGACGTGCAGGTCTACTGCTGGCTTAAAAAAAACAAGCCAAAAAGCCCAACCAAGCCTTTACTCTCTCCTCACTGACCCCACCCCTCCAGCAGGCAGTCCACTGCACTGGGCCCACTTCTCGCCCACGTCCCTGCCCCTCTGGTCCTGACTCCACCTCTGGGCTACGCACAGTGCTCTCCCCAACGCTGACTGCATCGCTCCTCCACAACAGCCCTGCGGAGGGCGCGACGCTCTCCGTCCCCACACACCCCGTCCTGTGACCCCGGCTCTGCATCTTGCCGACGAGGCCCTCCCGAGCTCTGTCCTCGCGTTCCAGTTTCCTCTGGCACCTCTCTTCCTTTCTCCGCCTCCCAGCCCTCAAGGATCTCACCCACTTCACTGTGAGGTGGACGAGGCCCCACAGTGGCCCTCCAGGCCAGCCCTCTCCTGAGCTCCAGGCCTCATGACCCGTCATGTCCTGAACACCCTGAGGGTCCTATCAGCGCTCCAGACTCAAGAGGCCAAACTGCACTTTACGTTTCCCGAAGCAGCTCCACCCACACCCTTCTGTTAGCAACACACTGCTTCTCCCAGCACAGAGGCTCCCCACCCTTTCAGCACGCCCCATGCGCCCTCACCTCCTCCGTGTGTGAGTTATGGGTGCAGCCTCCTCAGTGGTCTGCGTCCTCCCACAATCTTCTTCATACTGAGGCCAGATAGCTGTTACACACTACAGCTTAGTTATTATTTCTTTGCTCCAAAATCTTCAACAATTTCCCACTGCCTACTGATAAGCTCAACCCCCTCAATCTGGAATCATACCCTCCGCTTCATCGCGACCTCCTCTCTCTCCAGCACGGCGCGACTGGCCTTTCATGATCGTCCTGTGTGTTTGCCCCCTGCTAGCTCCTGCTCCAGCTACCTGCCCCCGCCCGCCTGACACCGACACCCTCGGCAGGGTGCAGCCCCCCACGAGGACTCGCACGTCCCCGTCTGCGAAATGTCACATTCGGGGTGTGCACCTCCCGTGGGCTGTGACGCACTGCCTCACACTGGGGGCCGTGTCGTCTGTGTCCACATCCCCCTGGACTGCAAGCTCCTGAGGGCAGGGCAGGGACAGCTGACCTCTGTGCCACCTCCAGCCACAGCACAGAGTTTAATTCATTATCGTTGTGAAGTATACCCAACAAAACATTTCCCCGCTGAACCACTTTCACATGTACAACGTGGCGACGTGGGTCACCATCACCAGGCTGTGCAGCAATCACCGTCGGCACAGAGGTTCGAACGAGGAGGCACCCGCCTCGACCTTTCCAGTGTGAACCAGGGGCCGCAGAGGCCGTGGCATGAGGAGCTGTGGGCTGGTGCTCATTTGGGAGGGCAGAGCCGGAGACGCGGGCTTGGCAATCCCGCGTGGGGAAGGGACCGCTAATGCCCGGGGTCTGGCCTGGCAGACAGCGCCTGACTTTGCAGCGGCAGCCAGGGTTGGGGAGGAGAGAAGCATCAGCTGGAGACAGACGGAGCGGACGTGGGGTCAGGCCAGGCAGGGCCATGCTTCCGGAGGAAGCGGGCAGTGAGTGACACACAGGGGCCTCAGGGTGGGAGACAAGGTGTGAGGGCCGGGGGCAGCCCGGGTGGCCGCGGTCAGGACACACCTGGTATAGGTGAGCCTGGGTGAGCGGGTGGAGAAGGGAATGTGAGGACGGGGAAGTCATTCACAGGGCGGCAGCCAAGGAGACGCCTCTGCTTTACTCTGGAAGAGAGCACGGGCCAGCGAGGGACAGGCCAGCTATGCGGTGAGGGACGGGCCTGCAGTGCGGTGAGGGACGGGCCTGCAGTGCGGTGAGGGACGGGCCTGCAGTGCGGTGAGGGACGGGCCAGCAGTGCGGTGAGGGACGGGCCTGCAGTGTGGTGAGGGACAGGCCTGCAGTGCGGTGAGGGATGGACTGCAGTGCGGTGAGGGGACGGGAGGCAGGCTGGGACAGAAAAGTGGGCATTAACCCCAGGGGAGGGCAGGGAGGGAGACGTGAGGCAGAGGGAGCTCTGTGAGCAAGGTCAGCTCAAACGTGTCCACCCCCGGGTGGCCCTGGCCCGCAGCTGCCATCCCTGGGTTGGGCAGCCCAGGACGAGAGAAGGAGCTGGGCGAGAGGCTGGCGGGTCAGGACAGAGAGAGCATCGCAGACGTGGGGAGGACAGGCCGAGATTACTCACGCTGTCCACGGCGAGGATCTTGGCCCATATGAACACCAGGAGAGGCCGCAGCTCCCGGGCTGAGCTCTGAAGCAGCTTCAGTACGTAAGGAAAGATGCCGACAGACAAAGCCTGAGGGAGAAAAGAGCGTGAGAAGGTTCCCTCCCGAGGCCCCACACTGCAGAGAGGATCGAGGGGCCACCATGGCCTCCACCCACGTGGGAGACGGGGCGAGAGCAGGCCTCATGAAAGCCCGAGGGGCCGCCTCCAGATCTGTTCATCTCTGACTTGACTCCTAGAGGTCTGGGCGTTTCCAGACCTGACAGGTCCAAACAGACCAGGATGACTCCCATGGCAGCGCCTCCTCATTCACGCCAGCGCCCACCTTGAGGGCCTCACCTGGCCCCACTGGCACGGCCACACGTGGCCCTGGGCTGAGGCTGGAAGCCTGGAGCCAGGTCTCCACCACTCGTGAGGCTTTGTCTGCTCCATCAGGAGACAAGCCGACTTGGAGGCCGGCGCACAGGTGGAATCCCTGGTGCTCCCCGTTGGTGCAGCAGTGGGGACCTCATTCTTGGGGGGCCTCTCTGCTCTCAGTGCAGGGTAACAAGAGCAGGGTGGCCTCCCAAGCGCAGAACCACGGGGCAGCCTAGCTGCTTTCAATCCTTTCGTTATATCGTTATCTCAGATTCTCTGGAATTCTAAAGCTATCCCAATGGCATCTCCTCCAACAACTGGGGTCTCCTGCAATGGGGGCTGGGGAGGTGCAGGACTCAGGACGCCCAGTGCCGGGTCTGGTCCCTCCCTGTGATACGGCCACGTTTAACGGGGCAGATGCTCATTTCTCTGGTTCAGCCTTCGAGCCCTCTCCCCGCAGCCAAAGCTGGGCCTGCGGCAACGCCTTGTTTATCTGGAATCTGTTTATATACCGGTAACATTTCCGATTAGCATCAAACTAACTCTTTAAAGGCCCAATTTGTTTTTAAAAAATTGACCAAATACATATCTTCCTAAAATATGTTAATGTGTGTTTTCTTGTCTTCTTAAAGAGTATAATCACCACACTCTAAGCATCTCCACGATCATTAAGCAATAGCATCGTGCATGCCCCCCCCACCCCCCAACGGAGCTGGAATTCATAGGCTGGTCTCAGGGACTTAAGAGAGAAATGGCCCCGGATGGGGACTGAGGCATTGCTCTTCCTGTGTGTCAGATGTTCTCTCTCGTCCTTCAACATTGGTTGACAGTATATTACAGAAAATGTCAGTACACAAAAGCATAGAGCGAACGGGACAGGGAACTCCTGTGTACTCACTCCCTGCCTCCCGACACCCACTCACGCCCCACGTTGTTTTCTCTTGGCCCCACCTGCTTGCCCTTCCCTGCAACACTCTGAAGCAAATCTCACGTCACACAATTCCATTTGTAAACATTTAGTTGCGTGTCTCTAAAAAATAAGGTTTCTTTTATAAAAACACAACCACAGTCCCTCACGCCACCTAAACAAACCACTGACCGCTAATAACGGCAAATACCCAGTTGGTGTCAGATCTCCATCTGTCTCGGGAGTGTCATCTTAGAAACCTGTAAAGTCTTCATGATTATTTGCACACAGACCCACAGAAGGTCCGCATGTCGTGACTTGGCTGAGATGCTGCTCGCTCCTCCTCTGATCTGCACGACCCCCCCGTCTCTCTTTTGTTTCCCCCCCAATTTATTTGTTGTAAAAAACGATCATTCCTTGATTCTATTTCTGTCTTAAGTGGACATTGCTACTTTTGTAGACAACAAGTAACTGGACTGTTTTGGAACTGTACCTAAAACAAGAGTAAGAAAACAATGAGTAAGGACTGAGAGGCTTCTGGGAGCAAAAGTACCCACGTGTGGCGGGGACGCGCCGGGCTCACGGCCGCCCGGCTCCTGGCAGTGGGGGGCAAAAAAGAAACAAAACCAAGAAGCCCACAATGAAGGTTGCACGGGCGCACTGAGGGTCTCCTGCAAGGCTTTCATGCACTCACGGACTGTCCCCGAGTGCAGGCTCCCCAGACCACAGGCCGTGGTCACTTCTGGATCATGAACTATGCCCACAGACGGTCGTTCCTTCCTGAGAGCAACACTCACCACAGGGACTGGGTCTAACCCCACCCCTGTCCCCAGCCTCTCCCCTCCCCAGACTGATGCAGAAAAGCACACACCAGGCTCACCGCCCAGGGACCCAAGTCCAAAAATCTTCCCAGCAAGTCCAGGGCTCTCAGACGATGCACTTGGCTTAACAGCACCTAAAAAGAGAATAAAGGAAACCGCATCACTGTCACACCACGCAGAGTGGACTCCTCTCCGAAGGCTGCCCTGAGCACACCAGACTGATTCATTTCGAGCTAGAGCAGATGCTCCTTTCCACACATCACGCTTTTAAACGGGCTAGGAAAACTCACCTCTTTACGGTCCAGGTAAACCCGCTCACTGGGCAAAGCGTCAGAACATGCACTTATCGTCCGCATTAAAAGAAACTCACGGATGACATTTTGTATATAAACTTCCAGATACTTTATGTTTATTCTAAACTGAAACGTTACTGTATTTCTCATCTCCTTTGCCTAAACAGCACGCTGAGACCACCCATCACGCCACATCACCGCGTGTGCCCTGGCCACACCCCCCCACGGCAGCCCAGACCTTCACTCATTTGTCTAGACACCCTCCCCACTGCTAGAGACTGAGATTATTATCCGATTTGGCCATTATGAACAATGCTGTGATAAAGACCCCAGTGTGCACATCTTCACGCATATGCATGATGATTTCCGTAGGACAAACCTTGGAAGCAAAACCACAGGGTCAGAGCACGTATACTTACATCACCAAACGACCCTCCAGCTGAACCAATGCTCATGCTCAGCGAACGCGTGGGCACTGCTCGCCCGCGCCACCGATGGGGATTTGCAGCCTGCATGCGGCTCGCTGGTTAGGGGACCTCGGGTAAATGATGTAACATCTTTGGGTTTAATGTCTTCATTTATAAACAAAGACGACAAGGTGCTGATCCACAAGTGCTTTATTAAACACCAACTGAAGGCTCCTGAGGTAAGGCTAGCCCTTATTAAACCATTATGAGTATCTGTCCATCTGATGTTGTTGTTGTTAGGTGCCACTGAGTCAGTTCCGACTCACAGCCACCTCATGTACAACAGAACGAAACACCGCCCGGTCCTGCGCCATCCTCACAATAACGGTTATGCATGAGCCCACTGCCGCAGCCACTGTGTCCATCCATCTCACTGAGGGTCTTCCTCTTTTTCACTGACCCTCTGCTTTACCGAGCATGAGGTCCTTCTCCAGGGACTGGTCCCTCCTGATAACATGTCCAAAGTATGTGAGACAAAGTCTTGCCATCCTTGCTTCTAAGGAGCATTCTGGTTGTACTTCTTCCAAGACACATTTGTTCATTCTTCTGGCAGTCCATGGTATATTGAATATTCTTCGCCAACACCATAATTCAAAGGCGTCGATTTTTCTTCAGTCTTCCTTATTCACTGTCCAGCATTCAAATGCATATGATGCGACTGAAAACACCCCTGGCTTGGGTCAGGGGCACCCTAGTCCTTACAGTGACATCTTTGCTTTTTAACACTTGAAAGAGGTCTTTGGCAGCAGAATTGCCTAATGCAATGCATCATTTGACTTCTTGACTGCCGCTTCCATGGATGTAGACTGTGGATCCAAGTAAAATGAAATCCTTAACAACTTCAATTTTTTCTCCGTTTATCATGATGTTGCTTATTGGTCCAGTTGTGAGGATTTTTGTTTTCTTTATGTTGAGATGTAATCCATACTGAAGGCTGTGGTCTTTGATTTTCATCAGTAAGTGCTTCAAGTCCTCTTCATTTTCAGCAAGCAAGGCTGTGTCATCTGCATATCACAGGTTGTTAATGAGTCTTCCTCCAATCCCGATGCCTTGTTCTTCTTCATACAGTCCAGCTTCTCGGATTATTTGCTCAGCATACAGACTGAATAAGTAGGTGAAAGGATAGAACCCTGACCCATCTGACAGGTGGAAGAAAAATTTGCTTCAAATCCTGGTTTCTTTGACTACAAGTGCAGTTGGACTTTTTTTCATCGGTTAACTAGCAATTTTGCTAGTAAATCAGCCGTATGTGTGCTCAGACCATTTTTCTATTATTAAGTGTCTGACATGTTCTTATTGGTATGAAAGGGCTCTTTATATATTAAAGAGATCAGCCTTTACCATATGTCATGGATTGAATTATGTTCCCCCAAAAATGTGAGTATCAATTTGGCTGGGCCATGATTCCTGGTATTGTGTGGTTGTCCTCCATTTTGTGATTATAATTTTATGTTAAAGAGGATTAGGGTTGGATGTAACACCCTTACGCAGGTCACATGCCTCATCCAATGTAAAGGGAGTTTCCGTGGGATGTGGCCTGCACCATCTTTTATCTTACAAGAGATAAAAGGAATGGGAAGCAAGTGGAGAGTTGGGGACCTCATACCACCAAGAAAGCAGCACGGGAGCAAAGCATGTCTTTAAACCTGAGGTTCCTGCGCTGAAATGCTCCCAGACCAAGGGAAGACTGACTACAAGGACCTTCCTTCAGAGCTGAAACAGACAGAAAGCCTTCCCCTGGAGCCAGCACCCTGAATTTGGATTTCTAGCCTACCAGGCTGTGAGAGAATAAACTTTGTAAAGCCATCCATCTGTGGCATTTCTGTTATAGCAGCACTAGATGACTAAGACATCACATAAGTTGCATATTTTTCTTTTCTTTTTTCTTCTGTTATTTCAGAGTTTTAAGTTTAGTGGTGTCACCTGTATTGACCTTCTCCTTTATGTCTTTTACACTGGGGTCATATGTGTTGCATCCTTCCAACCAAAAGCATTTCCATCTACGACGTTTCCACTGAACAAGTATTCACTGCGTGCGTGCTCTGTGCTGGCGCAGGTGCTAGGGTGCCACCAGAGACAGCAGGGCTTTGCTGGGAGATCTGCAAGTGCCTCGGGAGGTGCCAGCGTCCAGCAGACACCACTGACAAGAAGTCTTTTAACATTACACCTTCTTTCCTGTTCCCTCTGTGGATTTATATTTTTACAAGACAAAAAAGGGCACCCAGGCTGACAAGGAAAGCTTATTTCCATGTTACATTTATATGCGGGACTGCAAACTGACTGGGCCCAATGGGCTGATTCGTTTGGCCCTCCATGGTCGTCAGCTAATGCTGTTGCCTGTGGGTGGAGAGAATTCTCTCCAGCATTTGGCAAAAGTAGCAGGGATTTCAAGAGCTACAAGGTCTCTGCGTTGAAATTCTCTTTCCCTTAAGTAACATTTCCTGACTTGCCAAAGCACTGAAGAACAATTTATGGACACCAAGGCCGAGGCCACAGCAACAATAAAGCTTCTGAGACGGAGCACGGTGCAGTCGGCTGAGTTAACAAGGAAGCAGGCGGCACTGAGGCTGCACCGCGTGGGCCAGGAGCCCCTCTGCACACGTGTGCCTTATCTTCCTGTGCAGTGAGGGCTCACCATGGACCCAGGCTGGGTGCGGCCTGCGGCAGCCCCACCAAGGAGAGGAAGATGCTGCCCTCCCGGGCTTTAGAGGGTCACACAGAAACGTCTTCCTTCTCTCCCTCCAGAGTTATGTCCTCTCATTTTGGCATCAGAAACTCGGCTCCACTAGAGCTCCTCTTTCCTGAGGGAATGTGGTTGTAAATGGAACATTAAAAATATGTCAATAGAAGGCCATTTACAAGGGGACCATTTGCCAGGCCGTGGAGACATGGATTCACACGCTGGCGGCCTGCCCCACCACAGAGGGGCCAGTGTCACTTGGCGACGGGAGGGTCAGGGGCTTTTGGACAAGGGCCGCAGCTCTGCTGATGAGCATCGGGGGGCCCAGTGACTCAGGAGGAGCCGTGGGGCACAGCGCACCTCACCTGTGCCCCCAGGCCCCGAAATCCCGCCGCCGCCTGGCTTCTCTTCACACCTGGCCACCTTCCCGCATCCATGCAGAGTGCTGCTCCGCCAAATGTTCTGCTTTCTCTCGTTGTTTGTTGTATTGCTGCCTGTTTTTGATGGTTTTGTTTAGTTTTATGAATCTGTTCGTTTACAGCTCATCTTGCAATCTCAGGATCGTTTTAAAGGAAACCAGAAGCACAAGAGAGAAACAGTAGTGATGGTTTGGTTTAAATCTGAATCGCAACATCGAAGAGTAGCTTGCACCTTTTCACGATGTCAGCAAAGGAGCTCTGACGAGGCACAGAAATACTGCGGTGTCGTGCACAACGTCGCTCCCTGCTGCCCAGCTAAGTGTTACTGCCGGCAAGGACAGGGCGGGGCTACAGCTCTGTGACCCGCTTGGGCCTTCCCCCGATCTCAGCTCCTCATCCTGCCGTCTGAGGCCGTGGGGGCCGAGGCCTGGCCCGGGGAGGCCTCGGCTCAGCCGGGTGCGGTCTCCAGAGCTGCAGATGCACCTGCCCGGGCAGCCGAGGGCAAGATCCCCTCAGAGAGGACCAGCCCAGCTCCAGGGCGCATCAGAGACGTGCAGCCAGGTGGTCAGTGCCTCCTGGAAGGGGCGGCTGCTGAGAGGGGAGTTCTGGTCTCATGGAGATGGTGGGTGCTGCCCCCCATGAGGTTGGCAGCCTTAGTGGGAAAGCAGAGCCCCTCCCTGGAAGGAAGTGGAGCTGACGTCCGCAGATGGCAGAGGAGAGATACACGTTCCAGCTCAGAGGCCAAGCCACCACCCACCACCTCTCAAGATTTCAGCTCCAGACCTGGAGGTGGACCCTCTCCACTCCATAACTGGTGTAGACTTAGACACGGGGGATGCAGGACGAGTTTCCCACCCCCTCCTTCTGCAGGCACCAACCCCCCAAGTGTTCACAGCTCTGACCTAAGTTCAGCCACCCCCACTCCATTACCAAAAATGTTTCCCAGGTGCTCAAGTGTGTTACAAGACCTTGATGTCTACACTGATGTCACGTCACGGCCCAGCACACATACCTCCCACACAAATATACACTAACTGAAGCAAAACTTTAGGAAATCATTCCAATCTCGCTCCCTGTGATGAACCCACAAACCCACCTCCAGCCCACTAACGGTTAGGCCTCGGTCCACAGTCGCGTGACTACAGCACCTGCACACACACCCGGGTTTTCTTAGAGCAGCGTGTTCACGGGGGTCCAACACGCTGGCTGGGACGCCCACGGCCCCCATCACGGCGTGTTCACGGGGGTCCAACACGCTGGCTGGGATGCCCACGGCCCCCGTCACGGCGTGCTCAGTGTCCTCATCCTTCTCTCCCGGGATTGAGTTCCATGTCACCTCCTTCCACGAGGAAGGAGGTGATGATGCCACGGGCCTGTGCTGCAATCAATGAAGCTCATTTGCAACAGCATTTGCCAGTTCCTCCCTACGGTGTATGGGGAGGCGTAGGAGGGCAGCTGACTGCACCCCACACTTCTATTTGAGAGCAGGGGAGAGGAGTTCAGTGGCTTTCCCGGGAAAGCCCTTTAGGAATAAGCTGGCAGTCGGCTTCGTTGGCTCTGACCGGATCCGTGTGGCTTGTCCACCCAGCACCACCAGGCCCGAGCACAGCCACCGGTGGTGGGGAGCCAACATCTTGCACACCTGCGCACGGTCCCGGGTAAACGCATCCCCAGGTAACTGCCCGGCTTTGGCTCCCCTCCCCTGGGCCACACTCGGCCAACCCGGCCTGACGGGCGACGCTCACCTGCAGAACGATGGGGAGCTGCTCGGGGGGGTTCCTGTTCTCCACGCCCATCGTCAGCCACACCTGGAAGGCGGTCAGCTGCTCGGCAAAGAAGGGGCTATGCTGTGGGACAAGCAGGGGTGAGTCAGGGATGGCCTTGCTGCTGACACACCCCCTGCCTCCATCATCCACTTGACAAAGCTTGACGAACAGCCAGCCTCAGCAATCCGGGGGAACACGAGGGGCCGTGCCACAGCAGGGGAGGGGCACAAGGCCAGACCCCAGATAGCTTAGGAAGGTTCAGCCAACAGGGCCTGAATAGACAGGGGAGGAGGAGTCCCTGGTGGTACAGACAGTTAGGTGCTTGGCTATGAACTAACAGAAAGGTTGAAAGTTTGAACCCATCCAGAGGTGCCTCAGAAGAAAGGCCTGGCAATCTGCTCCTGAAAGGTCAGTCACAAAATCCTGGGGTTGCCATGAATCGGAACTGATTCGACAGCAACTGGCTTGGTTTGGGTGTAAGAGAAAAAGGAGGAGTCCGGGATAACCCTGAGGTTCTTGGCCAAAGTGGCTGGAAGGTGGTGTTGCCAACAACAAGGATGGGAAGATGGGGAGAAAAGCGCATTTGGGAGGGGACCATCGGGAACGTGGTTAGGACGCGTGCATCCAATGCCGGTCAGACACCAGGTGAAGACGTCAGGGAACAGCGATGGCAAGTCTGCAGGGGAGGAGGACGGTCTGGGTGGGGTACACATCTGGGAGTCAGCACACAGACTTCAAGTTAGGTGGGAGAGAAGGGGCCTGAGCCCGAGCCCTGGGCACGCCAACATTCAGAGGTAATCAGCACGGGGGGCGGGGGGGCGGGGTGCCTGGCCAGGGGAGAGAAAGCAGGCTGGAGACCGAGGGAGGGGTGTCTTGAGGGAGGGAGTGACCCCCAGTGTCCTGTGCGGGAGGTGGATGGGGAAGACTGAGGGCTGACATTGGACTTGGCAACGCGGCGACATTGGTGACTGCTGAGAATCACCTCAGGCCAGTCACGGGGGCAAGGGGGTGGCTGGGGTGGGCTCAGAGAAAGAGTATCATTTGCAGACTCGAGCAGAGACACTTCCTTGAAGAAACTGGGCTGCTAAGTGGAAGGGAGAAATGCAGGGGTCATTGGAGGGGAAGTGGGATCAATAAGATGGAAGAATAAGGCTTACTTCTAAGCTGGTGAGAAAGACCGAGTAAAGAGGAGGAACGGACACAGGAGAAGCCAGGGCAGCTGCTGGACAGGAGTCCTGGGGTGGGCTGGGTCTGAGCACCGGGTGGGGCTGGCGGGGCCGGGCCTGGGTGCTCCCCACAACACTGCAGAGAAGGGCAGCACGTGGGTCAAGACGCAGGGTAACGTGATTCCAGACGCATCTACCTACTCAGTGAGATAGATGGACGTCATCTGGGGGTGGGACCGAGAAGGGGCGTGGGGGGTGGAACCGAGAAGGGGCGTGGGGGGTGGAGTGTGAGGGGACTGAGGACATGCATGGTCAGGGTCCAGTAGCCTCAGGCCCTCAGGGTAGTAGGCACCCAGCTCCGATGGGACAGGGGCCTCAGGCCCGCGGGGTGGGGGGTGCCCAACTGATGGGACAGGGTGGATTCACCCATGGCTGTGCAGCAGGCAGGAGACGAGACTGACGGGGTGTCATGACTGTAGCACCTGATCCTGGAATGCAGGTCGGGGGTATGGGGGGGGTACAGGTGGGCGGGCACAGGTCAGGGGTACAGGTAGGGGGCACAGGTGGGGGGTACAGGTGGGGGGTACAGATGGGAGTACAGGTGGGGGGCACAGATAAGGGGTACAGGTGGGGGGCACAGGTTGGGGGGGCCCTGGGATGCACGTGGGACAGACCCCGGTGTGCTCCCGGCCCCATCCACCTAGGGGCCCCGATGAGAAAGCCAGTGTCAAGTGAGACCCCAGCAGAGCAGTTAGCAAGCAGGGGTATGCGTTCCCGCAAAGTCAGCAGAAACGAGAATGTTAATTGCTTTGGAGGGCAATCTGCGAAGCTGGAGCGGAGCCCCAGAGGCGATTTTCCTGTCTTTAAGTGTGAATTATTCATAAATTGGTTTTAAAACTAGTCTAGTTAAGCAGCCCCTGCCCCATGTCCCGCAGGAGTAGAGCTGAGCTGAGTTAGGGAAACCTTTAGCCTGAGAACCAAAGGCAGGTGATTCTGACAATTAAATCTCTCTCCCTCCTTTCAAGTTAGCTACTGGCGTGTGGACTTTCACATGTTGCTCATGGCTTAAGCAACTGCTGGACACAGCAGGAATGAAAAATTCCTCATCTTTGCACCTAAAACTGGCAAAGAACGGGGGGCCTCTGCCCGCGAGCAGGCCGTGGAGTTTGTCAGCTTCCTGAAACTTGGGGAAGTTGTCAGGATTAGCGCAGCAAGAGCGGCCCAGCCCTCTGAATGGCGCTCAGTGAAGTACCTGGAGAGCCGCCCACGTCTCTAACGACGGCTCAGGGAGCTGGTGTTTCCTGCCAAAGCAGTCACCTTCTCCCAGATCGCTCCTGCAAGGTGCCGGGGCCACTCTGCAGGTTCTCGGGGGCAGTGGGGTATGCGGTGAGTGCTCGGGAGAGCGCACACGTCCTGTGGGCAGTGGCTCTGAGTCATGTACTTGGACCACACACCCGGGCCTCCCAGGACAATACTGGCGAAGGTGTTCTGCTCTGTGTGGGTCCCTATATCAGATGATTTGGCCTTCTAAAAATAGGTGACGTATTCAATGGGGGGGTCCCTGGGGTGTACACAGTTAGCATGCTTGGCTGCTAACTGAAAGGCTGGAGGACCGAGCCCACACAGAGGTGCCTTGGAAGAAAAGCCTGGCAACCTACTTCTGAAAACTCTATGCAGTACAGTTCTATTCTGACACACATGGGGTCGCCATGAGTCAGAACTGACTGGATGGCAACTGTTTCTTTGTTTCTTTTTTAGTGCCCTCAACGTGCAAATGGTGAATGTGCCCGGCTGCTAACTGAAGGGTTGGAGGCTCGAGTCTGCCCAGAGGCATTCTGGAAGAAAGACCTAGTGATCTACTTCAGAAAAAGCAGACACCGCAAACCTCGTGGCGCACAGCTGTACTTGGTGTCAGCGCAAAGGTAGCTGGTGGCGGTGGACATTCAACGGACTAACAATAGGAAGGCAGCTAAGAGCCTGAGAGAGGCTGAAGGCAACAGTCCCATTGAACCACCGGAGCCAGCCTGCCCAGACTTCTGCTTCACTGCTGTGAAAGAGGAAAACTTGTTGATGTTAACACATGTCCCACTTTTCTCCGCTGTCCCCGACTCAAGCCTCCTGCGGCGGGGCAGGGTCCTTCCTGACAGCGGCTGGACGCGCCTGCTTTGTGACAACCCTGCCAAGTATACGTGAGACTTCTTTAAACAAGTAGACAAAAGATAGTTGTCGAGTGATCAAGAGCACTCAGATTCCTACCACCCGTGAGAATGCTTAGCTTGCAGAAGGTTCTCTTTAAACCCCAAAGAAAGTTCGTTATCCCAAGCCCCCCACTGTGAACAGATTCTTCTTCTCCTTGCCTCTTCCCGGCATCCATAAACACCAATTCTGATAGAGCCTCGTTTCATTGTTAATTAAAACTTGTCACTTCCAACTGTTGATTCTGGAGGAGTGACATACCCACTAGGCTTTCTCATGTATCTGAAAAGCAGGTTTTAAGGTGAAGCCCGTATATGCACACCCACGTTCCCTGCAGCACTATTCACAATAGCAAAAAGATGGAAACAACCTAAGTGCCCATCAACGGGTGAATGGACAAACAGAACGCGATACACACATACAGTGGAGCACTGCTCACAGTAAAGAAAAACGAGCTCCAGAAACACCTTACAGTGTGGATGAACCTGGGGGACATCATGTTGAGCAAAATAAGTCAATCACAAAAAAACAAATATTGTATGTTCCTACTTTTATGAAAGGGCATGAATAGGTAAATACACAGAAACTTATGTTCATTAGTGGTTGCCAAGGATGGGTGGTGGGGGGAAGGGGGGTTCACTCTCTAGGCAGTAGACACTTGTTATTTTTGGTGATGGGAAAGGTAACATCCAAGTGAGGGTGAAGTGCGCACAGCTTGACCACCGTAGACAATGTCACTAAGATGTACCCAGGAGGAAAGGACCTTTTGGTAATCGCTATGGCATATATAGTTTTGCAACAACAACAACATCCAAAAAATATACGTGCAGGTCCACATCTATGTCTGTAGGCATACACGTGTATAGGCATGTGTATGTGGGACGGGTATACATGCGTGTGTATATAGGTGTATGCATATGTATACACACGTATGTGTGTGCATGCACATATATTCAGATATATAATACAACACATAGGTGGCACCATTACGGATACTCCTTAGACATAATCAGAACCTCACAGGATTGATTTTCTGAGTTTGAAGGCTTAAGACCATACTCTTGTGGGACAACTCAGTCAGCTGGCATAATATAGTTCATAAAGTTAATGTTCTACATCTTAGTTTGGTGAGTAGTGTCTGGGGTCCTAAAAGCTTGCGAGTGGCCATCTATTGGTCTCTATTCATCCAGAACAAAAAAGAAAGAAGGAAACCAACTCTAAGAAGAAACTAGTCTACAGGACTAACAGTCTACATGAATTATGGCCTCATCTACCCCGAGACCAGAACCATATGGTGCCCAGCTACCACTACCGACTGTTCTCATCAGGACCACAATAGATGGATCCTGATAGCATGGGAGAAAAATGTGGAACAGAATCTTAAATTCTTAAAAAAATCTAGACTTCCTAGACTGGTTGAGACTGGAGGACTCCCTGAGATTATTGCCCTGCGATACTCTCTAAACTTTGAAATGAAACAAGTCCCTGAGGACACCTTGTAGCTAAAGTACAGACTGGCTCACAAAATACAGAATATCACCCATGAGTACTGTGCTCCTTTAAAAAATCATCTACATGAGACCAAACAGTCAACAGTTACTTTAAAACAAAGATAAGAAGGTAAGGGTGCAGGGAAAGTAGATTAATGGAAACAGAACAACCAGAATGGAAATAAGGAGAATGTTTACACATTGTGAAGAAGGTAACCAATGTCACTGAACAATATGCACAGAAATTGTTGAATGGGAACCTAAACTGCTGTGTGACCTTCACTGGAAACACAGTGAAATATCATTAAAAAAAAAGATGAAGCCAGCATTTATGGGTGAACTATTAGAATAAAGAAACGCATTTAGTAAAGTTGCTATACAAAATCACTTGTAAACAACACATACACAAATAAAGAGAAATTAGGAAATGAAATTTTAAAAGATGCCATTGACACCATATTTTTACCTAAATAACACACACCTTCTATGTTTGTTTGCCAACCACTCCCTCCCCCCACAAGATATTTTTCATAAGCATGCTATGCTAAATTTTTTACAGCAACGTGTAAAAAAAAATTGGCATAGCAATGTTTACAAAAATATCTTGTGGGAGGAGGGAGTGGTTGGCAAACAAACATAGAAGGCATGTGTTATTTGTGTAAAAATATGGTATACTATGTTCATGGATTGGAAGGACGTCAACTTCCCCCAAATCAAGCCATAGATTGACTGCAATCTTAATCAAAATCCCAGCAGGTTCTTTGCAGAAATTGGCAAGCTGAATCTAAAATTCATATAGAAATGCAAACAGCCAAATAATCAAGGCAATTTTGAAAAAGAACAAAGTTAGAAGACTTAGACTACCAGCTTTAGAAGACCTCTTCTAAAGGTTTCATAACTAAGACTGTGGTATTCGTGGAAGGACTAAGTGTCCAAATGACAGAGAACCTAGAGCCACTCTGGAAAAGTGTTCAGCAATATTCACTAAAACAGAATACATGCATGCGTGTGACCCAGATATTCCACTCCTAATGCACACACCTAACAGCGTTTTTGGATACCTGTGTTCACCAAAGGACTCGTACAAGACCTAGCAGCACTTGGAGCAAGACCATGGTGAGGTGGTGAGACACTTGCCTTGGGCACAAAATTTAAGGTGTGGGTGGGGGGGTGGGGCAAAGAACTCAGTAATCAAGATAAATAATATTCTAATGAAATATTAAGAAAATTCAAACAAATGCAAAAATCCATAAGGAACAAAATATCAAAGTTTTAAATAAAGACGGGATCAGGGTTACTGAGTTATCCTTTGCCTCCAATGTGACTGGGCATGGCACGGGCAGCCCGCTTTGGGACAGCTGCAAACCAGACACTCACACCGCCCATCAGCCGCAGAGCGGAGGAGTGAGTTTTGGAGCGTTTGTCCACACAGCGGTGCTACGAGGAGAACGAGGCACGCCGACACACAGCAAACACAAGGCTGAGTGAGACGAGGTCGGGCACGGAGACCATGGACCGTATGTTCTGTCTCCCTGTAGACACCAGCAGGCAGGCAGGCAGCTGTCCCTGCGGAAAGCGGGGCTGGGAGGGGGTGGAAGGGGAGGGGCTCTCGGGTGCTGCTCAAGCTCTGCTGCTTGATTTGGGGGCTGATTACCTGAGTATGCTCGACTTGTAAAAACCCACCCAGCTGCACACTGATGATATGTATAATTTCCTAAATGTATATTATGCTTCCGAAAAAGTAAAAACAGAACCTAAAAGCTAGCTTGTTGCCCCCTTCTCACTCCCACCACCCCAGCTTGGTGAAATTATTCCAGATGCAGAATATTGATCATAGAAATGAAATATTAAGATACTTAAAAGACATTTGGCAAGGAAACCTGGCACCGAGGCAAAAGTATCCACTTTGAAAAGTGCACGTGTGAGTGCACACACACAGGTACACACGCACACACACACACGCACACACACTGGTACACACGCACACGTGCACACACACAGGTACACACGCGCACACACACGCACACACACTGGTACACACGCACACGTGCACACACACAGGTACACACGTGCACACACACGCGCACACACGTGCACACACACTGGTACACACGCACACGTGCACCCACACAGGTATACACACGCACACGTGCACACACACAGGTACACACGTGCACACACACGCGCACACACGTGCACACACACTGGTACACACACTGGCACGCACACACACAGGTACACACGCACACACACAGGTACACACGCACACACACACTGGTACACACACGTGCGCACACACAGGTACACGCACACACATGCACACACAGGTACACACGCGCACACACGTGCACACACAGGTACATGCGCGCGCACACGTTCATACACAGGTACATATGCACACACAGGCACACACGCACACACCCAGGTACACGCACACACACACGTGCACACACACACATGCACACACACAGGTACACATGCACACACACATATGCACAAAGGCACACACATGCAGGTGCACATGTGCATATGCATGCACAAGGCACACGCACACACAGACATCCACACACACGTGCACGCACACACACACGCAGACACACACACACAGAACCCATTACTTTAGGAGAGTATGCAGTTCTGAGCTCTTCACAGGGCAAAGCAGAACCACACAGGGTCCAAACCAGCCACAGTTCTGAGAGGCTGACGGCCGAGCTCAGCTGAGGGAGGGTGGGGACGGGGGAGGAGAGCGGTCAGCACACCAGGCGGCCTGCTGGGTGCTGCTCCCTGCTAGGTTTGAGGGTCGTGGACAAGACTGTGTGCCTGCCCTCAGGGAGCTCCCAGTCCAGCAGAGGGGGGAGGCCTTCCACCTGGAGGCCTCACGGTTGATGCCAATGCCGCAGGTGGGACAGGCCAGCTTCCAGAGGTAGGGTTTAAACATTCAGGGCAGTGTGCAATTTACATGTAAATGTGTCAGAAAAAAAAAAAAAAGACAAGACAAAGACGGACAGGCGGACAGCTATGTGGCAAAGCGCGCATAGCTAGTAAGCGCCAGCGTGGCTCTGAAGCCGTGTTTTCTGCCATGACACTACTGTCTCCCAGTGGGGCTGGGGGTGAAGGTGTGGGGAGAAAGGCCAGGAGACGCTGCCCTGGAGCCCAGGCTGCTGCCCGCCTGCAAGGCCTCCCCCCGTCCCTCATGCTCGAAGCCATCCCCTCTGACCCTCTGCTCACGCTGCTTCTGCTTCCAAGAATGCCCCCTGCTCCTGGTGACCCCACTCCTCCCTGAAAACCGAAGGCCTCCTGGGCCCTCCCCCGTGTCCCTCCCCACCCTGGCGCAGGCCACCCGTGCCCACATCACAGGGCTCTGGCCTCACGTGCGACCTCTCTCCTCCCTAGCGGTTCTCACTCGTGTACCCTCAGGAGCAAATACTCAGGAAGCGAATCTAGAACGCACGAGGATGTGAAGTCAGAAGAAGGAAAGACTCCGTGCAGGCAGACAGATCAGGAAGGTACTCTCGTGGGAGGCCGTGAAGGCCCCCAGGTGGAGCAGAATTCACCCGCAGGTGCCAGACTCACACGAGACCCAGTCTACACAGGGGCGACTCGACTCACGGCTGCCTGAGACATGTGGCCCGGGTGCGCCCCTTCTGGGGCTTGGTGTCACTGCAGGGTCTCCCGTCCTGGGCCACCGTGTGACAAGGCTAGAGTCATGGTCGTGGGGAATCCACGGTTCACTGGTTCACAGGCAGAGAGGCCAGAATGTGAAACACTGGCCACCACCCTTGGGGAGCAGGAAGGAGGTCTGTGTTACGAGAAACAGATTCATGATAGCAACGTTTACAGACAAGGTATTTTTACAAAGCACATTATTTCAACACCTAACCTCAAAAAACCAAAACTAAAACCTACTTCCGACTCACGGCAACGCCATGTGTGTCTGAGTAGAACTGTGCTCCATAGGGCTTTCAAAGGCTGGTTTTGTGGAAGTAGATCATCAGGCCTTTCTTCTGAGGTGCCTCTGGGTGGACTTGAACCTCCAGCCTTTGGGTCTGTAGTCGAGCACTTAACTGTCTGTCCACCCAGGGACTCCCAACCTCAGGCCCTGGTAATTCCAATCTTTTAAGCTTCTGGTTAACTGTGTATGCTGCGGCCAGAACCCTGGATCACACCCAGATGGCGGCTCTGCGGACCCAGGTGCCCAGAGAGCGAGTGCTCAGGACACCCCGGGGGACTTACCCGAAACGCAGTGCCCTCCTCGATGATCGTTGGCAGCTGAGAGAGACAAATGTCCACAGCAAGGTCCCAAGCTTGCCTGGGAAGAGAACAGAGAGGAAATGTGATCAATACTCCCAGCTTTTCAGGGGCCTCACAAAGGAGACGTGCCCTCTCCCTGCAGCAGCCGAGGGTCCGGGGGTGGCCACAGTACTGGGCGGAGGGCAAGGGGGAGGGAGGAACCCGAGAGTAAGATGCTCCACAACACTGTCCAGGGCTGATTTAGGTGACGAGAGCGCAGGGAGAGGCTGGGAGAGAGCACGGCAATGACCTAACGTTGGCGTTCGCGGCACACCGTAACCATTTTGTCTGCTTAGACTTTTTCCCTTTAAAACAAGAAAAATTCCTGGGAAAAATAAAGGAATACTCCTAGCTTCTAACGCACTTTAAAAGAGCCAAGATATTTTCTGACTCGAACGTGGGCATATTTAATGTGACAGCCGGCTTTTCACACTGACGAGTTGTGGCAGTGCGAGGCAGTGGCTCAAATGGGCAGCGTCCCCAAAGAGGAACGCACACTAGAACACCTGAACCCGGCCAGGGTCTCTCATCAGGACTCCGCCGTGCTCTGGGGTCCTGGCACCTTGTCGCCTCCAAGGGGTCTGGGTCTGTGGCCCTGGGAAGAACAGGTGTGTGCAGGCGGCAGCGTCAGACCTCGGCTAACTTCACGAACGGGGAGATCACCAGCAGCAGCATCAACCCAAGGCTGAGTCCTATGAGGGGAGGTCGGACGTACTTCCTCTGGCCAACCTTTTTACCAGTTCTGACACCAGCACCTCCCACGGCACTCTGCTCTGCTGGCTTCGAGAATTTGTTGCAGTGGCCACATAGAACTCACAGGCCACACTCGCAGTTACAGCGCGTATTGGAGAAGTAACAGGTTACAGTTCTGGATCAGGAAGGACTCAGGATACGGTTCTTTGGTCAGAGCAGCTTCTTGGCTGTGCCCAGAGGCAGGCCTCTCTAGACTCTCGGCCACTCAGGCCTCTTGGCCAGCCCGGCCTCTGCCCTGCTCGGGCAAGTGGTACAAAGCTCTTTAGCTCCACTGATAAGTGTCCAGGGGCACCCAACTCCACCAGTAAGCTTTGGCCTGAAGGTGCTCAGCTCTCTCCTTCCATGGGTTGACGAGCCTAGCACTGCCAAGTGCCTGGAGGCACCCCACTCCACCAGTAAGCCTCCTGCCTGAAGGCACTCAGCTTTCTCGCTCCATTGGCAGGGAAGCCCACTGCGCTGTCTCCTGCTGGTCTGATTCTGCTGCCTCTGCAGCTGCCATTTCTCTGCCGCTGCTTCTCACCGTCTCTTACCGTCTCCAATGTTACAGCTCTCTCTCTCTGTCTCCTGGGTCTAGGAGCTTCTCAGTGCAGGGATCCCAGGTCCAAAGGATGCGCTCCACTCCTAGGTCTTCTTTCTTGGGGGTAGTGAGGTCCCCATTTTCTGCCTCTGGGATGGGTCATTTCAAGCCTAGCAGGATGGCAAAACCGACCAGTCCCTTTGTTAGGGTTCCACGTACCTTATCTGCATGGTCTCACCCCACAAGGGTACCACACACCTTATCTGCATTATTAGTAAGCTATCTAATTCCCTTGGTGGGCCACAGGCACCTTATTTGCATAGTCCCACCCATTCATCTGGTAGGAGTTAAAGACCCTGGCGAGAAAGGCCATATACACTGATGCATCGTGCTGCAGCACACCGCCGAGTCCATCCCCTTGAGTACGAGACAGGCAGCGGCCTCTCCGGTAAGTGACACTGGTCATTTTCACCACTGATTTCGGACGGCAGCAGGGCCTGGCTCAGCCATTTCATCCGTCTGTCATCTTAAAACCCACCTTTAAATACTGCACATATCTTTTCCACAACGTGCTCACCTTGCTAAAGTAGAATGTCCAGGCCTAGAGCACACAGCTCTACACCCACTACCCTGCAGACACGCCATGTCCTTATTCCAGATGCATGCCTGCCCGACAGATTCCGTTTTTAAATAATTCTCTGGCTGAGGCATAAAAACCTGCTGCAGGATGATTTTATGCTGCTTCATAAAACATACTCTTACATAATTCTGGGGAATAGTGAGTTAGAGCCCTGAGTATTTGAGCTGCTCTTACATAAGTGTCTCTGGCAAGCGTCTTATCTCTTCCAGGTAGCTTCTACGTGGCCTGAAAGTACAAACGGGACATGAGCCTTTGCAGGCAGACAAGTCGAGGTTCAGAGAGCGCCTCCATATCTTTCCGTAGATGTATAACTTTGGGTCATTTTTTTCTTTTTAATAAACTTTTTATCCTGAACTACTTTTAGACTTATAGAAAGGTTGTAAAATTAGTACGGAGAGCGTCCACTTATAATTTCTTGAGCCTCAGTTTCATTATTCGTATCGTGTTGATCAACACCTACCTTAACGACTGCTCGAGGCCTTCACAGAGAACGGCCCAGCTGCGGAGTCAATACCAGCTGCTGTTATTTTAACAGGCCACCCCGTCACTCTGCAGTAACAAGTGTGGTACGTTAAACAGTCTGGTCGGGAAGTGATTACGGCAGACAGGAGGAACGGAATGGAGAGAAGTCATATTTACTTATTGCTGGTCAGCCAATTAGGAGCCCTGGTGGTGCAGGGGTTAAGCGCTCTGCTGCTAACCGAAAGGTTGTCAGTTTGAAACCACCAGCTGCTCCATGGGAGAAAGCTGTGGCAGTCTGCTTCCATAAAGATTACAGCCTTGGAAACCCTACAGGGCAGTTCTACTCTGTCCTATAGGGTCGCTATGAGTTGGAATCGACTCGATGGCAGCGGGTTTGGGTTTGGGTGCAATGGTTAAACACTCAGCTGTTAACTGAAAGGCTGGCAGTTTGGATATGCCTAACGGATCTGGGGGAAAAGGACGTGGTGATCTGCTCTCATAAAGGCTTACGGCCTAGAAAGCCCCACGGAGTCCACTCTATTTCTGTTTAAACGAATGAAGCGTCATGGTGGGGTGTAAAGAGGCATGCCCTTGTGTCTCAGTGGGACCACAACAAACGGACGATGCAAAAATCCAGGAAAAAGTCCATGTCTAGGGCAGACAGAAGGACTTACAGACCATCTCCCATTACTCAGCCCCATGACCTGCGTTTCATTTCCCTGACCGGGCCCCTCCGCGCACACACACCCCACCTGCCAGCAGAATTAAGAGGTAATCGGGAGATAATCAAAACCCTTCAGAGCACAGGCGACCAACGGCTCCTGTGTGCGTGGTAAGTGCCCAGCTGTGCCAGGTGGTCACCCAGCCGCACGGACGGGTATTCACTCTTTGTCGAGACAGAAGCTGAGTCAATTATTGCAATTAAGCTCAATAAAGATTCCTGGCATTTAAAAGTTTTCATTTCAGGAGCTAGAAGGAAGTGAGTGTAAGCTGGGGAGAGGGGATGGCGTGAAGCAGGCGGGCAGGGTCTTTGGGACAGCGGGTCCACGAGGGCAATTCTGAGCCAGAGCCAGTGCTGTTGGGACCATGCCCCCTGTGAAGCATATTGTGCTCTTTCGCTCCCCATCAAGACCCCGAGGTAAGGAGAACCATCAAAAACGTCTCCGGCAATTCTATGAGGCCCTGGCTGGGGTGCCTTCTGTAATGTACTAGATGTGGGTGACAATGAGACCTCTGTCATTGCTGCTGCCGTCAGCTGCCGCCCGGTCAGCTCTACCTCACGGTCACCTAAACCCTAACAGAATGAAACGCTGCCTGGTCCTGCACCATCTCCACGGTCTCTGAAACGTCTGAGCTTACTGCTGTCACTATCGTGTCAAACCATCTCACTAAGGGTTTGCCTCCTTCTCCCTGATCTTCCTCTCTACCGAACGCGATGTCTTTTTCTAGCGATCCGTCTTTCATGAAGACGTGTCCGAAGTAAGCAAGATGAAGTCTCGCCATCCTTGCTTCCAAGGAGCATTCTGGTTTCCTTTGCTCTGAGACAGACTTGCTGGTTCTTCTGGCAGCTCATGGCATATTCAGTATGCTCTGCCAACACTACAGTTGGAGGCAGCGATTCTTCTTCTGTCTTCCTTTCTCACTGCCCAACTTTCACACGCGTACGAGGTGACTGCAAATGTAACACCTCGGGTCAGGCGCACCTGAGTCTTCAAGGTGACATCTCTGCTTTCTGGAACTTTAAAGAGGATTTCTGCAGCAGACTCTTGAGCCTTTCCAAAACAGGCGCTGCAGCGCCCAGGCCACGTGAAGAGTGAGACAGCATCACCTGGCGTTAGCACGCTGCTCCTGAAGGACCGGGACCCCAGCTGGTCCACTCACCTTGGCGGCCGGGTTCCAGAGGCCGCCAGCTTTGCTCTTCTTTGTGCCAAGGGCTCAGTGTAGACCTCGGGAATGCCATGGGCTTAGGTCACCAGGAGCAAGGCCTACAGTGGCTGCTTGGGGCCAGGTTGCAGGGGCGGAGCTGTGCACAAGAAACAGAACTCCACCCCTGACGCTTCCAAGATGCTAAGGCCAGGAGGCAGGAAAGAAAGCAGAACGTCGGAGACCAACTGAAAGACACGACGGGAGGCAGTTAGTGTCGCGGGAGCAAGGCTGCAGCATACTGGGCCTCGGCGGCTTGGCCCACAGCAGGGCTGCGACGGAGATAGGGGGCAGCTGCCTGAGCTGCGCCAGGGGCGCTGGGCAGCCATGGAACTTTCCAGGCCTGTTTGTCTTTGCTTTCTTTACAAAGGGAAAGGGTTGGAGTGGATGACCTCAGAGCTGCCATCAAATGCTAACATTGTATGACAGCCTTTTAAACACCACAAGATCTGTGCCCACTCTCCTGAGCTCTTTATCAGTTGATTGCAACTAGGTGCATTTTCCAGGATAAAGTCCAAATGGAGGCTTAATTTGGGATTCTCAGCTGAGAAAAAGTGGGAGAGTGAGTCCTCTCAGAGCTTGAGAGTGAGCGTGGAGGTAGGCTGTCACTCTGGCACCGGCAGGAGGGTGGGCGGGAGCTGAGGCGGCATCTGGGTAGCGCTTCCCACAGCCTGGGGGCAACCCCACTGTGAGCGTGCTCTGGGAGCGGATCCGGGCAGGCTCAGAGCCTGGTGGGCGCAGAGCTGGGCGACCACGCAGCTGAGCGATGGACGCACCCCCCCCCCCCGCTCCCAGCATGGAGCTGGGGCCCTTCTGGGCTGCTCCCTCTCAGATGAGTCACCACCTGAAATGCGCCAAGCTGAGCTGAGTTTTCAGGAACCAGGCTCGGATGGCAGGCACCCAATAGTGGTGTGAGGCAAACCCCGAAGTGAGCTGGCCTCCGCCTGCACCGGTCGATCAGAGCTGGCCGCGTGGGCGCCAACACGCGGGTCATCACCGCGAGGAGCCCAGGCTCCTCTGGGATTGGGAGGGAAGGAGAGAGGCTCTCGCGTGGCCTGGCATCAAAAACTCACCAGGAAGCGGCTCTCGCCAGGAGCCCGAGCCGGCAGCAGGGGGTAGTGCGCATTACTTGGTTTTCAACTCCATTTCTGTCAGCTTTGCTCCCTTTCTCCCACTGCTACAGCTTCAGCCTCTCCAGTACCACCCAGGGACCACATAATGAGGCTGTCAATTATTTATTCCAATGTACTTTCCTTTCTTCCTTCTGGGGTGCTCCCTGGGGATGCACCAAGGCCGGGCTATTTCTGAGGGGGGAGAAGCGCTCCCAGCATCATTTCAGAGCGTGCCATCACTAGGAGTGCTGGGGGGCAGTAGGGAGCTCCCTGAAGGCTCCAGGCGTTCTGTCTGGTGAGGCAGCCACACCACACAGGGCAGAGCACAAGGGGGCTCTGGACCCACCACGTCAGGCCTCAGGGGACTCTGCACCCACCATGTTAGACCTCAGCCGCAGCTCAGCCTCCACACCCACCATGCCAGGCCTCAGCCAGCTCAGCCTCCACACCCACCATGCCAGGCCTCAGCCAGCTCAG
>NW_004443964.1:2113528-2126815 GCF_000243295.1 Trichechus manatus latirostris
ACCCTCATGTCAGGCCTCAGCCAGTTCAGCCTCCACACCCACCATGTCAGGCCTCAGGCGCACGCCCTGTAACGTCGAGCCCTCCTGTGCTCATGTCACTGGGTTGCAGCCATGCCGACCCCCTTGCCCTCCCCCTGGAGGCTCTCCTAGAGCTCCAAGACCTGCCCACACGGTCTCCCCGCCTGGAATGCCTCCCCCACTGCACCCCGCCTTCCCCCTTCATGACCCCGCGTTCCTCCTCAGGGAGCTGCCCTCCATTCTTGATGTCCTGGGTGCTTTCCTTTGACGCTCACCTCTTGACCATGTCAGTGCACACACCGCGGGCAGGGTCCTTCCTGGGCTGTGACCACGTGAGGGCCGAGACCACACTCTGGGTGTTGGTGCGTTTGCAGACCTAGCCCACCACCACAGGCACCCGGCCCCTCTCTGCCTGCTCGCCTCAGAGAGATGAGGGCGGGGAGGGCAAGCAGGAGCAAGGGGCACATGGCATGCACACCCAGAGTCGTGCACACTCCTGCACACAGACATCCACAGACTCCTACACACACACACTCCTACAGATACAGACTCCTACACACACACTCTTGCACACACACTCCTACGAACATAGACTCTACAAACACACTCCTACACTCTACACACACACACTCCTACACAGACACATAGACTCCGACACAGACTCCTACACGCACTCCTACACACATACAAACCCCTACACACATTCCTACACATCCAGACTCCTACATACAGACATACAGACTCCTACACACACACACTCCACACACACTCCTACACACACCCTTCTACACACACTCCCACACACACACACTCCTACACACACACTCGCACACACACTCCTACGCACACCCTCTACATACACACACTCCTACACACACACTCCTACGCACACCCTTCTACATACACACACTCCTACACACACACTCCTACACACACCCTTCTACACACACTTGCACACACTCCTACACACACACTCGCGCGCGCACACACACACACTCGCACACACATGTCCGAGAGCCTCCGGGCCCAGGTGAGGAACACCCCACGGGGAGGGGGCTGGTGGAGCGAGACGGGTAAACTCACGCCCCCGCCCGCCGCTCCTGCGCCCCGCTCTGGGTGACGCTGTGAAAGGCTTGCTCCATAGCATGGCCGTCCCCTCCCGACGCCTGACTCCCTGGTCATCAGAGGAGGGGTTTGAAGGGCACCCAGGAGAGCTGGGGCTGGCACTCAGGGACATAGGTGTTGGAGAGCTCTGTGTGGTGGCATGGAGGTGACCCAGGGAAGTGGCTGGTCTGGGGACTCCCGATGCTGGCCAGCAAGCTCTGGTTTCTTTGGTCACCAGGGCCCGTGGGCTGGGCTCGGGCAGAGAGCGACGGAAGCCAGTCTCTGTTCTGGGCGCGTGGGGCAGAGTGGAGACCGTCTCTGCACATGGGCTGGGGGGCTGCTCTGCAGTCTCTCAGCTGGTCCCAGCTCCTTGAGGCAGAGGCTGTGGGGTCTGTTTGGGGCCGTGTCCCCAGTACCTGACCCTCCATAAATATCCGGCATTATTTCATACTTCTCTAGGATAGCTTCTCGTGTTCTTCACAAGGCCTAGAGCCCAGAGCCCTGTACACAGTGGGTGCAGCTATTTGTTAAATTAAACGTTCCCTGCAACTTAGTATTGCAACAGTGGTAACTCCATTTGGCGTATGCGGCAGATACGGCACAAAGTCTAATTGTAAATATTGTCCGACGTGGGATTTTCACGAGCTCTTTCCACGTTAGTCTAAAATGATCACATGACATCAAGACCAGGTTCTAAATCCTGAGTGCCATGCGTTGTGGAAAGAGGGGCTCCCTTCATTTCTTCTGCTTGTCTCAGTTTTGTATTTATGATGAATAATGCCTTCATCGTAACGACTCGATTTTTAAAAACAGCTTTAAGGGTTTCAAAGGCTTAGAAAACCTACGTGTAGACTTTTACTTATAAAAGTAATATCTACCAATTTTTACAATAGAGAAGGAGCGCTGGTGGCGCAGTGGTTAAGCGCTTGGCTGCAAACCAAAAGGTTGGCGGTTTGAACCCACTGGCTGCTCTGTGGGAGAAAGACCTGGCAATCTGTTTTTATAAAGATTACAGTTTTGGAAACCACACGGGGCAGTTCTACTCTGTCCTAAAGGGTTGCCATGAGTCAGAATTGACCAGATGGCAGTGGGTTGGTTGTTCTGGTTTTCACAATGGAGAGCGACGGCGGCAATTCCGTCGCCCTGGCAAGAGCCCCACCACTGTGCTGGTCTCACTCTCCCCGTCTTCCTTCTGCTCGATACACAGTAGGTGCTTAGTGAGTACGTCACTGGTGTTATTACTCTCACATCTCCCACCTTGTGGCCACTTACAATGACGTGTCTGCTCCTAATGGCCACACCTTTGCCTCAGGGAAGACAAGGCAGATTGTTTTTCAGGCTCCACACTTTCCTCTCACCCTGCCCATACCCTCTACACTCTGTTTGCCCAGTGGCCCCCTTGACTTTCCAGCTGTCTGCCTTCAGACATCAAGTGAACACCTGGAGCTGATTCTGGGATCCCTTGCAAGATGCGCCTTACGGCAGGGAAACTCTTACGGCTGCCGGTCCCATAACCCTGTCTCCTGGTGGGACCCCTCCCGAGTGTGGGCAGGGCTGTGACTTGGCTCTAACCAACGGAACACGGCAGAGTGACGAGGTGGGCGTGATGAGCGTATATAATTATATGACCACATTTCGTAAGACTGTGGGGCCCCTTGCTGCAGTCTCTAGCTTTCTTGCTGGTTCTGAGGGAAGTAGGAGGCCATGTTGGGGGGCCCACATGGCAACGACCTGTGGGTGGCCTTGTACTTGGTGAGACCCTGAGCAGAGGACCCAGCCTAGCTGTGCCCAGACTCCTGACCCATGGTAATCGTGACCAAAACATACACTAGTTTAAGCCACTAAGTGTGTTGTAATATTTTCACTTGGCAATAGGTAATGAATTGCTGTTGTTAGGTGCCCTTGAGTCAATTTTTGACTCATAGCGACCCCATGTGACAGAGTAGAATTGCCCCATAAGGATTACTAGGCTGTAATCTTTATGGGAGCAGATTGCCAGGTCTTTCTCCCATGGAGTCACTGAGTGGGCTTGAACCACGAACCTCTCAAATAGTAGCTGAGCGCTTAGCTGTTATGCCACGAGGGATCCTTAGATAATGAGTTAAAGGAAAAAAAAAACCCAAACATGTTGCCATCGAGTCAATTCTGACTCATAGTGACCCTGTAGGACAGAGTAGAACTGCCCCATAGGGTTTCCAAGGCTGTAATTTTTACAGAAGCAAATTGCCACCCACGTCTTTCTCCCGCGGAACTGCTAGTAGGTTCAAACTGCCGCAACAAGGCTCCTTTAGGTAATAAATACACCCCGTAACTCTTCGTCAGATGCAGAATTTCCATTTTCACCTTGTGGGACTTGTGGGGGGGATGTCCTATCAGTAACTAGAGAACGTGTCCGCCAGAAGAAAAGCCAAACGTTCTTCTTTTTCTCACAGTATGTATTTAATGCACGAATGAGATTTTTCTTTCTTTCAACACATAATCTTCTTCATTTTAGCACATTTCCCCCCTGGGCTCTCAAACTCACTGTTCTTTTACTGAGCCCAAGTTTACGGTGAGTTATCTGCACTTTAAGTACTCATTTCTACAAGGTGGAATGACTAGCAAAACAGCCTCTTGGCTTCCAGACAGATTGCCAGAAAAGTATACAAGAGATATATTTGGGATTTGAGTTAAAAAAAAAAAGGAAAAAATCCAAAGCACAAAATGTTCCTTTGGCCATGTGACGACAAAAAAACAAAACCCTAAAAAAACCCCAAACAGTCTGTACGGAGTAAAGATGTGTCCCAGCCTCAGCAGACAGGACACAGCACGGCTGCCCCTCGGCTGACACAGCACCCACAGGTCTGCCCCCAGGACCCAGGGTGCCCGGCCAGCCCTCCTGCCCATCCCTACTGCTGAGCCGTCAAGGAGCATTTATACTTCCTCTGCCCTCGGCTGCTTCATCTGAAATATTTCCAACACCCTCGCCTGAGATGTCTATCAAACTAAATGATGAGAAAACAATAAAGGCCAACAAAGGAATTCGCGCGCCGCACAGGAGGAGGGCCACAGAGGGTGTCTTGCCCCTCCCCACTCCCTGCGGGGGGGCTGGAGTCCCCTGACCCCCGACATCACACGGTGGGAAGGGCGGGAGTCCTTTAGTTCAGCTGAGGAACTGGGGGAATGCCGCTTCCACCACTGGGATTCTGAGGACACTGAGGACGCAGGCCAGGACCAGAACGCCCCTCCACGGAGCACGCGGCCCCCTGAGGGCTTGGGGAGCTGAAGGTCCACCGGGGAGGGGTCCCGCACAGCAGGGCAGGGGCGGCTGCCTGCTTCACTCTGACCTGTCCCTGCGGCTGCCTCGACAGACCTGAGCAGGGGCTGGTGACTCGCTCTGCAGAACCACCTAGGGGGGGACTCCTTCTTCTGGAAGAGGACAGAAAACGTGATTCTGGGAAACAGGATGGATGGGAGCCAGTGCACAGAACACGCATGGGAGAGAAATTCTGCTTCAAATCTCTGCAGACCCGCCTTTGCCCTGACAGGGACGGGGCGGTGGCGCCCCACGCAGGTGGTGCGGAGGCTCTTTGCAGCGAGGCTGGCCAGGGTGCTGGCACGGTGTATGCAGCCAGGCCCCTCGGGACGGGGCTTCCTCCAGCTGCTCTTGGCGGGCAGACCCTGCGGGCAGTCTGTGTCTGGGGCCTGGCTGACAATGGGGGAGGACGGCTGGCTCTTGCCTCAATGGGGTCGGCTCTGAGGGTCACCCCAGCTTCAGATCTCCCCAAGTGAGGCCAGGGGAGGTGAGCTCCAGAGACCACATCTCAGCTCCACCTTCTCTCTGCCCATCTGCCTCCTCCCTCTACCGTGTGGGTCCCCAGGGCTCTCCCCCGCCACCCTGACCCCTCCATCTCGGGGTCCCCCTGCCGCCCAGACACATATTCCATCTCAGGGTCCCCCCACCACCCCAATACGACCTTCCATCTCGGGGTCCCCCCGACACCACCCTCCATCTCGGGGTCCCCCACCACCCTGACACCACCCTCCATCTCAGGGTCCCCCACCACCCTGACACCACCCTCCATCTCGGGGTCCCCCACCACCCTGACACCACCCTCCATCTCGGGGTCCCCCACCACCCTGACACCACACTCCATCTCAGAGTCTGCTTCCTGCAGCCCAACCCTCAACAACCCGCGTTAGCCTAAAAGGGCAGGGAGGACATGAAGCCGTGACGGCGCTGCGCAGGACAGAGGGCGATGAGCTGAACTGGCAAACTATACCCGAGTCTTCTCAGAGGCCGTGTGAGCCCGCAAGGCCTCCTGGTGCACTCAGGAAGTTAGAAAAGACATTCATGACCACTGAAAGCAATTCCACGTCCCTGGAACACTCACGTGGTCCTTTCTCCTTGTTTCCCTGGCCTTTAAGGAGCCCTGGTGGCACAGTGGTTAAGCGCTGGGCTACTAACTGAAAGGTGCGGGGTTCAAACCCACCAGCCGCTCCGAGGGAGAAAGATGTGGCAGTCTGCTTCCATAAAGATCACAGCCTTGAAAACCCTGTGGGGCGGTTCTGCTCTGTCCTACCGGGTCGCTATGAGTGGAATCGACTCGACAGCACCCAGCAACAACCAGCGGGCCTTGTGGGTTGCCACGCCACCCGCTGCTCCTCAGGCACAACAAGTAAAGACAAGTGAGGACACGCCGAGACTGCCGGGGGCTGATTCTCCGGACAAAGGACCCACTGTCGACGAGCCCCCTGACTCATGGCGGCCCCGTGCGTGTCAGTGTACAACTGTGCTCCCTAGGGTTTTCAGTGGCTGATTTTCTGGAAGTAGATGGCCAGGCTTTTCTTCTGAAGACTCAAACTTCCAATCTGTCAGATGGCAGCCGAGTGGGTTAGCCATTTGCACCACCCAGGGACTCCAGTGCTCGGGAAGGCCACACTCCCGGGCTTCCGGGCTAGCACGGAAAGACAGCAGTCAGAGACAGGCGGGTTTGTGACACGCTCTACAGGTCTGGACTCAGGACTCCACGTAAAGCAGCACTCACACAAGCTCCAGACTCAGAAACACTCTGAGGTCGCTATGGAAAACAGCTTCCAGCAGGATGAGCCGGCCCGCGGTGCTGAGCCCGGCCCTCCCGCCTCCCTCGCTGCCCGCTGCCCTCGCTGCCCGCTACCCCCACTGCCCGCTGCCCTGGCTACCCCAGCTGCCCGCTGCCCTGGCTGCCCACTGCCCTGGCTACCCTGGCTGCCCGCTTGCCCTGGCTGCCCACTGCCCTGGCTACCCCGGCTGCCCGCTGCCCTGGCTACCCCGGCTGCCTGCTGCCCTCGCTGCCCCGGCTGTCCACTGCCCTGGCTACGCTGGCTGCCCACTGCCCTCGCTGCCCACTGCCCTGGCTACCCTGGCTGCCCGCTGCCCTGGCTGCCCACTGCCCTGGCTACCCTGGCTGCCCGCTGCCCTGGCTGCCCACTGCCCTGGCTACCCTGGCTGCCTGCTACCCTTGCTGCCCTGGCTGCCCTCTGCTCCGGCCCAGGCCTTCTGTCCCCTTCGACAACACCATTCCCTGTTCCTCTGCACAGCTGAGCACGCCATGCAGCAGGCGTTTTCCCACCCAAAGAAAGTGTACACTGAAGGAGAACTGCTGCCCTGGACTGACGGCTGCGGTCACCAGGTAGAAGGGAGGAGGGGGGCAGCCGGCCACCTCTCGCCACCCAGGCCAGTGGCCTGCGTCCACCAGGCATCACCTCCTCCTACAGGACATGCTCCCCGCATGGCGCCAGAGCTCCTTAACGCCATCCACACCTGGGGCAGCCCGCAGGATGCTAGTCCTACCGCTTAACTGACTTTCGATCCAAGACCAGACGCGGCACTGACCCCATTCAGCTCTTTTTTTCTTCTCCTTTCCTTTCTCATAACAGACTTTTTACAAAAGCCAGGAGCAGGGGAAACAGGATCTAAGATGTGGCGTTTCCTAAGGGACGAGGTCCTTTGAGAACGTACTCTTCCAAAAACGTGTCTCCTCATTCTGACTAAGTATCCGAACAGCTTCTCAGGCTGCAATCTCCCTTAGGGTCCTATCGCTCAGGGAGGGCTGCGTTCTGTTTACACACTTTAAACATCCTTGCAAAGCTGATTCTCTCCTGTAGCGGTCCTTTCTGATTCCTTTGTCTCTCTAAGGGTACTCTCGTTCTATCCTACAAACTATTCAAAAGTATACAGACGGTTAGCTCTATTCTCTCTGTTTACAGTCCACTGCTGTGCAACGTACAAGAAATCATCTCACGAAGCAGAATGTTTAACCCTTGATTTCCCAGAACGGAAGGTGGCAGGACAGACTCCGTGCTTCCCCAGCCTTCCTGTGTCCATCCGGGGAAAGTGTCACACAGGTATGTTTACAAAGTCACAAGCCAGTGGATTGTCCTTCCTAAGTATTTACATTAGGGTTTCTTCCACTGATGGCTGTAACTGAGACTCCTTTGTCCTTTGCTATCCTTCTGTCTTAGCACTTTCTCAAACTCTGCTTGGGGAGCAGGGGGCGGGAAGGAACCGATGCCCTCAGATGCAATGCCTAGACTAAAGTCAGGTCCCGTTACTGTTACTGTCACGACTATCACTGGTATACACTGCAGTGGGCCAGCAATAGGGGGCACTTATAATCCACAGTCATGAGTGATTACACGCCTGTGTGTGTGCAAACATGCATACAAATTACACCCAGCGGCCACGAACCCAGCAGTTCTGACTCTCTGGAGCAATTGGTATGCACCCCATAAATTCAGCTGGCAATTCTTTAACTCTGACTTTTCTCTGCAAGGACACAGTGTCATTTGCGAAAGGCCCATCCCTCACCCCCTGCCCCGACCTCAGTCACAGAGCTGTGAGGTCCCTGGAGGCCCCAGGCCGGCCTGGCACAGTCCTCCCAGGCTGGGGGATGTCTCGGGGAGACCCGAGTTTCTGTTGGCAGAGCTCTAGGGAAGGCCTTAACTCAGCTCCACTCGTCAGCATGACACGGACTGGTTCCGAGCTGGTTCTATGTCTTCCTGGTGTGACTGCCATAATGGCCTTAAACGCGTGCCACTGCAGACGTGGAAAAGGGCCCAGTTTCAGAGGAACCGACCAGCATGCCCGGCGCGGCCTGTGAGAGGCACTTACCACATGGCGTGCATGTAGGTGGGGGGCAGTCGCGGGCTGCTCACTGGGGTGCAGTTGTAAGACCTCATGATCCTTTCTGCTAACAAGAAGTTGCGGAACAGACTCGCCACCAGCAGGTCCTGTCGGAAGAGCTTCTGGAAGAGATCTGAGGGCAAACAAGAGAAAGGATCCCCTATGACTCAGGTCCAGCACTGAGAGCCAGAGACACTAATGTGCCTCCACCAAAATTATCACAGTATGTACGCTCCCCGCTGGCAACACACACACATCCATCCGTATGTAACATGCACACACACACACACACACACATGTCCATACGTACACGCACACACATCCATCCATCCATACATGCACACACATCCATCTGTACACACACATACATACACACATGTCCATCCGTACATACATGCACACACCCATCTGTACACATACACGTGTCCATCTGTACATGTACACACATCCATCTGTACACACATGCACACATATACGCATGTCCATCCGTATGTACATGCACACACCCATCTGTACGCACACACACACATATGTACACCTGTACGTACATGCACACATGCACGCACATATACATACACATGTCCATACGTACGTGCATACACATGCATACATACACACACACCTATGTTCATCTGTACACACAAACACAAATGTCCATCCATACGTATGTACACACACACACACCCAACTGTATGAAGATGCATACGCCCACACACACACCCCTACCACTGTGCCACCAGGGCTCCCCAACCAACCAACCAATAAACATAAGTAAGTCTATAATGGGCAATTTGGTTTAAACCAATATGGAGAGTGCCAATGGTCACCAACAAACGGGGTCGTGAGTCTTCCTGTAAGATAACCTGGTGCTGACAATGAGTGGACACTCCTAGGTCTTGCTCTACCCGTTCCAAGCTCGGCCCATGCGCTCGCTCCGCCCCCACAGAAGCCACGCAGGCTCCCGCCTTCTCCTTCTCAGCACCCCACACCTGTCCGCCTTCCTCCTGGGGAGGGGCGGCCTGGCTCTGCTGGGCCCTCCCCTCCTCACCCCGGGGGAGCACGTTCCAGGCGATGGTGTCCGTGATGGCCGTGAAGATCCAGTTCAGCTCGCCTAGCGGTGTACGCCGGTCGTTCAACCGCCCGGGGATCCTGGAAGACACGCGCCCTTGTTAGTCATGTCCAGGCCACTGGAGAAGGTGATGGCGGAGGCTGTGGTTGGGGGAGCACGGAGTGGGAAGGCAAGCTGGAGGCTCAGACCGAGGGAGGAGCGGCTCAGCACGGGCTGGACAGCCTCCGGCCTCTTGGCGACTTTCCTACTCAGACACTGCTCCTTTCTAAGGAGGACAAAAATGCACGCATCCCCGTCTTAAAAGCCCAGCCTCCACCTTCAGCCTCCCTCCCTCCTCCACATCTGGGTAACACAGTTTCTGCTGGAGCCCCTGGACGTGCGGGCCAACCCCGTGACACCCAGGCTCCCGTGAGCTCCACGTCCGAGAGAGAACACGGACAGGCCCCAGAGGACGGGCCTGGGCTCTCTGTGAAGGGGTCGGCCCCCCATCCTACATCTCAGCCCATCCCCGAGAGCACCCAAGGGGATCTTGTTCTCTGGTTGCCTTCCCGTCCGCTCACTCCACACACTGTCCGAGCACCGGCAATATGTGCAGCACTATCCCAGCGCTGGAACCAGCGACCCCTATGTTTACAGAGGCCTGTGCTCCTGTTTGTGATGTTTGCTCTACTGGAGGACAGATAACAAGCCCATCATTACAAGTACACAGGTACTGTGCCAAGTGGGGGCATGTGCTGTAGAGGAAAATACCACACAGATTGGGGATCAGAAGTGATGGGGGCCACTCCACTGCACACAAGCTCAGGGGTACCTACTAAGCAGCAGGTGTAATCACATCTGACAGGAAACGCTTCCGTTTCTCCCAAAGGAAATGCTCGCAGTAATCTGTTCAGAGTCTAGAGTGTGATTCCTGGTATTTATAAGCTCTGACGGAGCCAGTTCCTGTGACAGTCACCCAGTCAATGGCACCAGCTTTGGGTGCCTCAGTAACAGGCGGCCAAGCGAAGCTGATTTCTCCACGTAACAAAGGAACGAGAAGGAACGCATATCTGTTTCTGCTCATGTGTACTTTCTCTTCTACTAAATCCTTTAGGACTAAACTCTTCCTATGTCCTCAAGTAGGCTTAGCAATAAGACAAAAAAAAACATCAGATGAGAAATGAGAATAAGCTTACGCAGCCTTGTTGCTCGAAGAATGTCAGAACTCCTGGGGGAAAAAACAACACTTCCAAGTTCAAGAAAAAAATGTCTACCTCAGTGGGTAGATTCCAGTCTACCCAAAGAGGTTTTGCTAACCCAGTCAAGTTAGGATCATGGGTGGATGACTTAGAAAGCAATTTTACTTGGTTGTGTGTGTGTGTGTGTGTGTGTGTGTGTGTGTGTGTGTATGTGTGTGTGTGGGGGTGTATGTATGGGTGGTGTGGTGTGTGTGGTATGTGTGTATATATGTGTGTCTGTGTGGTGTGGTATGTGTAGTGTGTGTGCATATGTGTGTTGTGTGAATGTGTGTGTGGTATGTCTGTGTGTGTATATAGGTGTGGTGTGCCTGTGTGTATATGTGTGGTGTGATGTATGTGTGTTTATGTGTGTGTATGTATGTGTGGAGGTGTGTATCTCTGTGTATATGTGTGTGTGGTGTGATGTGTGTATATGTGTGGTGTATGTGTGTGTGGTGTGTGTGTCTCTGTGTATATGTGTGTGTGGTGTGATGTGTGTATATGTGTGGTGTATGTGTGTGTGGTGTGTGTGTCTCTGTGTATATGTGTGTGTGGTGTGATGTGTGTATATGTGTGGTATATGTGTCCGTGGTATGTGTGTCTCTGTGTATATGTGTGTGTGTGGTGTGATGTGTGTGTGTGTGTGTGTGTGTGTGTGTGTGTGTGCAGGTGTGACCTTTAAGGATTCACACCATTCAGGACGGATCAAGGCCTCAAGGCCCAGCTCAGCACAGGAGAACTCTGAGAGCCTCTGGCTTCCTCATCCTAGATGACCATCCCTTCTTCCCCGCTCTTGAATGAAGAGCACCATCACCCAGGTTGTGCGTGGTGGCCAGCCTGCCTGCTGTGCACCCAGGAGTCAGAGAACCGGGGAGGCCACTGACCAGGTGGAGCAAAACGGCCAGTCTCTGAGAAACGGCACCTCAGCTGCGTCTTGCAGCAGGTGTGCGAGGGTGGGTGCGTGCCCCAAGGGGAAGCCTGGGAAGCTCCTCTCCAGCTCGCAGGCTGTGAAGCGCCAGGGATGTCCCGCTTGGCTGCCATGGAAGGGAACACTGCGGGGACGCAGAGAGCAGGGCAGGGACTGAGAGGGTGTCACTGGTGGACATGAGTCCTCAACGCACTAGTGTGTGTCTTGGGTCCCACGTCGGCAGATGAGAGACACGTTTACTGAGGACCTTTGTGATAAAATGATAAAATGATTTACAAGATCATCCAACACTCGGCACAAATGCTGACCCTCTTCTAGTTCAAGGACTACTACTGGAGGCAGCTGCCTGTCTTCTGCGTCGAGGGGGTGTGGACAGAGAAGACAGGCATTGGAGGACCTGGCTTACAAGCAAAATCTCTGCTGTCTGAGACTAGCAGAAACACGAAGCGCTGAAGTGTGCCAGGGACAGCGTCCCAGACAACGCTAACCTGAATAGCGTATCACCGTTCTCTCTTTTAACGTTGATTTGTTCATCATCAAAGACAAGCCCACTCCTGCCAGGCTTCTGTCTGTCCACTCACGCTGGGACCTGGCACAGGGCCACAGGCAGGAGGCCCCGCTGGACTCAGCACACCCAGGAAGTGCGCTGTAGGCCAGCGTCTTCAGTGGGCACACAGCCATGACACGCACATGCATGCAAACGAAAGGCTGGGGTGAGCCGCGGGCCGCACTGCTCAGGAGGACTCCGGGGACAGCTCTGGCGCGCTGTGGCCCTCGAGGGCGATGCACCGGGAGCGGGAGTTGGGGGGTCCTTCCGGGAAGCACCCATATACGAAGGTCAGTAAAACGCTCATCTCCTTCCCCTCAGGAGCCCCACTTCCAGGAGTCAAGCCTACACTGGAAACTTGGAAGGGGGACACGGCAGTGTGCTCGGAGACACAGAGAGAAGTCGGAGGTGGCTGACGACCACCAGCAAGAGAGGATCAAGGGCATTACAGCACAGCCACAACAGAACACCTACACACCATTAAACTGCTACTCATGAAGATCTTGGTAACACGGGCAAAGTCTGCTTTGTAACATTAAGAAGCAGATATTGCGTGGCCGCAATTACACAGACGTGCGTGAGGGGGGATGACGGGAGGAAAAGCCTCTGAGTGCTGGGGACACTCCTCGCCCTCAGGTTTCACACAGTCACGGTTCACCACAGTCCGTGTGTCCGACTGCACAACAGGAACCATGGGCTCCGAGCGGCCTCCTCGCCTGCTTGGCCCTGGGTGACGCTGTAAGGCTGGGCGTGGAGGGGGGAGCCCTGGAGTGGTGGGCGGGTGACACGGAGGGTGGCTGGGAGAAGTGCAGGTACGAGCCAGTCGAGGCAGACCGACGGACCAGGTCCATGGGTGAAGCACACCGCCGACGGGAGCCGTCTGCCCCAGGTTCTCAGGGCCTGATCCTGGCTGACGGAAGTGCAGACCGAGAAGCGGGCACTGCTGACGAGGTGGAGGGAGGGCGGCAGGCTCCCACCCTCGATCACTGTCAGATGGTAGGAAGGAACGGAGACTGAGTCTTTGATGGGGTTGGGGTCAGGGCGGATTTGGTCATCTCTTAAACATTGCTGTCTTGTGACAATCACTGCGGACAAATGCAAACCTAGAATCCTGCTACTGCGTCTAGGACAACAATCTCCTCAAGTTCCACTGATCTTCACTCAGCTCATGGTGAGACCACAATGTCAGAACGACCGTCTGGAAGTCAGTCAGTCAGCCAGTCAGTCAGCCAGCCAGTCAGCCAGCCAGTCAGTCAGCCA
>NW_004443964.1:2128212-2146156 GCF_000243295.1 Trichechus manatus latirostris
CAGCCAGCCAGCCAGTCAGCCAGCCAGCCAGTCAGCCAGCCAGCCAGTCAGTCAGGATGTGGCTTCTACAATCAACAGTCCACTCTGGCCTGGGATGAGAAAGGCAGAATCAAGTCCATCTTCCCTTGCTTTTCATGTCATCGAGAATGGAATCACTTCAGAAATGATTTTGTTGTTCCCCTTTCTGAACCAGATCCTGAAGAACGTCCAGGCCCGGCCCCTCTGTGTGGATGGGCCACAGAGGCTGACGCAGGGCCCACAGGAGGGCGCGTGTGGCCCAAACGTCAAATAAGGGAAGACCACATCTCATTCAGAAAGTTTCTTTGAACCCCAAATAACTTTATTAATAATCTAAGTTGTTGTTAGGTGCTGTCGAGTCGGTTCCAGCTCACAGCAACCCTGTGTACAACAGAACGGAACACTGCCTGGTCCTGCGCCATCCTCACAATCGTTGTTATGCTTGAACCCATTGTTGCAGCCACTGTGTCAGTCCATCTTGTTGAGGGTCTTCCTCTTTTTCAATGACCCTCTATAATAATCTAGAATAATCTGAAATAATCTAGGTGGTTCTTTTAAAACTTAAACAACAACAACGATTTAGGTGGTTCTTTTAAAACTTAAACCCATAGTATTAACCCAGGACTAAGGTTTATGTGCGGCAGCGGTGGCTCAGTGGTAGAACTGTTGCCTTCCATACGGGAGACCCAGGTTCGGTTCCCGCCAATGCATCTCATGTGCAGCCACCACCCATCTGTCAGTGGAGGCTTGCATGTTGTTATGAAGCTGAACAGGTATCACAAAGCTTCCAGACTAAGATGGATTAGGAAGAAAGGCCTGGCAATCTAACTGAAAATCAGCCAATGAAGGCCCTATGGATCACAAGTTCGATCCACAACTGATCAAGGAGATGGCACATGATCTGTCAGCGTTTCGTTCCATTGAGCACGGGGTTGCCACAAGTCAGGGACGGCCTCTACGGCCGCTCACCACAGCCCCGTTTCCGTCAAAAGTATAATGAGCTGTAGTTTCGATCAGTGAACTGGAGATGAGAAAACCCAAATGCTGATCCCAGCTGTGCTGTGGCTGGTAACTGCGTCTCATGTCTGTCTGAGTCACCGAGGCTAACCTCACATGCAAAACGGAGCCTGAAATAAAACGGGTAGCACTTCTAAAGTAGACATGGCAGACATTCAGCGACATCTTCCTGAAAAAGGCACGCCACCTTCTCCAAGTCCTTGCCACACTGTCTCCACCAGGCTTATTTTACCTCCCTAAACATCTGCCAGCATTTCTCTCCTGGACACACCAGCCATGGTGGCCCTGGTGACCCTGCTGTGTGGCACTCGGACATCAGCATCCTCACCCAGCTCTTGTGAGGACCTTTAGGCTCTCGGCCGGCTCTGAAACGCCAAGACGGCTTCTCCCCGTGGCCCACGCTCGCAGATACCGCCCTCTGCCCTCACTGTCAACTTTGCAATCAGCATTGTTCTTCCTGTAACAGGACTTGGTCACGGGCTCGTGTACGGCCCCAGGCTAGTCATCACCTCTTGGGCAACCTAGACCCCTTGCCTGCTAAAGATTCCATGGGCTGTACTGTAATGCTGCCCCTACTCCCAGGGTAAGGAGGAAAACTCACAACCCCACAGCATCCAAACACCCAGCCTGCACTGTGCACGCATCCCCAACTCTTTCCAGCCTCTTCTGACTACACTCCATCTCTCTCTCTGCCAGACTCCCGTGGGTCCCTTCTCTTATCTGGGGGAAAACAAAATCAGATCAGAAACCTTATCCTACAAGAACAACCAGAGGTAGGATGGCTTCCCCATTCTAGTCTTAATGTCTGTCTCTTCCCTGTACCCGGAAACGTCTAGTCATTATGTTGCCTTTCCAAGCCCTAAGCCCACCTTCCACACTCTAGTTAACAGTTCTTCTCAATTAATTCTCTGTTAAAATTACAGAGGCATGGTTTCTGTCTTCAGGCTGACCCTTGATGGTGCAGACAGCGACCTGGGAGTCTTCCTTCTTCTTGTGGCCCTACATCAGTCATCAGCAAATCCTGAGGGCTCTACTTTGCGAATACATGCAGAATCTGATCACTTTTCCATTGTCTCTGGTACTTCCGGCCTGGTCCAAGCCATCCCCTCCTCACACCTGGAGGGCTACACCCTCCTAGGGGCTCTGTCTGTCCTCTGCTCCCCAGAAAACCCAACCAGCACAAGTGGAACATAGGAGACTTTGCAATCCACACATACCTACCTTCCTCATGTTACTTCCTATTTCTTCCATCTTTCCCTTCACCAGATTCACCTGCTTTCCAGCAATATTAAACCTGGCATTTCCCAAATCCCTAGTGCGCTCTCAGATCTGCCTGGACATCCTTCCGTCCTCTCGGCTTAGGGAAAGTCCTTAGCCCTTTAACATCTGCCCCCATCACGCCTCCTTCCACCTCTACCCAGGGGCCCACTGGGTGGTGAGGTGGCTGCTTTGATGCTCCCACAGGATCAGGGAAACCTTTGCTGTATTGACACCTGTTGTCCTGGCTACCTCTTCAACCAGACATGCAGCTCTGTCAGAGCAAAGACTATGTTCTTCATCCTGTTATCCCAATAAAACAAAACAGCTCAAACCTGTTGCTATTGAGTCGATTCTGACTCCAGGTGACCCCATGTGTAACAGAGTGCAACTGCTCCCTAGGGCAACGTGTAGCACAGAGCGTCTAAGGCATAACAGGTGCTGGGCACACACCTGATGAGTGGTGCTCGAGTCCCTGGTGGATGGCCATGAAGCTATGTGTAAGCAAGATGCTGAAGGAAAACTACGGTTTCCAAGAAAACGATGCAAACTCACTAAAATACTCAACCAATAATGAAGAAGACAGTACAAATTATCCAAAGTTCCACCATCTAAAAACCACTAGAAACGTTCTGGTGACCACTCCTCCAGAGAGCGCTTCACGCACAAAATTCAATGATTTTAAATGCACTGGAGAAACTCACTACGAAAAGATGTTACACTTTTCGTTAAATATACACACAGACTCAGAGTCTGGGCCGGTCTACACCAAAGCGTTAACAATGATTCTCTTGGCATGGTGGGGATTACGGATGATTTTAATTTTCTTTTTTGCTTATCTGTATTTAATAATATCTATGCTGAAAACATACTATTTATGTAATAAAGAAAAATAAAACAAACAAAAATAAGATAATCTACAGTAAGTTTTCCTGAAGAGGGAAGATTATTTAAAAATCCACTGTTGTATAAATCTGGATCATCTCACATTAAATTCAGTTAAAGTCGGGCACACTTTACCTTGTTTACTCGAATGGCTACTGTGACAGTGATGGTGTAGAGAGCCACGGACTCGTTCACTGGCTTCACGCAAAGAGTTGATTGACAAAGAACATGGAGAAGTGAACTTAGCACTTTCTTTTTACAGTAACTCCTTTGAATACCTGGGTCACTACACAATGGTTAGACACTTGGTAAGACAAAGTTGTATATACTAGACCAGTAATTCTCAACCTTGGGGGTCAGGTGCCAGGAGGGAGAGTCTACAATGTTAATGGAAGGAAACCTTGAATATGTACACCTGTATACCACAAGTACATGTATTTCCCTCAATGAATACTATATTGAAACCACTCATACTTATGTATATGAAATCTATGTATATGCTTATACTTCCTCAAACAATGTAAAAATACAATTCTATGGGGAAAAATCTACTTGAAATGAAGACTGGGAACTACTGCACTAGATGATAAGTTTCTGTGAGACTTGTGAATATATTTTTCATATGTTAACATTCTCCTGAAACCAAATCAAGGCACACACCTAAGATATTCTTTCTTCACTTAAAATTATGTACAATTTAATAAGCGTTAATATTATCTGAACTTCTTGTTATACAGTACCTTTATATTCTAGCCATTCACAAATGTCGAGTGAGCATAATCAAAGTCCATTTTGTGGGCAAGAAAACTGCGGTTTATAAACTGTAATATATGCTATCAGTCTGAATGGTTTGCAATTTCTCTGCCCAAGGAGAAACCTTTTCTTTCAACCAGGCTGCAGGACTATGGGTGGGTGGTCAGGAGAAAAGAAAATGAGAAAAATGCTGTAAGAAGCCGTAGTTGGAAACCAGGTCCTGTTTGTGCGCACACACAAGGGTCCGTGGATGGAAATCAGGTCCTGTTTGTGCGCACACACACAAGGGTCCGTGGATGGAAATTAGGTCCTGTTTGTGCACACACACAAGGGTCCGTGGATGGAAATCAGGTCCTGTTTGTGCGCACACACACAAGGGTCTGTGGATGGAAATCAGGTCCTGTTTGTGCGCACACAGAAGGGCCTGTGGATTCTGAGCTGTAGTTTTCACACTGTCCTTGAAGACGTTCATCTGTACAGTTGCGTGCTGCTATCTAAAGAGCTGGAGGCAGTCAGGCCCTCAATGACATAAGCAAATCCTGGGTTATGTGGTATAGTCATAACCTCTCAGGGCTCAGATGACACCATGAGTTCCCCTTCTGGCAGTACAGGCGAGGTGACTCAGACAATTCGCCCCGAGAAGTTAGAAAGGTTGTGTGTGCGTCAAGGGAAATCTTTCCTGAAGGCCGTGGGAGGTGAGCAAGGCTTCGAGGATTATGGGGCCAAGACCTGGAAGAGAAGCGAACCTAGAGGCTTGAGCCTGTCTCTGCCTCCTTGGGAGACATCTGGTGATTCCAAAGGCAGGACCCTGAGGCAGCATTAGTCATTGTTGTTGAGTGCCAACAATTTCAGCTCATAGTGACCCCATGTGACAGAGAACTGCCCCATAGGGTTTTCTAGGCTACCATCTTTATGGGAACAGATGGCCAAGTCTTTTCTCCTGTGGGCCATTGGTGGGTTCAAACCGCCAAAGTCCCGGTTAGCAGCTGAACACTTAACCGTAGTGCCACCAGGGCTCTTTAGGCAAATGAAAATTAAAACACACAATGATACAGCACGACACATCCATTATAACAGCCAGAATTAAAAAGACCGAGATTACCAAGCATTGGTGTGGACACGGAGTGACGGGCAGTCACACGTTACTGTGGGAATCAAGGTGGCGGGACACTGTGGAAACCAGTTGGGCAGTTTCTTACAAAGTTAAATGTGCACCGACCATAGCACCTGCCATTCCACTCTTAGGTATTGATACCCTAACATGGATAAATCTCAAAGGCATTATACTGAGCGAAAAACCCCAGACTCTAAGGAGTACGTACTTCACGATTCTATATGAAGCTCTAGAAAAGACAAACCTAATCTACGGTAAGAAAACGCAGATCAACAGTAGCCTGCAATTGGGGAAGAAGGACCTAAGAAGAGACGTTAACTGGATGGGGCACAAGAGAACTTTCTGGGATCCATTTTGATTGTTGTGGTGGTGCCATGGGTGTATAATTCTACAAAACTCATTAGACTGTACGCTGAAAATGGGTGCATTTTATTGAATGTGAGCTATACCTCAATTATGATGATTTAAAAATATAAAAACAAATGAAGGGGAAAGTATGGCATTTTCACACAAATAAAAACTAAGGGAATTTCTCACCAGCAGACCTGCACTAAAGGGAGTTCCACAGGTAGAAGAAAAATTATTTCAGAGGGAAGATCTGAGATGCTGAGAACAATAGAAAATGTAAATAAGTGGAGAAACAGAAGTGAATATTCACTCTACAACATAATATTTGTGAAGATGAAACTATAGACAGAATTAAATACATGACAACTGCATACATGTCAGGCGGTGAGTGAGCGGAGTTAAGTGCGCTGAGGTTCGTGCAGTGTCTCGGAAGTGGTGGAAGAACTAAGTTATCTTAGACTTTAATAAGTCAGAGCTGCGTGTTGCAGTCTCTAAAGAAGAGTAGCCAATTCTATGGCCCAAAGGTCAAATCTAGTTAGCAGTATAATTTTTGTATGGCCTGTGAGCTAAGAATGGCTTTTATATTTTTAAAGGGGTTGCAACAAAAACTAAAGAAGAATATGCAGCAGGGACTTTCTGTGGCCCACAACATCTAAAGCACATACTACCGGGCCCTTAACAGAAACAACAAGCAGATGATTCCTCCAGAGCAACCATCCAAACCTGCTGCCGTGGAGTCGATTCCAACTCACAGTGACCCTGACTCATAGTGACCCTATAGGACAGAGTACAACTGCCCCGTGGGGTTTCCAAGGAGCAGCTGGTGCATCCGAACTGCTGATCTTTTGGTCAGCAGCCGAGCTCTTAACCACTGTGCCACCAGGGCTCCCAAAGTAGAGTAAAAGAATACAAAGCTAACAAGCTAACAGAGGGAGAGACAAGAGTAATAAAACCACTAAATCAAGTCAGAAGGTGGCAACGGAGGAGAAAACCGGAAAGTAGAAATAAAGGAATGGGGTGGGGGGAAATGCTAGATTTAAAGCCAAATATGTCAATCAGTACACTAAATGTAAATGTGCTAATAAACATTTCAATTAAAGTCAACAATTTTCAGTCTGGATTCAGAAACAAAACAAAAATTAACTATATCCTGCTAAAAAGAAGTACACCTTAAGTATATATAAGGATACAGGAAGGCAGAAAGTAAAAGGATGAAAGAGACACTCTGCAAACACGAACCCAGGCCGCTGTTACGGTTGTGTCACTATCCGACAGAGTGCACGCGAAGGCAAAAGGCATTACTAAGAGTGACATTTCACGATGATAAAAGGTTCCATTCATTTCACCAGGAAAAGGGAGTTGGTTACGGCTCATCTGCCTTTCTGCAGGGCTGAAGGTCAAAGGATGTGGTCAAAAGGGGGGAGGACTTTTAATTCAAAGTAAAATGGCAAAAACTCATCAAAAGATGGCTTCTTCTGTAAAAAAAAAAAAAAAAAAAAAGAGGAGGTGGTTGAGGGATATGTATCAGCAACATCTCTAACGAGAAATGGCATTACGCTGATGGCAGAACAGGGATTCAGAACTGTAAACAGAGAAGGGCTATCTAAGTGTTAGTAAGTACAGATGATAACTGAGGACAGGCAATTAGAGACTCTGGGGCAAGGGCCCCAACTAACATAAGAGCAATGATCATTTAAACAGGAGGCTTTCAAACTTTTTGATCATGACTCCTAGTAAGAAATAGACACACACACGCGCACGCAAACATATTTTAACAATAGAACAAAACAGCATTCACTCTAACTAGGTAAACAGTGATATTTTCTATTCTTTTTTATTAAATGCTGTTATGACCCACCAGACTAATTTTACTCCCACTAAAAGACCATGAAAATCCTCACAACTCGACCAATGAGCAACATCATGATCAACGGGAAAAAGACTGAAGTTGTAAAGGATTTCATTTTACTTGGATCCATAATCAATGCCCAAGGAAGCAGCAGTCAAGAAATCAAGCGATGCATTGCATTGGGCAAATCTCCTGCAAAAGATCTCTCTAAAGTGTTAGTTCACTTTAAGAACTAAGGTGTGCCTGACCCGAGCCATGGTGTTTTCAATTGTCTCACTTACATGTGGAAGTTGGACAATGAATAAAAAAGACCAAAGAAGAATTGATGCCTTTGAATTATGGTGTTGGCAAAAAATATCAAATACACCATGGACTACCAGAAGAACGAGCAAATCTGTCTTGGAAGAAGTAAGGTCAGATGCTCATTAGAAGTAAGGATGGCAAGACTTTGTCTCACATACTTTGGACATGTTATCAGGAGGGACCAGTCCCTGGAGAAGGACATCATGCTTGGTAAGGTAGAGGGTCAGCAAAAAAGAGGGAGACCCTCAACGAGATGGATTGACACAGTGGCTGCAACAATGGGCTCAAGCATAACGATTGTGAGGATGGTGCATGTGATAGTTAAGATTGTATGTCAGCTTGGCTACACCGTGATTTCTCAGCGTTTTGGCAGTTGTATAATGCTGTGATCACTTCCCTGTTGAAACTTGATATGTGATCACCCCCATGATGGAATCTGCTGAGCGGTACTAGTGGGGGTGGGGCGTGTGGCAGCTCACCACCCCTCAGCCTTCATCTCTCTGCCCTCCACCAGCTACTTCCTTCCTGCTCACCTTGCCAAGGTTTTTTGCTTGTTCCAGATCCAGCAGCTGCCTCTTATGGGATCACTTCAGTTCTTGGGACTTGAGCTAGCAGCTTACCTGTTGATCTTGGGATTCTTTGATCTTCACAGCCAACAAGCAAGAGTCCTGTTCCCCAACCTGCTGCTCTTGGGTTCGCCAGCCCCTGCAGCTACGTGAATCAGGAGAAACCTTGCGGTCTTGCCTGCTGATCTTGGAATTTGTCGACCTTCACAGCCTGTGAGCAGGAGCCTTGCTCTCTGACCTGCCGATCTTGGGCTCACCAGCTTCTGCAGCTGCGTGAATTGGGAGAGAGGCCTCTACCCTGATCCACAGACTTGGGATGTTTTGCCTCTACAATCGTGTGAGCTGTTTCCTTGATATAAATCTCTCTGTACACATATTTATACGCTTTACTGGTTTTGCTTCTCTAGAGAACCCAGCTTAAGACAGTGCAGGACCAGGCAGTGTTTTGTTCTGTTGTACGTAGGGTCACTATAAGTCGGAACCAACTCCATGGCACCTAACAACAGTAAACCATGGGGAGCCCTGGTGGTGCAGTGGTTAAGAGCTTGGCTACTAACCAGAAGGTCAGCAGTTCGAATCCACCAGCCACTCCCTGGAAACCCTGTGTGGTAGTTCTACTCTGTCCTATAGGGTTGCTATGAGTCAGAATCGACTCGATGGCAATTGGTTTGGTTTTTTTGGTTTTTAATAAACCATGGTAGTCCCTGGGTGGTGCAAATGGTTAACACATTTATCTGTGAACCAAAAGGCTGGAGGTGCAAGTCCACCTAGAGATGCCTCGGAAGAAAGGCTCGGCAATCTACTTCTGAAAAATCAGCAATTGAAAACTCTGTGGAGCACAGTTCTACACTGTGACACACATGGGGTCACCCTGAGTCAGAACTGAGTTGACGGTAACTTGTAACGAACTATGACCTGCAGTTTAAAAAACACTGACTTAAACGAAGCTCTTGCTCATTTCTCCAGGAGGTACTGGATCAGGATTATCAGAAGGGTTGGATGGTGAACACGGCACCTGAGAGGCGTTAGAAATTAGAAGATCACATAATTTTACCTCTAAATACGCTGTCTGGTTTTTAAAAGCCACACCAGCAGCGTGTTTTCTGGTGATTTTTAAATCTCTTCTTCAGTCTCTAAATCAAATGGTTTCTCTTCGCTGAGCAGCAATCCCTGGGCCCCCTCTCTTTTTGCATTTAACAGCTCCTGCTGAACAGAATCCTGCTAATCTACACTTGTGAAGTAAATGTGGAAAAATGTATTTTAAAATTCTGGAAGAAAAGGAGTAATGACTTCCCTGGCTCCATGGTGAGCAGGACTCAATGTAACTCTAGAGATCATTTACTGTTTACTGAATTTATTCTAGAATGATCAGTGATCGCCCATCCCTGGAGCCAAAGGGCAGCAGCAGAAGCAGCAGCACAGAAACAGCCACAAACCCCGCTGGAGGCTGCACACAGAAATGAAGGAGAAATAATCAGAGGAGGGAAGGAGCCACTTCCACTGGCTTGGTCTGCAATAAACAGACTCCTTCTCATTAAACAGCGCAGACTCCAAAGCTCTGCAGGAGTAACTCTGAGCCCGAGTGTATTTCTGAGGCAGTTCCTGGAGAAGCTGTTTCTACAGGCTTTGGGTGTCGAGACTGATCCTCAGACAGACCCGGTGCTGAGAGGCCGCAGCTGCAGGCGTGTGGGAGACGCCTCCTTCTAGTGAGTTCTGTGAGGAGCTGCAAGGAAGCCTGTCACATTCGTTCGTTGGTTTGTTCAGGAGAAGCAGCTTCTAAAATAAGGGGAAGGAGCCCAGACAAGCCCCAAGGAAGTGCCGCCGCCCCCTGGCTCTCCCCAGCTGTCTTTCTGGAATGGGTTGCGGCCCCCTCCGCAGTGAGCTTCTCTGCAAACCCAGGGTCTGAAGGAGGCGGAGGTGGGGTGAGTTGTGAAGGGGGGTGCAGGACGGGCCAGCCTCAGCAGTCGACGCTGATGGAGCATCTCCACCGTTTTAACCTCCTGACAGCCCTCGGCTGGTCCTGTTCTTTCTAGTTTATTCTGAAAGGAACTCCAAGATGTCAGGGTTACTACCTAGCTTGTGCTGACTGCGACTGTCAACAGCCTTGTTGTCAATTCCGTCTCTCCCGGTGAAATTGATAATACACCACAGCAACACTGCCCTCCAAAGATGGTCCGGTTGTGCTCGTCATCCTGGGTGTTGTGGGTGCTCTCCCTCAGAGCCTTTCCGTCAGGCAGGCGGGACATGGTATCAGGCCTCCTCCTGTCATGCCCCCATGCTCTGGCCACATCACCGTCACCCGCCCAGCCCACGCGGCCCCGCATGCCCTCACACCCACGTCCAATCTGCCCTTCTAGACCTCTGAGCCCCGAGCAGGCCTGCCAGGCCACAAAGCCCCTCACGCTCCCCCTGGTAAGTCATCCACAATGTCATCTCAGAGCTGAGCCTCCCACCTTGCTGATGGTGACAGATGACGCTGGTGTGTGTCTGCAACAGAGCGCCCAGAGCTGTACTTTCCCTCTGACCCAAGAGGATACTGCACGCTCACCCACAGGACCCCCACAGACCCCCCACCGGGCCCACAATCCACAGGACTCCCCCACCACAGACCCCTCACAGGGCCCCCCCCACCCACAGACCCTCCTACAGGGCCCTTTCACCCACAGACCCCTCCCAGACCCTCCCCACCTACTCACAAGGCCCCCTGACCATAGACACCCCAGACCCCTCACAGGGACCCCCAGTGAAAGAACCCCCCCACAGGGTCCCCTACCCACAGGCCCCCCAGATTCCCCTACCCACAGAGTCCCCAAAGGACCCCCCACCCACAGACCCCTCAAAGACACCCCTTCTGACCCTGCCCCACAGGGTCCCCTGCCCATAGACACCCTATAGGGTCCCCACAGACCCCTCAGAGGGCCCACCTACCCACAGACTCTCCATAGGGCCCCCCATCCACAGATCTCCCACAGACTCCTCAGGCTCCCGTACAAGCCCCCCACACCCACAGAACCTCCCAGGGCTCCCCCCACACGGCCCCCCACCCAGAGACTCCTCACAGGGACCTGTCCACAGCATCCCCTACGGGGCCCTCTGCCCACAGGGCCCCCCACAGACCCCGCACAGGGTGCCCCTACCCACAGACCCCCCACAGGGCCCCCCCAAAGGCTCCCTCCCCACAGGGCCCCCCTATCCACAACAACCCCCCAACAGGCCCCCTGCTCATAGGCCCCCCCCAAAAGCCTTCCCCCACAGGTCCTCCTCCTTCCCCCACACAGGCCCCCACCCCTCGGGTGCTCCTGGGCGGGCAGAGACCAGAGATCCAGCCCTGCAGTGTGCCCACACTCCTAAGCTCCACTGCGCGGTCTCTCGGGGTCTGTTTCTCCCACTTCATTTCTAAATGAGCTTCCACGACTCATTACTCATCTCATCAGCGAGCGGCAGACGTTAATGAATTACTGATTTTTCACCTGCAGTCAGCTGGGATGATATATTTATGTCGGAGCGAGACTGGTGGCATCCCGAGTTTTCCTTGGTAACATAATACATGTGCCAGATTCCAACTCAATGGTGGACTGAATTCTAATCACAGCTGCTGCGAGGGGCGTGCGGCCGCTGCACCAGCCCCAGGCCCGCCTGCGCACCCCACACAGGGCCAGGGTGGGGGCGTGGCATGGTGCCTGGGCTCCCCGTCACGCCAACGCCTGCTTTGTGCCTCAGTTCCCCATCTTTAAGACGCGGATGGTGACAGCACCTGCCTTCGAAGGGCTGTGGCCAGCACTGAAGGACACTACGTGCAATGCCCTCCCCCAGCGCCTGGCACCCAGTAGGTACTGAGTAAGCGTTAACCATGATCATCACTCCCAGCTCTTGCCTGGGAGAATTACAGTGCCACGTGCTCTCCAGGGACACATCTCCTCCCTCTATCCCCAGGACTCTTGAGACCAGGAGTCTCACAGGTGGAAACCAGAGATAAGTTAACAAAATGCCGAAGGTTCCAGAGCCAAGATCTCAGCCTCCAACCAGAGGCGTCGTTCTACACAAGGGCTCGGCTGTGTTGGAAAAGCAGGACATACCAACTCATTTTACTCAAGACGCCGGATGGTTAGCTATTTAAAATATGCTGTTTACACAATAGATGTTAATTATAAATCATTTTATTGGTGTGACTTGCTCCCCCAGTGATGAGAATACTAACTAGCTGTCTCCTGGAGCAGGTTCCCCATCTTCCTGATTCCCAGGAGCTCGCCAAGCACCCTAATATATCTAGCACCGCTTAAGTGTTTCATTACTTCATTTCAGGGCTGAAAAATGTCCCTTAATTTCCAAGCATGGATCTTGTTGCCACTCTCTCCGAGGACCTGGCACATAAATATATACTGCGGCAACAACGCGCTTCTCCATCGGGCTGTTGCTGGCTTAGCTCGGATAATTAGAAGCTGGGGGTTGCTCGAGGAGGGTTCACTATAATTTACTTCCAGACACAGCAGCTTAATTAGAAAACAAATTCCTTCAATAGCTTTGGCTAAACAATCATCATACACACAGCCCGCCCATGTCTCCTCACAGCCCTGTGCTGAGCTCTAGCAAAGGCGTGACGTGTACATCTGACAAAGGTGGCAAGAGCCAGGAAGGGGTCAGTATCTGATATTCTAAGGAACCTTGATTTTGAACGCTTCCACAGGGGCAGCTGTTTGAAACGAGCCACATTTATTATAGAATTATCATCCGCAGTTCTGAATAATCAAACATCTCCATCACTGTCTTCAGTGATGGCAAAGACGGAAGTTCTTGTACAGTTCACGTTTGGTGCAGGCCCTCTAGTGTGGCACAGCAATCGGCTGGCATCTACACATCATCAAGACGGAGGGTCTGAACATCAGGAACACAGAACTGCGGCATCGCAAGGGCACTGAGACAGCCCCTGGACCAAGTCTCTGCCTCTAAACCTGGCATGCCTGGACTCTGACGGCTGCTCGACGTGACAGCACCAACTGGACATTCGGCAGGGCAGCACTTTGCCACTCAGTGTTGTTCCCATGAGCCGAGGCTCCAGGCCCAAAGAACGCGGCCCTCGAGACGGACTTTTGCTTCCAGCAGCTACCGAGACAGCCCGCTTGGAGCTGCGGTCTGTAGGGGAGTGTCCACGCACGCCAAGAACAGCACAGCACGGCCCCAGCCTCGCCCATGTCGACCTGGCAAACCTCGCCACGACTACGCATGTCCTAGGACGGGGTGGCCAGGGAGGGGAGTGGTGCAGAGCATGGGGTGAACACTTGTATTTTAAACTTTTTTGCAGGTCATTAAACTTCTAGGAGTAGCCCTGGTGGTGCAGCAGTTAAGCACATGGCTGCTAACCTAAAGGTGGGTGGTTTGAACCCACCCATCAGCTCTGTGGCAGAAAGACTAGGTGACTGGCTCCCATAAAGACTGCAGCTAGGAGACTCTACGAGGAAGTTCTCGTCTGTCACACGGGGTCGCTGTGAGTCGGAATTGACTCAATGGCACCTAGAAACAACAACAAACTTACAGGAAACAAAATCAAGCAGCACAGGACCGTCACACTCCCGGTTTATCTGCGCATTGTGATTTGTTACACTAGCGGGCGGCGGGCAGAGTAATCAAAGCCATGTTCACATTTAGTGGAGACAAAGACATCCCTGAGCATGAGAAACTTCCACATGGTGCTGCAGTGCAATGGGTTTCTCCTATATACGGCATTTCTGGCCTTAGGTTTAAAAGTCTGCCAAAAAATATTGGTTGGGCTGCAGCCTGCCCTGTGATTGGTCTATTTTATGCACCTTGCAGGGATTGGTCAGTTTACTATGCAAATAGGGAGCATAAAAGCCTTACTGGGATTGGTTGGTTTGTGGCCCAGCTGGGAGGGCCATGCCTTGAAATTGAATATAAGGGCCAATCCCATAGAGGTTGAGGGGGAGGGGGCCTCACTACCATCAAGAGGAGTCTAGAGTGGAGCGTGTCCTTTGAACATGGGGTCTCTGCACTGAGAACCTCCTAGACCCAGAAGAGAGAGCTGTAACACTGAAAATGGTGAGAAATGGTGGCAAGCATGGCAGCGCCCAGTGGGAGAGAAACAGCAGCAGCGCTGAGAGGCGGGAACCAGGAGACTAGCGTGAGATGGTGCAGTAGGCTTCCTGACCCACACAGAGAGACAGGGCTGAGTGCCTTTGGGCAGGAGGCTTGCTGACAGAGCTAAAGAGCTATAACACCTGCTGGAGCAGGCAGGGCCAATGGCTGGCACCACTGAGAGAAGGGCTACCAGCTGGCACAGCCAGGAGAAGGGCCTGCCTGTGGGCCTAGCTGAGAAGGAGCTGAGAGCTGTCCTAGTTGGAAGCTTCCCTGATTGATGAACTGTCTCCTGTCTCTTGAGTTGTATCCTGTTACTTCCAAGTGGATCCTGATCCTGAATTGTAGCATGTTACTTCCCTAACAAACCCATAATCATGAGTGTGGTCTGCAGAGTTCTGTGCGCCACTGCAACGAACTATTGAACCCAGCAGAAAAGCAGAGGGTGCCGTGGGAGGGATGGCTGGTGTCAGAACTGCTGAAAAGGTTGGAGAGTGGAGGTACGTCTACCCTTCTCATAGGAATCAGCTTTATGCTGACCTTGATTCTCATCCCTCCTCCTGAATGTAGACAGGCCCTGAAGTTAGACTACAGCTGCTGAAATGAGAAACTAAAACTGCATGCAAAACTGATCTTCAGAATTCTTAGGACACTAGGAAATATCAATAGCTCCTCATGTTAAGGCCCAGGTAATGCCGTGTCCATGTCCCACGAGAAGCTTCCCAGCGTCTGTCTATCCGCACGACCTTTCTGTGGCTCTGGACAGCACGCACACGCACACTTTCCAAAGGGCTCCGTGGGCGCTGCTGTGGTTGCTTTTCCCCCACCCCCGTCAGTGTGTCATACTGTGGTGGCTTGAACGTTGCTGTGATGCTGGACGCTGGGCCACTGGTATTTCAAATACATTTAGGGTCATCCATGGTGGACAGGTTTTAGTGGCGTTTCCAGACTAAGACAGACTAGGAAGAAAGGCCTGGCAATCTATTTCTAAAAATCAGCCAATGAAAACCCTATGGATCACAACAGAAGACTGTTCAGTGCAGTCTTGGAAGACGAGCCCCGTAGGTTGGAAGTCACTCCGAATACACAGTGGCTGCAACAATGGGCTCAAGTACAGCAACGATGGTGAAGATGGCGCAGGAGGCGCAACACTGTGTCGTGCTGTTGTGTGTGGGGTCGCCACGAGTCGGAGCTGACTCCACAGCAATAACAACACAGCGTTAGCATCTTGTTCTGACCAAACAACTGATACAGAATAAATGAAAGGAAATCAGGAAACTGAGCAAAAGAGATGCTTTCTGTTTGGTCCTGCAACTGGAACTTTTGAGAATTATTCCACCAATTTCCCTGGGTCCAAGATCAGCCCACTGAGGGCTGCACAGACTCTGTGTGAGGCTCTCACACGGCGCCTGAGACAGATGGGGAGGGCTGAGCGCAAACATTCTCCTGTGCCCTGATGGAGGCACGGGGTCAAAATGATGGATGGCTCCATCGGTCTCAATGCAGACGTGATTCCAGGGACACGGGGCCCCATTATCACTCAGAAAGGGGAAAGGAGTCACAGCGAGCAGGGGCCTGTGAGGATGACAGCCCGCCAAGTACACGACTCTCCAAAATCTCAGCCGCAACCACACTGAAAGCTTTGTCAAGGCTACGCCGCTGCTTTATCAAAACCTCTCCAGCGATTCAAACATTCATATATTTTGAAATGATTCTGTGGTTTCTCCAAACATCAGCTACTTGTAAACAAAAGAAAGGTTCCGATTAAATGGTGTCTTTCACATTCAGAAGACACAAACTTGTCCTGCGTGGGGGAGGGCGAGGCTGGGAGAGAGCCAGTGCCTCTGTTCCTGGCTTGCCTTGTCACCTGGCCAGAAAGGTGAACCTCATGGAGAAGGTGAATCACGAGGCACGTGCTTTAAATACTACACCCCGTGGCTCCCCATCCTGTGACCATCAGCAGTGGGCAGGAAATGTCCTAAAGAAGGAGGTCCTTCTTTTGCATCTGGACCACGGAGCTCGTGAAGAACGTTCTGAACCAACCTCACCAATCGATCTATCTGAGGAGCAGTAAGGAGCTACTTTTCACTACTGCATTCTAGGAGTTCTGAAAAATGTGACAAAAAGAAACTCTAAAGGCTTGCACACATCAGGCACCACCCTGGGCACTGGCCCGCTGTCCTTCCACGCGACTGCTGATGAGGAGACTGGCCTGCTGCCTGTCAGTGTCTGAGGGGCACGTCCCTGCATGAAGCACTGGGAAGAGGAGCGTGGTGACAGGTTCTCCGCATACCTCGTGGCTTCCCAGTGGGGACCTCACCCTACAGCACACGGTGCTGCATGTGCCCATGGCGCCCATGGTCTTGCCACACCATGAAGACTGGCAGGTGGACGGCGGGCAGGTAGAGGGCGGTGGGAATGACACGCGGCAGCCCACCTGGGCTGTGGCTTGAGGAGTGTCCAATCAGCCAGAGGGTGCCGCTGAGACGTGGGTGTCTCTCACTCACTTTCTCTCTGTCTGAGCCACCAAACCTGCCTGTGATGGTAAAGGTCGTGTGTCAACCTGGCTGGATCACGATTCTCAGTAGTTTGGCAGTTACGTAATGGTGCAGTTTGGCAGTTATGTAATGATGTAATTATCCTCTATTTTGTGACATAATGTAATCACCTCCATGATACGACCTGATGTGATCAGCCAATCAGTTGTGAGGGGAATTTCCTTGGAGGTGTGGCCTGCATCCAATATATATGCATATTCTGTCAAAGCTTGCTTGCTTGCTCTGGATCCTGCATCTGGCTTGTCATCATTTGATCCACAGTTCTTAGGACTTGAGCCAGCAGCCCGCCGTCGTACCTGCTAATCTTGGGATTCGTCGGCCTCCGCAGCCTGTGAGCCAGCAGCCTGCTGTCTGACCTGCCAATCTTGGATTCATCAGCCCCTGCAGCTACGTGAGTCAGGAGAAGCCTCCAGTCTGATGCCTGACCCATGGACTTGGGACTTGCCAGCCTCTACAACTGCATCGGCCATTTCCTTGAGATAAATCTCTCTCTCTATCTATACATACTCACAACTTGATGAAAGAATTAAGTCTGTATTAGAATTTGGGTTCAGACAAAACAAAAACCTGGGTTTGAGTCTGGACTGCTGGTGAGGAGCTATGTGACCTTGGACAAGGTCACTTAGCCTCCTAAAGGTGCAGCTTCTCTTCCACAGATGGTGAGAACACAGAGACTGGGCCGTGGGAGGGCTAAGTCAGCTGACAGGTGAGAACACTGAGGAACACGGAGCACCACACAGAAGGAGACTCTCCCCCAAACCTTCGCAGGAGTGCTGAAGGCCAAGGGCCACAGGAGGGCTGGGACGTGTGCAGAGGATGTGAATCCAATGGAAAAAGGTAAATCCAAACAGATAAGCAACGTGTGACACATTAGAAAGCGGCTCCTTAAAGTGAGCACACAGCTGACATAACGAAGGGGACAAGGAGAGAGGAGACCTCGGCTGCCCGGAGTGAGCGGTGGCACCCACAGTCCAAAGCAGCCATAGATCCACAAAGTCATTCCTGCTCGGTTCTAAACTGTGTCATACGGCACGGTTCCGAGCGGGTTTGCCTTCTTAGACACAGATGCTAACACTAGGGTGAGCTCACAGACCCTGATCCCCCCGCCGGGTGGAGGAGGGGAGGCGGCCCCCCGGGTGGAGAGGGGAGGAGGTCCCCGTGGTACAGAGGGGAGGTGGTCCCCATGGTA
>NW_004443964.1:2146490-2160333 GCF_000243295.1 Trichechus manatus latirostris
GGAGGTGGTCCCCCAGGTGGAGAGGGGAGGTGGTCCCCATGGTACAGAGGGGAGGCATCCCCCAGGTGGAGAGGGGAGGTGGTTCCCTGTTGGAGAGCATGAGGTCCCTAGTACGTTTCCCCAGACGAGACCCCTGAGATGGCTATTTCTCATGACAGGAAGTGGCCGTGGAAGGAAGGAGCGCGCCCAAACGAGAGCGGCTAGCGAGGGGTGAGGCCAGGACAGACAGGCCATCTGACTCCAAAGCCAAATTCTTTCCACCACATCTGGCCTCAAACTCCTCAATCAGGATGCATTTTAAAAACTGTCTACTGTTAATAACAGCTACTTATGCTCTTCTTTCAAACATTAAAAATAAAAACAACTTTTTAGCATTTAATCAACTTTGTAACATAATTTGGCACAGGGGATGGAGAAAAGCAGTAAAGCAGAGGACAACATACCAAAAAGGTACAGCCCAGCTCTTCCAGGCCTCCGACGAAGCGATTTAGAGTTGGTGTGTGTGTGTGTGTGTGTGTGTGTGTGTGTGCGTGTGAATATTTAGTGTTTCTGAAGAGCACTAATAGCGGCAAACTCTGAAGTCATGATAAAAACACTAAAATCGTTAATGGTTTCGATGGAAGCGTGTTTACTGCTATTTTTCAATCCTCACTGACTAGTTCTAATAATAAGAGTGAAGGTATTTTCCCAGGAAGCAACACCCAGCATACTTCGTAGAAAGACGACCTCTCTCTCCAATTCTGCCCTGATTTCCACCCACTGCTTCTCCAGCCCTCTGCCATCCGAAGGAACAGCCATCTCTCCGATGCAGTTGGTCCTTCTGGCCTATGCTGTCTTCCGATGTTTTTATTTTTAATAGACTTTATTTTTTAGAGCTTTTCAGTTTTACAGAAAAACTGAGCAGAAAGTAGAGTTCTCATACGCCCTCTCCTCTCCATACACACGGTTTCTCCTGTTATTAACATCTCACATTCTTGCCGTACATTTGTTACAACTGATGAACCAACATTGATACATTGTTATTAACAGAGTCCTAGTTTATATCAGGGTTCACTCTTTGTGTTGTACAGTCCTATAGGTTTTGACAAATGCATAATATCATATGTCTACCATCACAGTATCATATAGAAGAGTTTCACTGCCCTAAGAATCCCCTGTGCTCCACTGATTCATCCCCCCTCGTCCTGAGCCCGACAGTCACTGATCTTTTCATGGTCTCCATAGTTCTGCCTTTTCTGGAATGTCCTACAGTTGGAATCATGCAGTATGTAGCCTTTTCAGGCTGGCTTCTTTCATTCAGCAGCATGCACTTTGGGTTCCTCCATGTCTCTTCATGGCTTGAGAGCTCCATTGTACAGATGCACCACAGTTTGCTTATCCATTCACCTATTCAAGGACATTCTGGTTGCCTCCAAGTTTTGGCAATTATGAATAAAGATGCTGTAAACATTTGTGTGCAGGTTTTTGCATGGATATCACTTTTCAAGTCATACTGGTAAAACCAAGGAGCACAATTTCTGGGATTGTACGGTAAGCCTAACTTTAGCTTTATAAGAAACTGCCAGACTCTCCAAGTGGCTGTACCATTTTGCATTTCCACCAGCAATGAATGAGAGTTCCTGCTGCTCCATATCCTCGTCAGCATTTGATGTTGTCAGTGTTCTGAATTTTAGACACTCTAACAGGTGTGTAGTGGTATCTCATTGTTTTGTTTTGCAGTTGCCGCGTGGCAGATGATGCTGAACATCTTTTCATGTGCTTATTTGCCAGCTGTATATCTTCTTTGGCGAGGTGGCTGTTTAGATTTACTTGTTCATTTTTTAATTGGGTTGTTTTCTTTTTGTTCAGTTTTAAGACTTCTTTGTATATTTTGGGTACAAGCCCTTTATCAGATGCATGTTTTACAAGTATTTTCTCCCAGCCTGTGGCTTCTCCTTTCATTCTAACAATGTTTTTTTTGCAGAACAAAAGTTTATAATATTTATCATGTTTTATCAATTTTTGCTTTCATGGACCATGCTTTTGGTGTTGTATCTAAAAAGTCATCACTAAACTTAAAATAACCTAGATTTTCTTCTATGCTATTTTCTAGAAGTTTTACAGCTTGGCGTTGTACACAGGTAAGTCCATACTCGATTTTGAGTTAATGTCTGTGAAGGCGTAAGGTCGTGTCTGGTTATTTTATTTATTTATTTATTTGGGCATGGGGATGTTCAGTTGTTCCAGCACCACCTGTCGAAAAGACTCCTTTCTCCACTGAATTGCCTTTGCTTCTTTATCAAAGATCAGCTGACTATACTTGAGTGGGTCTATTTCTCGGCTCTTTATTCTGTTCCATTGGTCAATTTGTCTGTACTTTCACCAACAGCAATCTGTCTTGACCACTGTAGCTTTATAGTAAGTCTTGAAGTCAGGGAGCATCAATCCCCTGACTTTGTTCCTTTCAGTATTGTGTTGGTTACTCTGGGTCTTTTGCCTTTCCGTATAAACTTTAGAATCAGTTTGTCGATATCCACAAAATAACTTGCTGGGATTTTAACTGGGATTGCATTGTGTGGTGCAGTGAATTACTCAATATAGCCCTTCTAGCTGTAGTCTTTTTAATTCCCACCAAATGACTGGATGGGACTATGCAAATAAGGTGCTTGTGGCCCACCAAGTGGATTAGATAGCTTGCTAACAATACAAATAAGGTGCATGGCACCCTTGTGGGGGTGGGATCATGCAAACAAGGTGTATGGGACACTAACAAGGGGATTGGTTAGTTTTGCCATCCCACTAGGCTTAAAATGAGCCATCCCAGATGCGGAAAGGGGAGACCTTACTACAATCAAGACAGAAGAGCCAGGAGTGGAGTGCGTCCTTTGGACCTGGGGTCCCTGCACTAAGAGATTCCTAGACTCGGGAGACAGAGAGAGTTGTAACACGGAGGACGGCGAGAGATGGCGAGAAGCAGTGGCAGCAGAGGCAGCAGAACCAGGAAATCAGCGCAAGACAGCACAGTGGGCTTCCTGGCCCACAGAGCAAGAGAGCTGAGTACCTTCGGGCAGGAGGCTTGCTGGTGGAGTAGGGTGCTTCCAGGCAGTTGTCGGTGGAGGTAGCCTTACAGACCCATGGAGTGAGAGAGCTGAGCACCTTTGGGCTGAGGCTTACTGGCAGAGTGTGTTGCCCCTGAGCGTTTATTGGCGGAGCTAAAGAGCTTTGTAACACTTGCCCAAACAGCGCAGGGGCTGGGCTGAGAGACCAAGGACCAGGGAGAGGCCTGCCTGCAGGCATGGCTGAGAAGAAGCTGCCCTTATGGAAGAACTGTATCTTAAGTGTTCCTGGTCCTGTAACCTGTTACTTCCCTAATAAACCCCATAACTGTAAGTATGGTCTGTGAGTTCTGTGCAGTCATTGCAATGAATTATTGAATCCAGAAGAGAAGTAGAGAGTGCTGTGGGAGGGACGGTTGGTGTGAGAATTGGTAAAAAGTTTGGAGGGTGGAGGCGTGTCTGACCTCCACCTCATAGGAATTGGCCTTGGGTAGTTGCTCTTGGTTCCCCTTCCCCTTTGTGAAGTTAGAGGAGGTCGGATGCTGCCACCATGTCATTTTTACACATTGAGTCTATAGACCACATTGGGAAGAAATGACACCTTAATAATACTGAGTCTTCCTATCCATGAACATAGAATCCCTCTCCATTTATTTCAATCTTTCATATCTTTGATCAGGGTTTTTAAATTATCCCCATATAGATATTACACATATTTTGTTAGATTTATACTTAAGTATTTAAGGTTTTTGGTGCTAATGTAAATGGTATCATATTTTTAATTTTCAAACTCCAGTTTTTCATTGTTGGAATACAGGAAAGCAATTGACTTTAGTCATTGTTATGGACTGAATTATGCCCCTAAAAATATGTGTTGTAAATCCTAACCCCTATACCTGTGGTTATAATCCCATTTGGGAATGGGTTTTCTTCATTATATTAATGAGGCAGGATTAACGTTGGGTGTGTCTGAAGTCAATCTCTTCTGAGATACAGAAGAGATTAAACAAGTACCTGGCAAAGCAGAAATGGGGGAGGACAGATGCCATGCCACATGAAGATCACCAAGGAGCCCAGGAACAAGAGAGAAGGACCTTCCCCCAGAGCCAACACAGAGAAAGCCTTCCCCTAGAGTCAGCACCCTGTGTTTGGATTTCTAGCCTCCTAAACTGTGAGAAAATAAATTTCTGTTTGTTAAAGCCGCCCACTTGTGGTATTTCTGTTACAGCAGCACTCGGGGACTAAGATAGTCATTTGGGCCTGTACTCTCTTCTAGTGTTCCCCAACACACACACTACGTATTCATTTTATTTTTTAAGTTGTCATATAGTAAATTGACTTTTCTGGGTGTGCAGTTCTATGAATTTTGACATCTGTATAGATCTGTGGACCGTGCCCCAACCACCATGGTTTTGATCTGCATTCACCTCATGGCCAATAATCCTCATGTGCTTAGCTGCCGTCCTCAAATCCTCTTTGGTGAACTATCTCTTCACAGTTTTTGCTCATTTTTAACTTGAGTTTCCCTTTTTTTTTGAGTTTTGAGATACCTTTACATATTCTAGATAGAAGTCCTTTGTTCGATATGTGATTAGCAAATATTTTCTCTAAGTCTGTAGCCTGTCTTTTCTTCATTCTCTTAGCAGTGTCTTCCAGAGAGCAAACACGTCACATTTCGAGGAAGTCCATCTCACCAATCGTTTTCTTTGTGGCTGGTGCTTTGGGTGGGGTTGCTTTCCCCACTTTAAGCCTGGGGAAAGGACAGGACAGGAGCAGGTCAGCCCGACGGCAAAGTCTCGTTCAAGGGCAGCTTCAGAAGCCGTGTGTGGTGGACAGGACCACAGACAGGTTGACCAGAGACCTGGCCTCTAGGCCATCTCAGCACTAACCAAGCGTAAAATGCCATTCAGGAAGCTGAACCAAACTAAATAAACTCCAGGTTCCTTTTCAGAAAAATGAGGCGGGTTGACTAAAGAACTTTAAAATAATTTTTTAAGCTCACTGATTTTTTAACGGCTCTCTTTACTCAAGAGTCTGGGGATACGGGCAGGCGTCTGGGCTCACATGGCTCAGTCACGTGAACCAAGCACAGTTCGGAGTGGTTGTGGCCGTGCTGAGTGACCAGGAGGGGATGGGACACACACAGCGGGGCATTTGAGGACCGAGATTTCAGACCTCACGGCGCCATGAAGATGGAGGCTGAGGCAGAGCTCACGGAGGACTAGAACTGCCTGCATCCAAATCAACTGGAAATATTCACATGAGGCAAGAAAAGGAATCAGAGACATTTTTAACCAAGAACCGTCTGATGAGCCAACACGAGCAACCTGGTTATGATAAAATGCAGCTTTGTTGAAATTTAAACGGATATGGTTTATTTGGTTATGTCTATATACACATACGCATAGGGGTGTATAAATACATGTTAGGTAGTAGAGAGTTTTATGACTTAAGAAATAGAAAGGGAGATAAAAACTCACAAGATAGAGCCTAAATTGAGTTCTGACAGAACAGCTTTATAAAACTCTGAAATCTTGTCAAGGAACCAAACCAAGCAGATTGGGCTGACCAGCAGATCACGTGGTCCTTTATTTTTTATTGTTTAGAAAATCTTTCCCGGGCGGCGCTCTCAGGGACCTCACTGTGTGTTCAGCTTCACTAACAGTGTTCTAAGGAACAGTCCTCTGAGATGTCTGTGTCTCATCACCCAGGAAGCCCAGCTTAGAACATGGGACGGCATCTCTCACCGGGCGGCAGTAGCCCAGTTCCACCTCCAGAAGAGAACTGGAAGAGTCGGACGAGGACAGGGGCACAAGTGGAGGACTGTCCACGACAGACCACACTGCACCCAGCCCCTCGGCTTCTCTGCAGCACGGGCCCTCGTCCCGACTCCCTGACAAGCAAGCCCTGGTAAGAAGGAAAGGCAGAGAGTGGATGGGAAGAGGAAGGACACCCCCCGGATGACTGGTTTTCCCTACCTGGTCAACAGCAGCACCCTCGCCATCATTTGTCACCAGGTGACACAATGGCCCCCTATCTGTAGAGTCAGCAAAGGCGTGTGCCTGGCATGCAGCATGTACTCAACTGGCAGGTTTACAAGAAGAACAAGACAGCTTACTGTGTGTGTCCCATGATACACCGTGGGGGAGATGGAATTTGAGCCGTAACTGACACCGTGAGCACCGGGGCAGACCGTGCGCACCCACCACGACAGAACCCCACCTGCAAGCCCCACTGCTGCCATGTCATCTGTGCTGGGCCACGTGACGTTAATAATAGCTCCCTTGGGTTCAGCTCTACCACTGGTTCTCAATCAGGACCCGCACAATTCCCTGACACTTCAAATCCAGCTTGCCGTCCCCTAAATCTATCAACACACCTCAATCTGGTACCACCTGCCTCCACAGGCTGTGCTTTCTAAAAACAGTTTTGAAATCACGGTCAGCCCTGGGCTGGCTTTGTGGTAATGAAGCCGCAGTCTTGAGCGGAGGTCCTGTCAGACCTTCCACGTGCCCCGCTGGCACCCATCAATGGTGCCTGATTCTCTCTGGTCACAGCCACCCCGTTTTGCTCGAGAACAAAAGCTCCCTTAAGCAAGGAAGCTCAGCAGCCACACATGTTTCCTTAGATGCGTAAACCAAGAGCTGAAAAGAGAAGCCATCTGGGAGGTGTTTTCAGGTGCTCGTTTTATTTTGTGGATTCTTTCTCTTAAATTTATTTACACATGTATTTTATATGATTATATTCTTGTAAAAAAAAAATTAAACAAGACAGAAAAAGCCAAAGTCCCTTGACACTGCTGTTCCCCTCTCCTTCCTACAAATTCCACTCCCCCGAGGTAACCACAGGTGTATTGTTTAAGTGCACTGACGCCCAGTCTTGCGTTATTCTTGAAAGACTCTTGGTATCCTACCGTGTGTATCAGAATCAATTCGCATTTTTCTCTCAATGACGTGTCTGGTGGCCTGGTCCACGTGAAAACAAGGGCAGCTACTGCATTCTTTCTGTTTGCACTTAGTGAGATTTCCACCAAGGCCTGTGCCGTAACTCACACACTGCTTCCCTGCTGATGGGCGTCTAGGTATCCTATTCGCGTATGCTTTCCCTTATATGCCAGGCAGGTCACTCCCCAGGAGAGAAACCTAGAAGCAGGCTTGCTTTTCCTATCTCATTTAACTAAACCTAGGCCTTGGCTGTTTAAACACGTGATTTTGTATAACATTGAAAACCATTATCTTGTATGTTAATTCTAGAAGACATGGGATTCAGGGCAGAAGGTTTCAAAACAACGCCATAATTTTCCATCCTGTCTAAACGAATCAAGATGAGTCAAGAGGAATAAAATGAACACACAAACAACAACAAAAAGGCAGGTCAAATTCAGAGTCATCATTTCAGCTCCAGAGAGGTTCCAACAAGAAAAAGGCAAGCTGGTCAGATGGCGGGGAAGGAGCACGTAAGACACGCATGATGAGAATGCTTCACGAGGGACAACTTCTGACTGACACTTGTCACTTTATGATTCAGCTTCGGAAATGAGTTTGCCGTGAGACGGACAACTGGGGGCGTGGGAAGTTTGAGAAAACAACGCAGAAGGTAAGCTGTGATAACAGCTCCTTTAGTCAGGGAAGGCAGACATGGTTTGCGTGTAGAGCAATAGTTTTTCTTGCTTTGGCTTAGTGTTTGGAGTGTTTTTACATTTTTAAAAGAATTCAGGTTTTTATTTTTACTTTGAATACGGCCCCAAACTCAGCTATCCCCTGCGCGAAGCACCGAGACAGCTATCGCAAGCGTGGTCTTAGTCAGAGAACTAAGAACGCGCCCAGAGGAAAGGGAACCATCCCTGCGTTGACCGATAACACTTCTGAAAACCTAAGAAAAAAAGGGAAATATGTCCCTCAGACCCAGAAAGCCTCAAGAGCTGAAAAGTCTTACTTACTTTTCTATCAAATCCAGTGTGACTCCTGGCACCAGACGGACACATTTCTGCATGCAAAACCTGCAGGAAAAGGAGACAACGAATCACACAAACGGAGACGTTCCCGAACATGCAGCAGCCCGGCAGGGAGAATAAGGAGCTAAAGGTAGGGATGCGGGCTGCCAGCAGAAAATGAAGCCCAGATTTTCTTAATTCTGGCAGCTTTCGGGTTTATGGAGAAAATTTCATCACCCGCCTGTTGAAGGGGCTATAGGGCTACAACAGTAAGTTTTCAGGAGAAAGTAAAGAAATGAGTTTGCAGCCACATAAAGGCGAGTCACTGGGGAGTGGGGCTGAGATGCTCATAAACCAAGCTGCCCAACGAAACAACGGGGCGGACTGGACTTCCATTTATTTTTTTTTTCCCCATAAGAAAGTGAGCTGGGGAGAGTAACAAGGAATGAAAGAAGAACCTCAAGGCACACAAAAGAGATATGTGGGTGAAGACAAAAGCCCAGTCAATACTAGCATTTTAATTATCCCGGGGCCACCACAGCCGGAGGTGAGAGGCGTCCTCTCTGCAGGCCAGCCTCCCCAAGCTGGGAGAGCGTACCCGGTATCCCGTGTGCTCAGAGGAGGAGGAAATGGCCTTTTTTTCCTGTCAGGGCTACTTGGAACACAGCAGGGCAGAGTCAATGGTAACACAATGAAAGGCAACGCAGTGTTTCTAGTAGGAGAAATGTGAAACGATTAACTCACTGCTTTTAAAATTACGAATGACGTCTCAAAAACATATGCACAAAGCAAATACTAACGCTGTCTACAAAATGTGTCTACCTGCAGCACCGGTCGGAAATGAGACGTGGAGGAAGGCTGACGAAGGACAAGGGACCCTGGGGAGGGTGAGCACAAGGACGAGCCGTGTTCAGTGGACAGCAAAAGATTCAATAACAGTGAGGGCCGGGTTCGCTGCACGCAGGGCGGTACTGACTGTACGCCGCCCAGGGGCTCCGTCCGCTGCTCACTGCACCTCCAGGTACCTCCACTCGCCCTGCTCCCACGCCTCTGCACCCGCCAGCCCACACACACTCCCCCGGCTCCTATGAGTCGTTCGCGTAAATCAGCTCCCTCGATGGATAACAACCACCTACAGGAAACTCATTTCCGAGTCTGAGGCCCGTGTGAGCCAGGCTATTTTGTTATGTTTGTCTTTTTATCTATAATGCATTTATTGATTGGGCTTCTGGTTTCCAGTAATGACAGAATAATTTGTGTCAGGCTAACACTCTTGCCAATAAAAATCATAAGCTCTGGACAAAATACAACAAGGCACCAAAGAGCAAACCAGCAGGCAGGAACTGGAGGGGTGTGGTCTTGAGGAGGCAGTGACTCTGCATGGGCCCCCCTTGACCCGGCCCCTCCCAAGGGTGTCCTCGGTTCGCACAGCACACAGGGATAGCCTCAGATAAAAAGCAGTAGTCTTCCTCAGAGATTGGAATTCAAGGCTGCTGGGAAGTTGAGGGAGCGAGACTTGGAAAGGAGGCTACCAAGGACGGAGAAGGCCTCAAAATCTGCGTGTCAACTTTCCTAAGTCCTGGGCTGACTCCTAAACTGCACGCCCACAGGACGGGACACCAACGATTGCAGCGGAAAACAGTAGCTAAAAGGCTGAAAGTGCTCAGGAGAGGTTTCAACATCTGCCTCCTCTATGAAGACAGAGAGGGAGATCAAGTCCCGCCAAATTAGAAGGGTCTGGTAGGCACCTTGGGCTTTCCACTGAAACCCCAGAGAGGCTGTGTCTTAGTTAAGAATCTAATCCCAGGATTAAAAACAAAGCCAAAAGAGACTAGTCCTACAAACAAGCCTCCACAAGATCAATTTAACTCTCTGCAAGAACAGAACCAAACACTCTTCAGAGAAAGATAACAATCTAGAGTCTGCCTAATATCTCACCCACAATGTACAGTATTCTACCTAAAGTGAAGAGAAAAAATAGCCAATAGGAACAGATTTACAGCTGACCAAATTCTGGAATAAGCACAAAAGGTCTTTAAAAAGCAGGCAACCAGAGGAAATGAAAACGACTCCAAAATTCACAAAACTGGATATAATAATTATAATAATAAACACAGCGGCTAATACCTAGTTAGTGCTTACTACTTGGCAGGCATTATTCTAAGTGCTTTATGCAGATTATTTTGTTTAATCCTTACAATATTCTGTGAGGTATTATCATACGTTTTACAGATGAAGAATACTTGTAAATTAGCTAGATTGTAGTGAAATTGAAGGATATCAAACTCAAAACCAAACCCATTGCCCTCAAGTTGATTCTGACTCATAGTGACCCTACAGGACAGAGCAGAATTGCTCCATAGGGTTTCCAAGGCTGTAATCTTTATGGAAGTAGACGGTCACCTTTCTCGTGCAGAGTGGCTGGTAGGTTCAAACCACTGACCTTCCAGTTAGCAGCCAAGGGCTTAACCACCAGGGCTCCTAAGAATACCAAAGACCAAGAAAATTATGAAAGCTTCCAGAAAGAGAAAGCGTATCACATTTAAAGGAACAGAAATCAGATTAACACAGGATACAGGAAAACAACGCAATAGTATATTTAAATTTATTGAAGGAAAAGAACTGAGAATCTAGAATTTTACATCTAGCCAAACTGCCATTTAAATATAAGTGCGTGAAAAAAAGCATTCTCAGGCATATAAGGCTTCAGAAGGTTTGCCATAAAAATATCCATGATGAAAACAGTTTTGGATCATGAGGTTAAATAAGGAGACAAAAAATCCAACAGACACTGAAAGAGGTAAGTGTAGTAAAGATGACAAATAACTCTGGTGAAGTTTGTTGTATTAAAAAGAAAAGGAAAAGGAGAAAATACCCATCATAACTGAACTGGAAACCTAGCTAAGTACCAGGATAGGGCAGGGAGCGGAGGGGGTATCAACCAAAAAGGACTATTATCAAAGATATATCAGGAACTCCTATAAATCTTCAAGAACACACACACACATAACTCCAGTTGATCTTTAAAACCATTTTGTCAACATTGTGTTAAATTTATGGTTTAATTTAGGGAGAATTTATATCCTTAATTTATTCAAGCTTTCTTTCATATCACTCAGTAAAGTTTTATGGAATTTTCTATGTGGATATCCAATACATTCTTAGCTGTTCTTGTTGGGTGCAGTCAAGTCAGTCCGGACTCATGGTGACCCCATGTACAACAGAGTGAAACACTGCCCGGTCCTGCACCATCCTCACAATCGTTGTTACGTTTGAGCCCATTGTTGCAGCCACTGTGTCAATCCATCTTGTTGAGGGTTTCCTCATTTTTGCTGACCATCTACTTTACCAAGCATGATCTCCTTCTCCAGGGACTGGTCCCTCCCAATAAGATGTCCAAAGTACGTGAGATGAAGTCTCGCCATCCTTGCTTCTAAGGAGCATTCTGGCTGTACTTCTTCCGAGACAGACTTGGTCATTCTTCCAGCAGTCCATGGTCTATTCAGTATTCTTTGCCAACACCATAGTTCAAAGGCATCAATTCTTCTTCAGTCTTCCTTATTCATAGTCCAGCTTTCACATGCATATGAGGCAATCAAGAATATCATGGCTTGGGTCAGGTGCAGCTTAGTCCTCAAAGTGACATCTTTGCTTTTAACACTTTAAACAGATCTTTTGCAGCAGATTTGCCCAACGCAATGCGTCTTTTGATTTCTTGACTGCTGCTTCCATGGTGTTGATTGTGGATCCAAGTAAAATGAAATCTGTGACACCTTCAATCTTTTCGCCATTTATCATGATGTTGTTTATAGGTCCAGTTGCGAGGATTTTTGTTCTCTTTACGTTGAAGTGTCATCCATACTGAAGGATGTAGTCTTTGATCATCATCACTAAGGGCTTCAAGTTCTCTTTTCTTTTAGCAAGCAAGGCTGTGTCATCTGCATAACGCAGGTTGTTAATGAGTCCTCCTCCCATTCTGATGTCATGTTCCTCTTCATACAGTCTGGCTTCTCGGATTATTTGCTCAGCATACAGACTGAATAAGTAGGGTGAAAGGATACAACCCTGACGCACACATTTCCTGATTTTAAATCACGCAGTATCCCCTTGTTCTGTATGAATGACTGCCTCTTGGGGTAGTACAGGTTTCTCATAAGTACAATTCAGTGATCTGGAATTCCCATTCTTCATAATGTCCATAATTGGTTATGATCCACACCGTTGAATGCCTTTGCATAGTCAATAAAACACAGGTAAACATCTTTCTAGTATTCTCTGCTTTCAGCCAAGACCCATTTGACATCAGCAATGATATCTCTTGCTTCATGTCCTCTTGAATATTCGACAGTTCCGTCGATACACTGCTGCAACTTTTTTTAAGCATTCTTAGCTAGTTTATATATTTAATCATAATGTTGTTATTGTGAATCAGATTTACTTTCCTTCTCAATACTTCCTTGTTGGTTATTTTTTAGTATATAAAAAGGCCAATAATTTAAAAACAATTGTAAATATACCATATGTAAAAAGTATATAAAATGGAGACGTGAGTTTAAGGAATACTAAAGGAAAAGTCCTATAATCCCCACTCAGATGAAGAAAGCACATTAACCAAACCCGTTGTCATCCAGTCCATTCCGACTCCCTGTAACCCTACAGGACAGAGGAGAACTGCCCCAGGGGGCTGCTTTGGCTGTGATCTTGACGGAAGCAGATCGTCAGGCCCTTCTTCCGCAGGGTTTGTTGTTGTTGTTAAATGCCCATTGCTTACTTTCCAGAGTCACTGGGGGCTGGTTCTAAATGACGTGCAGAGTTTCTAGTTGTAATTAGCGGGAGCGGTAAGCTGTAGACGGCTTACCTCACACTGGCTGACACAGGAAGTCACCAGGAGTTTATACTGAGGAAGATGTCACTGACATGTTGACCAATCAGTTATTTTTACCTCATTGTTCTGAATGTAAAGCAAATCACCACAGAAGTCGGGCTTTAAATATCCCTTTTTAAAAAGGAACTTCGGGAGAGAGCTCAAAGTGGTAAAAATTCACCATTAAAAGTATAACAAGCAAATTCCTTCGACTCTCCTCATTTTATTTAATCCAGCAGGCTTCATAAAGCAGTTTTTTAAAACAAACAAACCAAAAAACCCCACGTGAAACCAGCACGTGCAGCATCCACTATTTGTAGCTAAGTTAAAAAGTACGCCATTTGGTATTCTCCGGGGAAAAAAGGAGAGGATGACACTTTCCTAATTTGCAAACTGTAAACAGCGGCCACTTGCCAACGCACAGAAGAGCGCACTCTCTTTTGGAGCCTCTAGGCCAGTGGTCAGGACGAGGCACAAATTAAGTTTAGGTGTGTGCTACTTCCCGGCTGCCCTCTCTGCTTCCAAAGCTAAAGGCAGAAGGAATTATCCGTCAGTAAGAGGAACACAGACCAACACCTCATCTACGCTTCCTGCCCTTGTCTGTCGAGTTCTCTGTGACAGCCATGCTCGGGCAGAGGGTCTGCTATACCTGCCAAACGTAACAACCCAGTGTGGGGATGGCAGCTACGTCCACGGGGACACTGCCAACCACCATGCAGGGTGCTGTCACACTAACACGCTCTGTCATGCTAGCATGTTAACACGTTGTCATGCTAACACACTCTGTCATGCTAACGTATTAACATGCTCTGCTAACACTGCAGGACATTGTTCTACTAACACGCTGTTTTGCTAATATGTTAACACTTTCCGTCATGTTAAAATACTCTGTCATGCTAACATGCTCAACACTGTAAGGTGATGTCATGCTAACGTGCTGTCACGCCAACACACTAACACGCTCCGTCACGCTAACACACTAACACGCTCCGTCACGCTAACACACTAACA
>NW_004443964.1:2160433-2188432 GCF_000243295.1 Trichechus manatus latirostris
AACACACTAACACGCTCCGTCACGCTAACACACTAACACGCTCCGTCACGCTAACACACTAACATGTTCCCGTCACACTAACACACTAACACGTTCCCGTCACGCTAACACACTAACACGCTCCATCACGCTAACACACTAACACGCTCTGTCACGCTAACACACTAACACGCTCCGTCACGCTAACACACTAACATGTTCCTGTCACACTAACACACTAACACGCTCCGTCACGCTAACACACTAACACGCTCCGTCACGCTAACACACTAACTGCTCTGTCAACACAGGAGGGCGCTGTCCTGCTAGGTCACGGGAGATGGAAATCAGCTGTCAAAAGTCAAAGCCACCTGTGGGTATAAGGAATGTGCCCTTTTGTCAGGTCCCTGGTGGCACAAAGGGTTTGTGCTCAGTGATGAATCTAAAGGCTGGAGGTTTGAAGCTACCCAGCAGCTTCACCGAAGAAAGGCCTGGTGATCTGCTTCTGTAAAGATTACAGTCTAGGAAACCTCATGAAGCAGTTCTACTGTGTACCACATGGGGTCACCATGAGTAGGAATCAACTCAACTGCAATGGGTTTGGTTTTTGGTTTTGATCATTTTTTTTAGAGAAATGTATATTTAAGTATTTGGGGATAAAACATACTGTCTATAATTTGGTAAAAATACCTATAAAAACAAAAAGTGAAACCATAGTATGAAAAACAATTATAAAAGCGAGATGATGAATATATAGATACTCTGTTTTATTATTTTCTCAAATTTCTTTAGAATTGAAAAATTTGAAGGAAAAAAAACCTGTCTATAATAGAAAGCCCTGGTGGCACAGTGGTTAAAGAGCTTGGCTAATAACTGAAAGGTCGGTGGTTCAAATCCACCAGCCGCCCCGCAGGATAAAGCCCTGGCAGTCTGCTTCCGTAAAGGCTACAGCCTTGGAAACCCTACGGGGCAGCTCTCTCTGTCCCACAGGGTTGCTATGAGGCAGAACTGACTGGACGGCAGAGGGTTCGGTTTTGGTTTTGGTATAATGAAAAGTAAGGAGAGACAGAGAGACAGTCCTCCTGCTGACGGCTAGGTCAGGAACACATTCAGGGCAGCGACCCAATCTTCTCAAACGTCAGCAGCTCACGGGCTTAGAAGAATGATGAGAAACGGAGTTCAAAGGCAGCCCCCTTGGTGTCCCCGCCTGGGCTCATCCGCATATGATGGTCGGGTTGCCAGGGTTGCCAGAGAAGCCGCGGCACTGTTTCACACCTGTCTATGAAGGCCGACCTTCCGTGGCAGTGACAAAGAAAACAGCACTCACTGAGCGTCAGTGCGTTCTGCCGAGTGAGGGTGGCCATGGCTTTGTGTAAGCGCAGGGGTCTCTCTGCACTAACCTGCACCTTGTGGATTCAGAGCCCAGCGGGCAGGACACCCTCACAGGCCCCAGGCTCTCCAGCCTGGTTCGGATCTTCACGTGTTTTCACCTAACGAACTAAAGCAGCGAGGCTGTGTTTTCACTCCATGCTGGCAAAGACGAGACGTGAATGAGTATAGAACTGCCTGGAGGAAGCTGGGCGGAGCCCGGAAATGGGGCAGCCAGAGGACGGGATCCCATGAGTGACACACACACAGAACTCCAGCCTCTGGCCCGGTGACCCCTGGGCCCGCTTCACAGTTCTGACCTGGGAGAGTGTCCCCACGCACCATTGGAGCCTGGTGTTCTGCTGAGAGCTAAGTGGTGGTGGCTGGGGCTGCAGTCCCATGGGAACAAGGCTCTGTAGTAAAAAGGACACAGTGTCGAGGACCTGACGCGGAACAGCCCCACTAAACGCACCCGCTTATGGCACACGGGCGGCCGGGCCCCTCTGCTCTGGGCTGGGACATCAGATGGCCCGGAGCCAGACCCACAGGCTAAATTATTCTAAAGACAAGTGATTCTTTTAGAGAACCAAACACTGAAATGACAACCTTCTGCCTTGTTTATTCTTACAAGTTTGTCTTTGCCACCTGACTCACCCTTTCGACATCAAGGAGCGACGCCCTTGGCCCTAGTCTTCCCTTGACCCTGCCCCCACAAAGGTCACTCTGGTGTCCTTTCACGGCGTGCTCCCAAGGTCCAGTGGACAACCAGCACCCACGGCATCAGAGAATGGGACGGGAGGCGCCGTGGCAGGGCCAAGTCCCCCACTTGCCATTCCAGTGACGCTCTCGGGGAGCTGACCCTGCTTCACGCCTGTGCCACTGACAGCAGCCGCGCGTGAGCTCCAGGCGACCCGCGTGTATTGCTCTGGAGCCTGTCAGTCCCCATCAGAGGGAGCTGAGCTGATGCTGCTGCAGAAATCTGCAGTTACTGCATGTCTGGTGGCCCCAAGCCACGGCCTGATGCTCCTTCCAAAGCGCAAGTAAAAGCAGATGGGCTGGGCGGAATGTTAAAAACAGGGCTGGAGGCCGAGAGAAGCCCTGCAGGTCCCAGCTCCTTCCGCAACCAAGGCACATGCGAGCCTTCTGGTGCCTGGCGGGGGCGCAGCTGAGTCATGTGGACATTAATTCCTCCTTCCTTCCTGTCCCATGGGGCGTCTCTCTGTACAGGACACCTTAGAGCTGAGAGCGGGCCAGAGGCTTGGTGGCGAGGCTCCATCACCAGATCCCCGTCTCAGGTGGTCCCAGCCCTCAACCCACACCACCGCCAGGCTCCTCGGCAGCTCTGGGCTTCCGCTCCAGACAGACCTGCAAAACCTACTCTTAGAAGATGCCTCTCTGGAATCAGTTCCATGTATTTTAAACCTGGAAGTTCTTCTGATTAAAACTGTGAATTCTTCTTCTGCCCAGTTACTTTCAGGCAGCACCAATTTAACCCCTAAATCACCCCTGGAAGAAGTGCTCAACTCGGAAAGTGAGGGGAAGGATCCACTACCTGAGAGCAGAAGCTGTGCGTGGAACTTCAGGCCATGTGATGAGAGAGCGAGCTACAGGGTTGCACTGTGATGAATCACTTTCATATGCCCTTTCTCACCACGGTCTTATGACTCCTACAAAGGGGTGGGGTGGGACTATGCAAATAGGGTGCTTGTGATCCACTAAGGGGATTGGGCAGTTTTCTAATAATGCAAATAAGGTGCATGGAATCCTAAGCTGGGCTTAAAGGGAGCCAGTCCCAGAACAGACAGGGGAACCTCACTACCATCAAGAAAGAAGAGCCGGGAGTGGAGCGTGTTCTTTGGAAGTGTAGTCCCTGCACTGAGAACCTCCTAGACCTTGAAGAGAGAGGGAGAGCTGGCGCAAGACAGTAAGAAGTGACAGCAGAGAAATGGTGCCAGCAGAACCAGGAGACCAGTGCAAGACAGCACAGTGGGTTTCCTGACCCATGGAGCAAGGTGGTTACAGTGGGTGTGCTGACCCACTGAGCCAGAGAGCTGAGTGCCTTCAGGCCAAGGTTTACTGGTGGAGTAGGGTGCCCCTGGGCACTTACTGGTGGAGCTAAAGAGCTTTGTAACACCTGCCTGAGCAGAGAAAAGGCTGGGCTGAGGGGTCCAGGGGTCGAGGGGCCGAGGGTCCAAGGGCCAGGGAGAGGCGTGTCTGTGGCATGGCTGAGAAGAGGCTGTCCTGACGGAAGAACTGTATGCTGAATCCTTCCTGATCCTAAATTGTAACCTGTTACTTCCCTAATGAACCCCATAACTGTGAGTATGGTCTGTGAGTTCTGTGTGGCCATTGCAATGAATTATCAAACCCAGCAGAGAAGCAGAGAGTGACGGTCAGAATTGGTAAAAAGGTTGGAGGGTGGAGGTAGGTCTGACCCCTGGCTCATGGGAATCAGCCTGGGCTTCTGGTCTTGATTCTCCTTCCCCTTGTGAAGTTAGACAAGGAGGTCCGATGCCTCCACCACGCCAGTTTTATAAGGATGCACCGCCCCACCTGCATCAGTGTCTACATGGCTCCCAGCCACGGTCCACCAGCGTGTTTCCTGTGGATTCTAGGATGATGAAGATTGGAGTAACGCTACCATTTACCAAGCATCTCTTGTGGCAGTTCACGCACTTGCTCTTTTACTACTCCTGTTTGAGAGGGAGTGCTGAGGCTCAGAAAGCTATGTAAATTACCCACGGCCACATCACTACCTAAGCGGCTGAGCTCAGGAACCCAGGCCTGGACCCCAGGTGCCACAGCATTCCCACACCCCCCACTGCTCCAGGATGGGCAAGGGCAACAGCACCCATGTTGGGAGCGTGAAAATGCAGCCGATGCAGCACGAATGCGTGATCACAGAGCACGTCCAGTCCATCGTCTCCAACTCAGTTAGGGAAAGCAGGAGGCAGAGAGAGAAGCAAGAGGAAAGTTTACGGAAGAAAGGAGGTGAGGGTGAGAGACCCCCCTCGCTGTGAGAGCAGGGCCTGGGAGGGTCGAGGAGCAGCAGGCAGAGAAGAGGAAAAGTGACCCAGGAGCAGCTTCAGGAGAGAACGTCCGCATGCTTTACCAACTCCCGGGAAGGGCTGGGCATTGCTCTCCAGCATGTAAGAAGAAGACAACGTAAAAAGAACACAAACCAAGTTGATGAAGAGTGTGCGTATCTCAGAGAACAGTTTGTCTGATGAGAAAAAAATCCATGTTTGGGAAAAGCCTTGCAGGTCTAAGAAGCCTCCACTTGGCCACCATCATCTGCAGATGGGCCGGCTCTGGGCCAGCTGCATGGATTCAGCATCAGGCTAGAGACAAACCACTGTCTTCCCAGGGGTCTGTTACAGGGTTGGTTAAGTGCTCAGCTGCTAACCGAAAGGTTGGTGGTTCAAGTCCACCTAGGGATAGCCTGGAAGAAAGACCTGGTAATCTACTTCTGAAAAATCAGCCACTGAACACCCTATGGAGCACAGTTCTACTTTGACACACACGGGGTTGCCATGAGTCAGAGTTGACTTGATGGTAACTGGTCCTGGTCTCCAGGATGTAAATCTTAGTGGCTTTGCGGTCTAATATCTAAAGTGAAGCCAGCAGGCCCTTCCTCTGTGCACGCCTCTCCCTTTTGATGCTTCTCCCTCTCAATCTCCTTTAATGCCTGAGTACTCCCTGCACGGTTCTCTCCACTGATGACCCCAGTTACACCCAGGGAAACGCCCAGGACAGGTTCCTGGACATTAAGGCATCCCCGTGAGTTTAGCTTCTTGTGAATGAAATGTTTGTCAATTAACCCTTTCATGGATAAATTTTTTTTTGGAATTTTTTGGCCATGCCATTTTTTTTTTTTTTTTTTTTTTTTGCGAATAGATGGATGCTGAATCATTGTTCGTTGGTAATTTTTTTATTATTTGAAAAAATGGGGTGTCAGTTGCAAGCAGGACACATCAGCCCCATGTTCCATGAAGCACATCACACACACGGGACATATTGGTCCCGTGGCACGTCACACCTTCTGGTCGTGCTTGAGTCATAAAATATCTTACTCAATTTTCCAAAAATACACATGAAATACTAAATCAGTACTGCACTTGCTGCACGTAAGTGTCAACAGATTGATTTAGAGTGGGCCCTGTTGGTACCACGCTCCAGGAAGCACACCACACTAGTGGGACATACTGGACCCCTGGCCTAGGAACTACATCATAAACTGTTTTCACCCCAAAAATACCTCGTTTACTTGGCTATTTCCGAATGCCGGTAATGTTACCTTCCTGATAACACAGAGGCAAGAGTAAACACGCATGCGAGCCTCATCTCGCTGTACAGAAACCCACAGACACCAAAGTGTCACACCATTGCCCCTCCGGGAGGAAACCCCTCACACACATGGCTCTCGACACTCAAATGTGGCACAGACCAAATGCCTTGCTTTTTAGGCAGCTGTACCAGTATCCGCCACGATGCCAGAACATGATCACGTGGCTCAAATGCCTGCCAATAAACCTCCAAACCAAAACCAAAAAAACAAACCCGATGTCGCTGAGTAAATTCCAACTCATAGTGACCCTATAGCGCAGAGCAGAAACGCCCCATAGGGTTTCCAAGGAGTGGCTGGTGGACTCGAACTGCTGACTTTTTGGTTAGCAGCTGAGCTCTTAACTACTGCACCACCAGGGCTCCAAACAAACCTCCAGGGGTGAAAACCGTAACACTGGCATAGCTATCTCACAGTTCATGAAAGGGTTAAGGGAACTGATAAGTCCTTAGGCCTGAGTCTGAGCCCATAAACAGAAGCAGACAGACAGTCGCAGTGTTGGTGTGGGGATTCTGTGGGGAAACGGAGCCAGTGGCAGGAAGACATCCTCAAGAACGAGCCCTGCAGAGCAGATGAAACGTGCGCCCATGGCAGGTCCGGTAAGGAAATGAATTCCAGTTCCCACAGCTTTTCCACACCCCCACAAGCTCCCACGGGGGCAGGTGAAGTGGTGCTGAAACTCAGCTAGCCCCAGCATCTGGGTCGCCAACAAGTGGATTCACCCTGATTTTCCAATTCACTTTTAAATGCCAACTGTTTTCTTTAACCAGTTTGATGCATAATTTGTCAATGCTCCCCCACACGACGTAGGGAGCCGCACTTGTTAATTGTCACACTCCAGCTGGTTTATCTGGGACTGTTTGTGTCTGCGTTTCAGATATGAGGCCAGCAGACTCTGGACAGTCCCCTCCACTGAGACCCCTTCAAACCTGCCCTTTAGGCTTCTAGAAGCAGGTGGACCCCACTGTTAGGAAGGGGACAGCCTCTGAGTCCTGCTTGTATCAAAATGTTCTCTCTCCTTTTCTTACACTAGACTACTCGGGCACCCAGGAAGAATGAGCAAACACAGATGCTGCCTCCTCCAAGGAGGCATTGGGTGCCCGAGACTCTCTCTGTAGTGCTCCCAGAAAGTAGCATGGGCCCCGCTTACCACACCACACAAAACCACCTGTTATCTGGGGATCCCTCAGCAAGACAACAGACACCTGGGGGACAGCGATGGTCGCATGGGATTCATCTTCACTTATTTTGTCAACAGTTTTGGTATTTTTACGGGAGGAAGTTGATTTCCACGAGTGGAAAGCCAGTTCATTGTAGCACACACATACATGCGCACACACACACGCATGCACACATGCAGACACAAACGCACACACGCGTGCACACACACACACGTGCGAGCCTCGCGAGGGTCGTTCACCTTGGATCTGTGGAGAGGTTGGGGATGGGCCGTGGGGATGGAATACGTGTCTGACAGGCCATCACTGCACTTGTGAGTAAACTCTTGGTACTGCATCCTGTGACAACGGCAGGTGGAAACCGTGTGGCGTCAGCTTTAATGAGGCACAAGAACATGGTTCAAGCTACTGACAACACCCAACGCAAAGTCAGCGCATGCAGGTTTGGTTCTTCCTCCAACACAGTGAGGCGTGGACAGCCACCTGCCTCCCACGTCCTAAAAACATTCTATTTTATCTTTGAGTCCATGGTTTTGCTCTTTCTTTGAAATTCCATCATTTTACCATCCTAATCCTGAATGAACGCTTTTTAATCATTTGAGGTCCACAGAGAATGTGATAAGGAAAAAAACCAACAATAACATTAACATGAAAGAAGGGAAAATGCACAAAGAGTATGCTTTGTGATTGCACTAATTGCTACTTTAGACTCAGGCGGGTAAAGACCACCGCCAAGAAGTGCCAGGCGCACATCGGTCCCAGGGTTTTCTTCCTACGCAGGCCTGCGTTTCTTCTGGAGCCCTCAGGAAGAGTCCAGGATTAGGGGAAGCAATTTCACGAAACCTAAAAGAAGGTCGTTCTCTATCTGACACCAATTTTCACCTGCCTTTAAAAACAGAGTTCTCATAGCTGCTCCCAACATAAGGAGCAGGAAAGTGGCCGGCCCTGACATCCTGTGGCACAGAAAGAACGTGATTCCCTCTGCTTTAAAGTTATGTTGAGAAGGTGATTAATCCACAGATGAGAATACGATATTCAGAGCTGTCTTATGCCAAAATTTATGGGGGAGGTACAAATGACCTTAGCACTTCTCTGGGTTCCCAGTCTGAAATACTCGGGTCCTGGTGGTGGCACAGTCTGCCGTCCCGGGCTGCAGGGAAGCAGCAGGGCTGAGCGCTGGGCTGTGACAGCTAGTCCCTCTCGCTAAGAGACAGCAAGGAAGGGAACCAGGTGCCTCGTGAAATGGGTCTGGGCCTTCTGAGAGCCATCAGTCTCCTAGGGGAGACTGGAGACCAGGCCTCTCCCAGCCCCTCCCCGCCCCACTCTACAGGACACCGCGTGCAGCGGGAGGGTCAGCTGATGCCACTTCCCCACCTGCACACGCCCTGCGCCGGGCAGCCTCCTCCCTCTCTGAGCATGAGACTCAAATGTAAACGATGTTCTTCATTTCCGTCTCGGTCCTGCTGTGTACTTAACTTTTCAATAGTTTTCAACTGTATTAAAAATATTTATCAACAGATTGGGAAACGAGGTGAAATTGATATAGACACAGATTTAGAACTGTTTAATAATGTGGGATTAGTAACTTAACGCCATGCTGTCCAGAGACTGGACTCTTGTCACATTTCTCACCACGCTGTCTCAGCTCACCCCTTTACTTCCTGAGCTATAACCTGACACTTGCACGTGTTCACCGGCGTCACCGCGGAGCCTTCGACCACTCGGCCGGCTCAGCTCACGTTCACCGGCGTCACCGCGGAGCCTTCGGCCACTCGGCCGGCTCAGCTCACGTTCACCGGCGACACCGCGGAGCCTTCGACCACTCTGCCGGCAGAGCACACCTTCTTCCCACCTGGACCTCGTCTCCCAGGGCTTTCTTGCAGCGGCTCAGAGGCCCCACAGAACATGCTCTGTCCTTGCAGTACGCAAAGTGAGGAACATTTCCCTCTGAAAATGAAACAGGAGTGTGTTGAAACTGACCCTTCTCGTGTGTGTGGTTGGGGCCGTGAGAATTAGTTCATCCTTTCTCTAAAGATGTCTGGCAGCAGGTGTCAAGAGCCACGCGTTCTAAGCCACGGCTGACATTGCCACCGTTCCTGCTGATACATCCTAAGAACTAATCCAAGATAAAGGAAAGCTCTGTGCATCGTGGAGATGAACAGCAAAACAAGACCACAAATACCGTAACTGCACACCGACAGGGAAATGCTTAAGTGATACCGTCTACGAACAGGATGGAATATTAAATTTGAAAATAAAATTCTGGGTAGCAATACAAAATTATAATATTAAACCTTAAAAATACGCAGGATTCCAAGGAAGCAACAGCATGTGTATGCATGGACAAAAAGTAAAATATGGGAGACCCAAAAAAGCTGATTTATTAATGGGGTGGGATTGGGTATTTTTTCTTCCATTTCTGACTTCACACGACACTGTTCGTGCAGTAAGTTAAAGAAAACAAAGGTCGCTCTAGGGTGCTTATGATGACACGCCCTTCTGGATCATTCGGTCTGAAGAGCGAACCACGAGGTCATGTCCTTTTCTTCTCTAAACCTGCTGATGGGTTCCTGAGTCCTGGCGGGTCAAGCTGTCAGTCTGGCACGTTCAGGCTGAAAATTAAACTTGGCTTTTGTTGTAAAAGCCACACGCACGCTGCCCCTTGTCCTTAATGTACTTCAGCTGCTTCCACATCCTCGTGAGCCACAGACAGGAAAACTACTCGAGGATCCTGGGCTCCAGGTCAGGAAGGTGGGCGTCTCGGCAAAAGCAATGGGGAGGGTCCAAACAGGAAAGACAAGCAGGGGGAGAAGCGGCTGACAGCAAGAGTAAGGGGCTGGCAGCACAGGCTTTCCACCTGGTGGCGCAGTGGTTAAGAGCTCAGCTGCTAACCAAAAGGTCAGCAGTTCAAATCTACCAGCTGCTCCTTGGAAACCCGATGGGTCAGCTCTACTCTGTCACATGGGGTCACCACGAGTTGGAATCAATCCACAGCACCCAACAACAACAGACGGCCGTCAGGGGGAGAAGAGCGTTTTTAAAACGCGCGGCGCTTCCGGGAAATGCAACAGCGAGGGCTGCTTCCAGGGAGGGGCGGGGAAACAGGGAGGTGGGAGTTTAAAGCAAAGCCTGACAGCCTTGTGGGGCTTTGGAGCCGCGCTCTTTCTTGGGAAGAGAGCCCCCGGCAGTGCTGACCAACGGAACGGAGCGGCCACTCGGCACACTGCGCGGTTTCAGGTGGCAGGGAAGGGAACGCTGCCGCAGGAATAGACGTCCCACCCACCAGAAGTGACCTGGAGGGGTGTGGAGAGGTCACGCAGTTGGCAGGGGCTCCAGTGCAAAACAAAGCACACTGGGTGTGACCAGGCACTGAGGGTCTGTCTCCGAAAAGAACAGTTAACCAGCAACACCGCGCGTGACAACATGTCCCTGACGAGGTGGACATCGGCCCTGTCAGTCTGCTCAGGAGCTGCTCACAGGAGCGGCTCGTGCCAGAGGAAGCCAGCCCAGGACGAAGCCACGGCTTCCGCTCTGTGCACACAGCCAGTTCCTGGCCAGGCACTAGTTAATGGTTCCAACAAGCTGCTGGTGTGAAAACCGCCCCAGCGGCAGGCTTGCAGCAGAGTACAGACATAAATCAAAATAAAGGGCGGTCCTTCCCAGCAAACTTCGCGCCCAACAATTGGCAAGGGAGTGAGAAAGAGGAAGAAAAACTGACCTATAAAAGGAAGGGAGGTTTTAAATGACTGCTTCTTCACGCACTCTGAGGATATAGTGCTCCCGCAAAAAGCCGGGATTAAACCCCTGCCAGCAGATGCTCCCCAGCACTGAATTAGCCGCCGCCGCGGCCTGCTGTGCATTCTGCAGCAAAGCGCCCACAGCCACACCACTCACACCACCCCCTGGGGCTCCGGGGACAAACCACAGGTGATGCTCTCATGCCCAGAGCAGTAAGTAGCACCAACGTCCGCCTGTCCCCAGGACTGGCTCTGGGATGGCGGAAGGCCCCGCCAGTACACGGGGCTGCGAGCTGCCCTCACCAACCCCAGACCCAGCGCCCGGTCAGGAGGTATCCTGCTACACAGATGCAACTCTTGGGGAAATCTCATTTTAACAGGCCTGCATCTCTTCAGCCACTTAAACAGTAATTACTATAAGGCAGGACTGTAACAAAGGAAAGAACAGAACGCTCAGGCCAGAAAGTCCTGGGTTCGACTCACAGCCTGGCCACTTGCTGACAGTGTGGCTCTGGGTGCGTGATGCCGCTTCTGGGTCTAGTTTTCTTTATGTACAAATGAGGAAAACTCATCGCCATCGTGTTGATTCTGACTCATAGCGACCCTTTGTACTGGGTACATAATAAAAAAATTAAGTAAATATTAGTTTCACCTTTAATAAAGAGTTTTGCTCACGAATTTAATAGATTTCATGACATTCTGCTGCACCCTGCACTCAGTGCCGGGGCTGGGTAACTACCAGTGACACTGAGGTCCCCATCCTGTGGGAGCATCACCACACACGGTGGCTGCTAAAGCTATAAAGGGGCGCAGAAAGGACACCCCGAGGGAACCCGGGAGGGAGCCCGCCGTTGAGGCGGGTCTCGATGCCAGCCAGGGACGGGGACTGGCTCTGGGAAGGGCCAGGCGTGGCACAGGAGGGACCACGCGCCTGCCGCCCGCTCCGCCTGTTAACAGTGAGCCCACACACCGTCAGTGCCCGGGGGGACGTCAGAGCCACCGCTGGCGCGCCACAGCCTGTCCATTGCAACGAGGCTTGCAGAAAACCTGGGGAAGGTTTGTTTCTGGGTATGTGCATGTACGCAGAATCGACACACGGTAAACAAGGGCACATTTAATGCAGGTCTACCCATTTCACTCTGCCGCACCTGCGAACTACGAAATCACTGCTGTTCCGCTCTCTGCTTCTGCGCATTTATCTGTTGGCAATAAACGCCATGAGGGAAGCCCGTTCCTCCACCCGGTCATCCTCCCACGCTGCCTCCCCCTGGAGGTGCTCGGTGCGGCCACTGCCCACGTCCTGCAGGGAAAACCCTTCTCGTGCCGCGTGTTCCGGGTGCAGCACTGTGCTGTCCTTAGGGCCAGTTCCCACGGTGTTGACAGCTGCTGCCTTCTCTCCCCAACGCCAGGGTCTCCTCCGTGTGTCTCTCTCTCTCTCACAATGCAGTAACATGTGGAAGTGAAGGGAATAGGAGACCGTCCACCAGGCCGTGTTTCCTGCTTCATTCTGTGCGGCTACTCAAAACGACCTGATTTAAATCTCCACCACCATTTAAATGCCTCCACGGTGGTGGGATCACAGGAGCACTGAGCTCACCAGACCGTGGACAGCTCTGCGCCAACTATGCCCAGCCGCACAGCGTCTTGAACGGTAACAGAGAAGACACACTCATGGTTGATGATGAAGTTATCTCATCCTCACATGGAGGGTGAGGCCAAATTGGAATCCTTCATCTTTAACCCACTTTAGCAGGAACTGAAAAGTTGGCACCTGAAGAGTCTGCTGTAGGCAAAGAGCTACAACTCGGCGCATGAGGACAATGGGGACGTGGCGCAGCAGAGCACACTCAAGGACGCTGCCCGCTCGCTCACGTCGCCATTGAAGCCAGTTTCTGCACGTCCCCAGGCAGCGGAGCTCGGAGACAGGCCCCTCGCAGGGCCAGCCCAGCAGGGCTCTGCCAGCCCCACAGACTCAGCTCTGGGGGCAGTTCCTTCCCTTCAGTCCTTGACTTTCACCTCATTCCCTCTTCCCTCCATCCCTTGACCCTCAACTTTGGGAAAAAGGAGAACGCATGCATTTGCTGCCTCTCCTTTCAGTCAACCCACTGCGTTCTGACTGTCCCAGGTGACCAGCAACTTCCCAAATGTCAACTCCAGTGGCCTCGTCCTAATCCTAGCCTTGGAGAGTACTCTGTGGAATGTAAGTGCCTGGACACCCTCTCCTGTTTGAACACCTCCTCCCAGCCCCCGGTTCTGCAGCTGCCCCTCTGCCCTGCTCCCCCTGCGGGCTTCTCTTCCTCCACAAGGGCCCACCATGTGTCACCTGTTGGTCCCTAGCCACTCTCGACATCAAAACTACCACCTTCGCTGAATGACGTGAATTCTCCTGAAATAATTCTTTCTTCAACGGCTTCCTCACTGAGCGCGTTGCTCTCATCATACACACGCATAAGCCTCTCATGCCTCAAGCCAGAGGACAACCACAACCTCAGAAAACACCCACAGGCAACAACAGAACACCCTACCCCATTTACTAAGTCTAGCTCCATCCCTTCCTCTCCTTTTAGAGTCCACTCAGCTTCGTAACAGAGAAGCTACATCCTGTCTTAGTCATCTAGTGCTGCTCTAACAGAAATACCACCAGTGGATGGCTTTAACAAAGAGAAGTTTATTCTCTCACAGTCCAGTAGGCTACAAGTCCAAATTCAGGGTGTCAGCTCCAGGGGAACACTTTCTCCATCGGCTTTGGAAGAGGGTCCATGTCATCAATCTTCCCTTGGTATGGGAGCTTCTCTGCACAGGAACCTCAGGTCGAAAGGATGCGATCTGCTCCCGGCACTGCTTTCTTGGTGGCATGAGGTTCCCATGTGTCTCTGCTCACTTCTCTCTTTTATATCTCAAAAGAGATTGGCTTAAGATACTATCTAATCTTGTAGACCTCAACAGTATAATCTCATCGTAGTGATAAGAGTTTACAACACATAAGGAAATCACATCAGATTACAAAATGGTACACAGTCATACAATACTGGGAATCATGACCCAGCCAAGTTGACAGATATTTTGGGGGCACACTATTCAATCCATGACACATCCCAAGCCTCCCTACTTCTTGTCCACCCTCCACTGTCATCAGATTCCCTCTGTCGGGAATGCCACCTGTCCATCCCCAGCCACTTGGTTGACTAGGTTGTTATTGTTGTAGGTTGATGGCAGGAGGGCATCGGAATCACCTGAGAAGCTTCTAGGACTTCCACATGCAAATGGGCTGACATTTGGATTAGCAGACGAACTCCTAACCACTGTGCCAACAGGGCTCCTCAAAATGGTCAGCTGATACTTAAAAGAAATAAAAGGAGACACGATTTAAAAATACAGGTATTTGGCAAAGGGTGGTCCATCCATTCTGTTTCGTATGCGTGGCCGGGTGTTCAGAAGAGTGCCTGCCGTCCTGGGTTGATGCGGCATTCATCAAGGGTCTGTGCTCACCTCCTCTCTGTTTTCCTATTTTTCTCCCCTACATCCTCAACCTTTCTCAACAGCCCATGGACACCCATGCCTATTTAATGTACGTCGTTCTACGTATTTATTTCGGTATCTACGCAATCTTAAAACTACATAGTATACTTTTCTGTGTTTAATTTACAAAAAGTTATTGTGCTATAAATTTATCTTATTTTTTCACTCAATTTATGCAAGAAAAAAATTAAATCACAGTTAATGAGATATAATTTCCATACAATAAAATGCACCCATTTTACAATTACAGTTTGATGCATTTGACAAATACGTATCTCTATGCAACCATCACCACCACAACCACAATTCAGAACATTTCCATCACCCCAAGAAGTCCACTCGTCCTGTTTCCAGTCAGTCCCCATCCCTGTATCTGGCCCCAGACAGCTGGTTTGCTTTCTCTCATTTAATTTGGTGTTAGAGAACTTCAGATAAAGCGTACACTATGTATCCTTCAGTGTTTGGCTTCTCTCAATCAATACGATGTTTCTGAGATTCCTGTGTGTGTGTGTGCACACGTGTGTGTGCGTGCATGTGTGTGTGTGTGTATCATCAGCTTGTTTTTCTTGGTAAGAATGACTCGATGGCAGTAGGTTTTTAAATGCATCATGTGGATATACCACAATTTGCTTATCTATTTCCCTTGGACATTTGGGTTGTTTCTACCTTTCGGATACCATGAATAGAGCTGCTATGAATATTCACATGCAAGTCTGTGTGGACAAGTGTTTTCATTTCTCTTGGGTAAATACACAGGAGTGGAATTGCTGGAATGTATGCTAAGTGTATATTTATTTCTATTACAGACAGCTAACCTGTTTTCCTACAAGGCTGTGCTATTTTGTATTCCCACCAGCAGTGTGTGGAAGGTCCAGTTACTCCAAATCCTTACCAACACATTGCACGCCTTTCGTATGTTTACTGGCTATTCAAATATCTTCCTTGTAAAGCACCTGTCCCAACCATTTGGCCATTAAAAAAAGGGGGAGGGTTATCCTCTTATGATTAAGGTCTTTATACGTCCTGGATACAGGTCTTTGTCAGATATATGTATTGTAAATCTTTTCAACCAGTCTGTTCTTGTCCTTTTATTTTTTAAGTGTCTATCAAAGAGCAAAAATTTCTAATTTTCGCGAACTTCAGTTTACTTTTTCTTTTAAATGGCTTTTGCTTTCTGTGTCAAGTCTGAGAAATCTTTGTCTGTCCGAAAATCAGGAAGATCTTCTCCTATGTTTTCTTCTGGAAGTTTCCAATTTTATCATTTACATGAAATAGACCAGAAGTTAATCTTTCTGAATGGAATAAGATGAGAGCTGAGGTTAATTTTTATTTATTTATTTTCCCCTGTATGGAGAGCCAGTTGTCCCAGCACAATCTGTTGAAAAAACATTCCTTTTCCCTACTGAACTACCTCGGTACCTTTGCCCAACATCATTGATCATATATGTACAGGTCTATTTCTATGCCAGTACCATACTGTTCTTGATTATTATAGCTTTATATTGTCTTGAAATGAACCAGTAAGACTCTTATTCAAAATTGTTTTGGTTATTCTAAAACTTTTGTATTTCTATATAAATTTTAAAAAATCAACTTGTCAATTTCTAAAAAAAATGTACTGGAATTTTGCCTGGGATTACACTGAATCTATAGCTCGAGCTGGAGAGAACTGACATTTTTAAATACTGAGTCTTCGAACTCATGAACACAGTATAATTCTCCATTTATCTTGGTCTTCTTTGATTGCTCTCAGCAATGTTTTGTAGTTCTGCAGCACAGGACTGGAATAAATTTTGTTACATTCATCCCCAAGTACTTCCGGATTTTGACGCCATAGAAAATATTTGCTTTTGTTGTTGGGTTTGTTTTAATTTTCAAGTGTTTGTTGCTAGTATATAGAAATGCAACTGATTTTTTGGGTACTGATCTTACATCCTAGTATCTTGTTAAAATGAAATTTTAGTTCCAGAGGCTTATTTGCAGACCTCTTGTGATTTTCTATGTACACAATCATGCTGCCTGTGAAAACCAGAGGTTCACATCTTCTTTGGCGATCTGGACGGCCTTCACCTTCTGGTAGCCTTCACTCCACTGGCTAGGCCTTCCAGTATGACATGAAATAGGAACGGGAAGAGCAGGTATCCTGGCCTTGTTCTTATTTTCTGGAGAAAATGTTCAGCCTTTCACCATTAAATAATTTTGGCGATAGGTTTTTCTTAGATGCTTTTTATGAGCTTTAGGATGTTCCCTTCTATTCCTGATTTGCTGAATGGGTTTGTTACGAATGCGTGTTCAATTTTGTCAAATGCTTTTTCTGCATCTGTCTTAGTCATCTAGGGCTGCTCTAACAGAAATACCATGAGTGGATGGTTTTAATGAAGAGAAATTTATTTCCTCACAGTTAAAGTAGGCTAAAAGTCCAAATTCAGGGCGTCAGCTCCAGGGGAAGGCTTTTTCTCTCTGTCGGCCTTCTCCTTGGTGTTCCCCCAGACTAAGAGCTTCTCTGCATAGGGACCCCGGTCCAAAGGACGTGCTCTGCTCCCGGCACTGCTTTCTTGATGGTATGAGGTCCCCCTGTCTCACTGCTCACTTCTCTTTTATATCTCAAGAGATTGCCTCAGAACACAATCCAGTCTTGTGGATCCAGTCCTGCCTTACTAATACAACTGCCACCCATCTTCCCTCATTAACATAATAGAGGCAGGATTTACAACGTATAGGAAAATCACACAGTACCAGGAATCATGGCCCAGCCAAACTGACACACACATTTTTTGGGGGACATAACTCAAACCATGACAACATCTATTGAGATAATCACATGCATTTTCTCCTTTAGTCTGTTAATATAATAAATTATACTAACAAATTTTAAAATTTTAAATAAATCTTGGCTTTCTGGAATAAACTTCACTTGATCATAACACATTATCCTTTTTATACACTGTTGGGTTTCATTTGCTAATATTTTGTTAAGATTTTTTGTTTCTGAGTTCATGAGGGATATTGGTCTGTAGGGTGTTTTTTCTTCTAAAGGTCTTGTCTGATTTTGATTTTCAAGGTGAAGTTAAAATCTTAGAATGAAGCAGAAAATGTTCCCTCCTCCTCTGTTTTCTGAGTTTGTATATTATTATTTTTTAACTTTTCTTAGAGCACACCAGTAAAGATATCTGGGTCTGGGGTTTTCTTTGTGAGGCTTTAAACTAGAAAGACCATTTGTTTAAAAGACAACAACTTATCCAAAAAAGTTTTTCTTCTTACGTCAGTTTTGGTAATTTGTGTTTTTCATGGAATTCATCCATTTCATCCAAAATGTTAAACTTATTCACATAAAGTTCCCCATAATATTCTCTTATTATCCTTTCAATGCCTGTAGAATCCGTAGTGATATTTCCTCTTCCATTTCTGATACGGGTAATTGGTATCTTCTCTTTATCTTTCTTGATCATTCCAGATAAGAGTTTTAACAGTTTTACTGAACTTTTCAAAAACTAGCACTTAGTGTCCTTGATTTTCTCATTGTCTTGGTCCATTTTCTATTTTATGTCTGCTCTTATTTTTACTATTTTTTTCCTTCTACTTACTTTCGGGGAAACTTTGGTGGCGTAGTGGTTAAGAGTTTGGCTGCTAACCAAAAGGTAGGCGGTTCAAATCTACCAGGCACTCCTCGGAAACCCTATGGGACAGTTCTACTCTGTTCTATAGGGTTGCTATGAGTTGGAATCAACTCGACGGCAATGGGTTTGGCTTTTTTGTTTTTACTTACTTTGGGTTTAATGTGCTCTTCTTTTTCCAGTCTTAAAAAGAAAGCTTAAACCATAAATCTTAGACTTTTCTAATCAGATCTATAAATAACATGATTTTGAGGTCAATTATTATTGGTATCTGTAAATCTAGTTCAGTTATTTAACTGTTGCTTGTACAGTATTTTACTCATGATTCCCTATGGATAAAAACTTAGGTTGTTTCCAAGTTAGTTATCCCACAAATGGCACTGCCATGGTCAAGGTGATAGCACGTATCTCTAAGTGGTGCTTTGCAAGAGTTTCTATGCGCCACTAAGGAAAAAAAAGTGCTACCAACTAAACAATGATCAATAGTAAGATGGCCCTGGCTCTCAGACACGTCAAAATATGAAAATGTGCATGCTAGAATCAGTGAGACATGACAGATGATCCATACTATAGACAGATAATTGCAATTTTTTATATTCCTTGCACTAGTTAGTTCTTTCCCTTGTCCGGAGGCCAGGACTTCTAATATCGCAGTAGTGCTGGGAAGGATCTTTGCCTTCTTCCCAACCTCAGAGGGAAGGTGTCTCAAGTCTCTCCATTAAGTATGATGCTTGCTAAAGAGCTCTGGAGAGCCTTTATTGAGTTAAGTCAGTCTCTACGACTGCTAATTAAGCATGGTGGGTGTCTTAGGCTGGCTTCTCTAGAGAAGCAAAACCAGTGAGGCATACACATAAATATAGAGACAGAGACTTATCTCAAGGAAACAGCTCATGCGGCTGCGGAGGCTGGCAAGTCCCAAATCCATGGGTCAGGCGTCAGACAGGAGGCTCCTAATTCACGTGGTTGCAGGGGCTGATGAACCTAAGATCAGTTAGTCAGATGAAAGGCTGTTGGCCCACGGAGCTGCAGAAGCTGATGAATTCCAGAATCCGCAGTCAGATGGCAGGCTGCTGGCTCACGGGACTGTAGAAGTTGACAAATCCCAAGATAAGATCTGTAGGTCAGGCGGCAGGCTGTTGGCGCATGTCCCAAGAACTGGAAGTCAGAAGATGACGAGTTGGACGCAGGATCCAGAGCAAGAAAGCGAGCTTTGCCAGAACATCTATATATATATTGGATGCAGGCCACATCCCCAAGGAAACTTCCCTTACAGCTGATTGGCTGATCACATCAGATCACATCATGGAGGATGACTACATCATCACATAACTGCCAAACCACTGGCAATTATGGCCCAGACAAGTTGACATATGACCTTAACCATCACAAGGGGAGAAACACACACATTCACCTCTGCTCCCTCCAGAACACCACCAGAATGACAGACAAGGAAAAAGTCAAGGACAAAGAACACCAGCATTGGGCAAGTGAGAGACTGCAGCATCAGATAGACAGACAATACAAGCAGGAGTTCAGAGTGTCCATTCTGGGGTCAGGGCACTGGGTTTGAACCTGGCTCCACCACTTACTATCCAAACTCAAAAACGCCTGTCAATGTCGAGTCAATTCCAACTCTAGCGTCCCTGTAGGACAGAGCAGAAGTGCCCCATAGGGTTTCCAAGGCTGTGATCTTTACGAAGCCAACTTCCACACCTTTCCACAGCAAAGCAGAGAGAACGGACCCCTAAGATGGGCATGACAGAGCCAAGAGGCAGTCAGGTCATGCTGCAGACAGACATGCAGCAAGGACGAGGAACCCAGTGGCCAGGCCCCCGGAAGGAGGAACTGGAGACAGAGGATTGGTCAAAACTCTGTGTAGAGACTGGCTAGCACTGCAGGCAGGACTCGGGAGGCTCTGACCTGGACCTGGAGACATGTGAACAGTGAGGGCGGCCCTCCCCTCCAGGATTTCCTTCTCCATAGTTCTTTCTGGTTAGTGCGCTTCCTCCTCCCCCGGCTCTGTTAGCTGAACATTTAATGTTTCTTTCCTAATCTGTTTTCTGACTAAAGGTATTCAGCCCTAACCTGCTGCGGCTCTATGTCACAGATCTGAAAAGCTGTGCTATCACTGTCATTCATCTTTGATTCTTTCATAATTTAACTCTTTCCTCTTTAATCCAAGGATTATTTTTGGAAAAGTAAGGTTTTTAATTTTCAGACTTTTTTTGTTTTTGTGGTGAGTGTATATATATATATAAAACATTTGCCATTTCAACCATTTTCACATGTACAATCAGCAACAGAATTACATTCCTCATGTTGTACCATCATCTCCATAACCCATTTCCAAACCTTCCCATCACCCTCAGGCGTTTTTTACAGCTATTCTGTCATTATTGAGTTCTACCTTTATGGTGCGGTGGTCTGAGAACAGGGTTTAGGTGGGGTCGGTTCTCTGAGATCGCTAAAGCTTCCCTTGCAGCCTGGCGCACAGTTATGTCTTATGAAGGAATCACATACGCTCAAGAACAATATGTCCTCTGTCTTGCTGGGTATGTCGTTCTAAAGGCCTCTAGTAGATCTAGCTCATTAATCCTGCTGTGAAAGTCTTGTTGCTTTTGCTTACTTTTCATCTCCTTGGTGTCTCGGTGTCTACCCGCACCTCCAGTCCATCCCTTTCTGCCCATGTTCTCGTGCTCTCATTTTACATGCCTTGTGGCCAGGCTTCCAGGGGATCATGGAGTCGCCATCAGTGGATCGCCAGGCATTCCTGCTCTTCTTGCCACCACAAACCATTTTTCTTTGATCCTTTTAATAATTTTTATCTCGGATTTTGCTTTGAATCATATGAAAATTGTCATTCCAGCCCGCTGTAGGTTTGTATTTCTCCTTTTTCATTCTTTGATTTCAACCTCTTGTGTATTTTGCTTTAAATACGTATCCTGTGGACAACACACTGCTGGATCATGATGATATTTATCCAACATGAGAATCACTGTCCTTTGAGAGATGAATTCAACTCCTTGACAGTTAGGGAATTACTTCTAGTTCAAGACGTACTTCTGCCATCTTACTTCCTATTTTCTATTTATTAAGCTTTTCTTCTCTACCTTCCTTTGTTGTTGTTAGGTGCCGTCGAGTCAGTTCCGACTCACAGCGACCCCATGTGCAACAGAACAACGCACTGCCCGGTCCTGTGCCATCCTCACAATCGTTGTTACGCTTGAGCCCATTGTTGCAGCCACTGTATCCATCCATCTCGTCGAGGGTCTTCCTCTTTTTTGCTGACCCTCTACTTCACCCAGCATGATGTCCTCCTCCAGGGATTGGTCTCTCTTTGATAACATGTCCAAAGTATGTGAGACAAAGTCTCGCCATCCTTGCTTCTAAGGAGCCTTCTGGCTGTATTTGTTCCCTGGTCGTACCCACAACGCTGCTTTTCAACCTAGCTCCTGAAGTCTTCACCTCATCGATTTTATTTTCCATGCTCAATATCTCCAACTAGTTTCTCCTAACTGCCTGTTCTAATTCATTGTTCTAACATTCGCCTTTGTTACTTTGAGCATACTTGTTATCCTCACTCTAAGTTCTTCTTCTGCCTGGTGTGTTATTTCTCTTTTCACAGGTACAGGTTACTCCACAGACAGACGTGGCACTGCTGCCTGTCTGCTTCCCTCCCTTGTCCCAGATACAGCAAAGCAAGCTGAGTCCATCTAGGGCAAGGGGGGGTGGGGATGGGGGTGGGGGAGAGCCAAGCACCCAACCAGAAGGCCCACTCCACCTGTCCAGGCCTCTGTCCTTACCTGCTCACTGCTTGTATTCCTGCCTCCTTCCACTCCCTCAGTGGGGAGCCCACCATCCCCAGGGGTTCTGGCAGAGCCTGCTTCATTGCCGAGTGGCCTCACTCTGGGACCCATCAATCTTGCTGTCTCCCTGTGGCACCCGGAGGCCGAGGGGGTGCAGGGAGGGAGTCGGCAGCCCAGGCCATCCATCTGGTCCCACTCTCTCTGGCCAGCATAAACCAGACTATGCATGTCACCATGTTTGCAGCGCTCTGTCGCACTGCACGATGATATTCATCTTAATTGAGAGTACGTCAAGGAGCTGGAGCAGTGGCAGGGCTTGTCTAGTTTGGGGAGAAAAACCATTTTCCTTGGGGTGGGCACATGACAGATTACATAAACAGAGACATGTCTGGAAAGTACTCTGAACTCATACTGTTCCCAGTTCTTGGGGTCTGGCCGCAGGGCCACGCAACAGCTAAGGCCGCATCATGAAGACCTTTCGACAACAGAACCACTGAAATAAGTTCCAAATTAAACTCGCCGACCACAAAGGTCTAAGACAGACAGTATGACGTTCCTACAAAGTACGTGGGTGAGACAACTTTGTCTGACAGTGTGTCCAGGATGCTCTGCTGTGCAGGAGAGCCGACTCTCCACCTTCAGGCAAGGGCTGTCCGGCAGCGCCAATGTGCTCTGTGTTCTAAAGGATGCTGAGCACACACGGAAGTGGCCCCACTGCACAGAGCTCTGAATGGCAGCAGAAGTCTGCTCTCCAGCAAGCAGAGAAGTCATATTGAGAAGACTCCACACAGAACAAAAGGAGCGCTGGTAGCACAAATGATTACGTGCTTTGCTAACCAAGAGGTCGGCCATTGGAACCCACCCAGCGGCTCCGGGGAGAAAGCCCTGGCGATCTGCTCCCGTAAAGACTACAGCCTAGGAAGCCTATGGGGCAGTTCTACTCTGTCATGGGAGGTTGCCGCGAGTCGGGATCGACTCGACAGCACCTAACAACAACACAGAGAATAAATGGCTAACCCTGTCACCAAAAACAGTGAGAATTTAGGATTCCAAAAGTAATCCTAACAGATTCCTGGCTGAGTCATCAAGAAGAAATACTACATAAATATCACTGCAAGCATTTGAAATGAGACAAGCACTACAAACTGCCTCGCCTGGCCAGAGAAAATGGTAAGGAGCTGTGGGTTCCACCTGTGTCTCTGGGGGTCTGGGCGTCCGCCATCTCTTGCCGTGGCAACATGAGGGCAGCTTTCCGTGGTGGCGAATCTGTATTTATACCATGCCACTAACATTTAAACGCCTGGAAATTCCTCAAGTTAAATGAAAGGAAGGAAACAAGCTTCTTGACCTCTGTCCAATCCCAAATCATGTACATCATCTTCATTAATGGACAATACAATCGCATGCTACCCACTGCAGTACACATCCATCTACTGTACAGCAAGTCCTCAGCAGATTAAGTACCACTGAGTTACAATTTCCAGCAGGACACAAATATATCCACGATAAATTCAGAATGCTATTTTACCACTCAGTCAAAGAAGTAGCAAACAGCCAAACGAAAAGCACATTCTGGATTCTCATGCTACATCAATATACATGGTGAGTAAGGAGATCACTTATACGGAGTGGTATAATGGCTCAGCTCAGACTGAGGGAAATTGGAGGTTCTGGAAACAAGAAATACTGAGGCAAAAATGAGTCATCAGAGGACTATGTCGTCCCACAACTACTGCATCATCAAATGAGATTCATAAATATACTTGCCACCAAATGCACACATACATATTTTATACACACACAGCAAGGCTGTGCTGTTGACAAAGCGTACGACAATTCTTTAACAACCAAGCCTTACTCCATGAGAGCAGGAGAAGACAGCACTATGAAGTATCATCAGAAATCCTCTTGTTTATACTAAAAAACAAACAAATCTACCTGAGGACAACCCTTTCTCTAGGTGTCTAGGTTACATACTGACCGCGAGCACAGTGGCCACTTGCAGCTAAGATCCTGGTTCCATGTCCTAGAGCAGGAATTGGCAAACTATGGCCCATGGGCCAAATCCGGCCCAGTCTCTGTTTTTGTAAATAAAGTTTTATTGGAAAACAGCCACAATGATTTATTTAGATACTGTCTATGGGTGTTTTGTGCTATCATGGCAGAGTTGAGACCACAGGGCCTGTAAAGCCTGAATGACTTATCATCTGGCTATTTACAAAAAAAGTTTGCTGAACCCGGTTCTAGAGCTAAGAAGTCCTAGTGGTGCAACAATAAGCTCTCAGCTGCTAACTGAAAAGCTGGTGGTTCGAACCCACATAGTGGAGCCAGACCTGGTGATCTGCTTCCATAAAGATTAACTGTTGCCATTAAGTCAATTCAGACTCATAGCGACCCTAATGGACAGAGCAGAACTGCCCCATAGGGCTTCTAAGGAGTGGCTAGTGGATTCGAACTGCCAACCTTTTGGTTAGCAGCCAAACGCTTAACCACTGTGCCACCAGGGCTCCTCTGTAAAGATTACAGCCTACTCCGTCACGTGGGGTCACTATGAGTCGGGATAGACTTGAGGGCACCCAACAACATTCTAGAGCTACTCTGATCTTTCCTACATTTACATTTCTGAATACTAAATCCTAAAGCACGATACTCTGGTTAAATTAAACACAGAACATCCATGCAGTGAAATACTATGGAACTAAATGATGCTTACCAAGCGTTTCTAGAGCTCTAGGATAACTTGTTATAATGCTAACGCTTAAGTATAAAATTGTAAATTCAGTATAATTACATCAACACAGAAACGTACATGCATGGCAAAGACGGAAAGGCAACACATCAAAGAGCTCTCACTAGGTGTCCTCAGATGGTGAGATCTCAGATAATTTTCTACAAAGAATGTACATTTTTAATTGGAAAATACTCATCTTCTTAAATAAAAAAGTAAAAATTTAATGCACACCCATGTTCACTGCAGGATTATGCACAATAGCAAAAAGATGGAAACAACCTAATTGCTCATCAACAGATGAATGGATAAACAAACTGTGGTACACACCCACGATGAAATACTATGCAACAATAAAGAATAATGATGAATTTCTGAAACATCTCACAACATGGATGAATCTGGAAGTCATTACGCGAGTGAAATAAGTGAACACAAGAGGCCAAACACTGTATGAAACCACTACTATAAATAAGAACAAAAGGTTTACACACAAGAAAAAAAGAAAAAACATTCTTTGATGGTTAGCAGGGATGGAAGGGGTAGGGAGGGAAAATTACCAATTAGACAGAAGACACGAATTAATACTGCTGAAGGGAAAGGCAATATATAACATGGGGGAAGTCAGGACAATACGACCAAGGCAAGAGAGAACACTGAGATGAACATAAGAATAAAGGCCAACATGGTAACTACTCTAGCTTAGACAATCCTGCAGCAATAGTATTAACAAACAATAATTTATAAAACAACAAATAGGTAGGTAGACAGACCAAGAGGTGTGGGAAGATGTAAGGGAACACACCCACTGGCAAATATAGGTTTGGTGGTGGATATTTCTACACACGACTGTAGGTGCGCTCATATACAGCACACAAGGGGCATAGTCAGAGAAGCTGCTTAGACGTAACAAACACCTTACAAAATGAAGTTCCTAGGCTAGAAGACAAAGGACCATAGACTTAGGGGACATCTAAGCCAACTAGCACAACACAGCACATAAAGACATGTTCTGTATCCTACTTTGGTGAGTAGAGTCTGGGGTCTTAAAAGTTGTGAGCGGCCATCTAAGATACAACTATTGGTCTCTTCCCGTCCAGAGAGAGGGAGAGTGAAGGAAACCAAAGATTCAAGGGAGTAATTAGTCCAAAGGATTAATGCATCATATGAACCACAGCCTACACAGCTCAGAGACCAGAAGAAACTAGACAGTGCCTGGCTACCACTACCAAAAGCTCTGACTGGGATCACAACCAAGGGTCCTAGACAGAGCAGGAGAAAATTATAGAACAAAAAAGAAAACCAAATTCACGAGGAAGATAAGGCTTGCTAAGCTGAAAGAGACTGGAGGAACCCCCAAGACTATGGCCCTAAGATACCATTCTGACCTGGAAATGAAGCCATTCCCAGAGACCACCTCCCAGCCAACCACTAGGCAAGTGCATAAGACGAACAATAACACCTGAGAGGAACGTACTCCTTAGAACAATCAATTATGAGGGGAGAAGGCAGGAAGGGGTAGATAATCAGAATGAAAGGAAACGGGGGACCTAGGGTGGAAATGGGGAGAGTGCTGACACATTTTGGGGAATGCAACCAATGTCATGGAACACTTTGTGTACAAACTACTGAACGGGAAACTAATTTGCTCTGTAAACTTTCACCTAAAGCACAATTAAGGAAAAAATAATAATAACTCTAAAGACGCAAGTAAATACTGTCTGATAAACTGTCTTGCTTTTTCCATTTTAAAAAAGCTGGTGGTTTCAACTCGGCCATTACAAAGAATGCATGTGTCACCTGATAATTCCTTCAATGAATATGGCTTATTGCCAGTCCAGGCTAATGACACTCAGCAAAATGTTACGTTCAATCTAATTCCAACACTTCATGTGGCAGAAAGTGGTTTACTGTAAAAGATCCGCCACCTGGGACAGAGCTTCACTGGCCCAGGCTGTGGTTATTTGATGGCTGAGGTCTGCAGTTGTGGCGTATGGATTTCAAAGTCCATCTTATGGTAACTGTATTAGTTTGATTAGTTTTTCTGCTGCTCTTCCTACTAAATGCTTAATTTAAAAAAATTTAATTATAGCCTCACTCCAAAAAGGATTTCAGGTAGCTACCAAGGTAAGGTATCATTTCACTAAGACACAGTGCTCCCTGACTGGCGGCCAGGGGCTGGCCTGGGGCGACGGCTGGCCTGGGAGCGAGTGTGCTTCTTTGGGACATGGGCCCTGGGTGAAGGTGGCAAAGCCCCGGACTGGTGGAGGAAGGACAGGGTGTTGGGGGGACAGATGGGACCCGGAAAGGCCCCTGGTCCGCAGCAGGTCACTGGAGCGGTGGGGAGGGGAGGTGTTGCGGGCGCGGCCTTCATTTCAGGCCACCTGGGCTCCTCCTTTTCTCACTCCCACCCTGCTCTTCCAAGCTGCAGCCTGGAAATCTGCACAAACGCCCTGGGGGAGCTCCACAGGGTGGTGGTCCAGGCAGCGCTGGCGTCCCGCGTCCACTCTAGAGTCGCCGTGCACCAAGAGGAAACTCCAGGGGCGGGAAGAAGAGTCAGGGAGGGGGTGGACATGGGAGCCCCCACCCAGGAAGGGAAGGAAGGGACGCCACGGTGTCTAGAGGCCACACTGCCATTTTCCACCCTCGTCATCCTTCACCAGATCACAACTGACTGATACCGTATCGGCCTAATTATGGCCAATGCCTGCCTGCCCGTCGTTACCTGGATCAACTTCTTAAAACACTACTTGTATCAGGTCATTTTCCTACTTAAACGCCTCCGGGGGGAGATGAAGTCACGGTCCCCTGCCTGACACTGAAAGCATCCCACAGCCAGCCCTCAGGCACCCCCTGACCTCACCGAGCTCCTGCGGCGCCTTCCTGTTGTGCTGACCCCCTTGCTCTCCTCCAACCTGCCCTCCTCCCTGCGGCTGCGCCCTCCTCCCCGAGGCTGCTCCCCACTCCCAGCCACCTGCCCAGGCTCAGCGTCAGTTTCCACCTCCTCCAGGAAGTCCTCTGACCCCGTAGGTCCCTAGGGTGTCCTCCCCCTCGGGTCTTCAGAGCTCACGAGGGCCTCTCGCATGTGCTGCCTGGACGTACTCAGGCCTCTTTTCTCTGCATAAAGCCCTCATTTAATAATGAATTTTCAGGCCACGTCTCATCTCCTTGTCTAGACTGGAAATCTCTGAGGGCGTTATGCTTCTTTGCGTTTCCTATGGTGCTTAGAGTTGGTTTTATTAAGTGCACAGCTGGTATTTAATAAATTATCTCATGGACAATGAATTCAACGGACCAAAACTCCACCCGAGGTGACAGTGAATGGGCACTAGTGAACCTTCTCCGGCAGTGATCAAGACAGCAGGGTTAGACAGAACGGTTCACTCCTGAATAGAAACTAGCGGGCGAACCAGAGCCCTCACTTCTGCCTGGAGGAGAGGGTGGAGGGACAGCATGGCTGGTGGGCTGTTCCCCTGCCAGGGTCTCAGAGCTCCTCCTGGGCTTCCTGCGCATCAGAACCCTGTGGCCTTCCGGTGCTCTCACCTCTCCCACATTCTTTCTGCTCTGCATCCTGGCACTTCTACTTCTGTTCTCCTGGCTTTTCTTTATCATTTTCTGTCTCCATCTTCTTTCCTGCTGCCTCCAGGGCTGGCCCCCCACGGAGCCCTCCAGCTCCCTGCTGCCTCCAGGGCCAGCCCCTGCTGCCTCCAGGCCCAGCTCCCCAT
>NW_004443964.1:2189045-2194912 GCF_000243295.1 Trichechus manatus latirostris
CTGTTAGTCCCATCTTCTGCGTTCTGCAGGGCAAATGCCACAGTTCTATACACCACTGTTTCTTACTCTTGCTTCTCCTCGGTGATGAGCCTCATGCCTGTTGCATAATCACTGTGCTCGCATGCAAGCCGGGCTGTTCCCTTCTCTCTCCGTTTGCAATGCCTGCATTCCTCAGGGGTAGCCTTGGCGGGGAGCTCTGTTCCTCCGGGATGTGGTGGAGGAGGGCCCAGGGCCTGGACCTCATTGTGTCAGCCAACTGAGCTGGGGGAGGGTGCTCGGGGCAGGGTGATCAGGACAGGGTGAGCTGTGGGGGGACGAGCTCAGGCAGCAGAGAGGCTGTCCTCTGGCAGCTCCTCGTCGTCTCTAATGTTCAGGGACCACTGAACTGGAAGGGGGTCTATCCCTGGAGAGTAAGCCCAGCCCTGGGCTTTGGGAGCGGGGTGGGGAGACTGAAAAGCTGAGGGAGCTGTTCACTCAGCCCTAATGTCACTGACCCTCAGCCCAGGGGTCTGCGTTGCAGGCAACCTGGGAGATGCGGAACGCTGCTGCAGGCCTTGGAGGTTGAAGGACACACATGACTGACTGGGGCAATGCACGGAGGCCAGGTTTTCCTTCAGCCTAGCAGCTCCAGGCAGGGGCCGCCGTGCTTCAGCACTAGAATTCTCGCCTCCCATGAGGAAGAGCCGGGTTCGATTCCCAGACCATGCACCTCATGCGCAGCCACCACCCGTCTGTCGGGGGAGGCTCGCGTGCTGCTGTGACGCTGAACAGGTTTCAGCAGAGCTTCCAGACTAAGACAGACTAAGAAACAAAGGCCTGGCGATCTTCTTCTGAGAATCAGCCATGAAAACCCTATGGATCACAACGTTTGATCCCGTTGTGGGCAGGGTTCCCGTCAGTCGGCCAGCGCAGCTAGCAGCAGCAGCAGCAGCTCAAGGCAACCGCAGGCCACCTTGCCCCGCGCAAAGGTCACTCACAGGAGTCTCCCCAGGGGTTTATGGCTTTGTTGTTGTTGCCATTAGCCCCCACGGCCCATGCGTCTCTGCTGTCTCCCGAGGACTGTGTGGGCAGGAGTCAGGAGCCTGTGCTCTTGGACCATCTTGACAGAAACCCCAGGACGTACCTGTTATGGATTGAATTTTGTCCCAGAAAATACGTGTTGTAAATCCGAGGCGGTGCAGTGGTTAAGAGATCAGTTGCTAACCACAAGGCTGGCAGTTCAAATCCACCAGGCACTCCTTGGAAACCCTATGGGGCAGTCCTACTCTGTCCTTTAGGGTCGCTGTGGGTCAGAATCAACTTCACGGCAACAAGTTTACTTTTTTATGCCTGTGGTTATAATCTCACTGGGGAACGGGTTGTCTTTGTTACGTGAATGAGGCGGGATTAGTGCAGGATGCGTCTTGAGTCTATCTCTTTTGAGATATAAAGAGATTAAACAAGCAAGCGAGACAAGCAGAGATGGGGGAGACAGGTGCCAAGCCACGTGGAGATCTCCAAGGAACCAGCAAAAAAGCTGAAGAGACAAGGACCTTCCCCCAGAGCTGATGGAGAGAGAAAGTCTTCTCCTAGAGCCAGCGCCCTGAATTTGGACTTCTAGCCTCGTAAACTGTGAGAGAATAAATGTCTTTGTTAAAGCCACCCACCTGTAGCATTTCTGTTGACAGCACTAGATGACCCAGACGGGGCCGCACCAAGAGGACTCAAGGCTGCGTGACCGCGTCGGCCTCACGTCAGCCTTTCGCCCTCTCCAGTCACTGCTGAGTCAGCCCCGACTTGTGGCGACCCCACGTCTGTCAGAGCAGATCTGGGCCCCACAGGGTTTTCAAGGCTCCCACCTTTCGGAAGCAGACCACCAGGCCTTTCCTCTGTGGTGCTGCTGATTGGGTTCACACTGCCAACCTTCTGGTTAGTGGCCGAGTGCTTCACCATGTGCGCCACCCAGAGGGTCACCTGCTCCTCGCTAGAGACGTACTCATCGAGTGGCTGGACAATGGCGACTATACACAAGCTTTACAGCAGAACATGACATGGAGCAGGAGATATTAAAGACGCTGAATAGTGGCAGGAGGTCCAGGGGAGAAACCTGGATTTGGGGGCAACAAACAACACGTCTGGGATGGGTGCTGCCAGGGACACAGGGTTCTGAACGCAGGTTCTGGGCCTTGAACATGGCCTCCATCTCCTCGGCTATGCGCCCAAGTGCCCTGAGCTTCTCTAAAGAAGGGCGGTGCTAAAAAAATAAAAGAAGCACGATTTTTCTTTTTTCTACTGTTCAGAATAAATTGAAAGCGTATAGCTCAACTCAAGCAAGAAATGAAATGACCTCTTTTTTCACGATCGCCTTGTTTTCAAAAGGAAGTTCGATTTCCAGCACGACCACTCTTGGTACAAAGGACGACCCACAGAATTAACAAAGATCTGGGGGGTGTTCTTGGAACCCACAAAGCTGCCAACCGCACGTGTACCAACTGAGCGGAACCTAGCCCTCTAGCCCACAGAGCCAGAGCTCACACGTCACCGGGTACCCCGGGTAACACAGAGAGCCAGGGCCAGCGCCCCAGTAAGTCCCGCAGACCCTGCAGTCCAGGATCACCACAGAAAGGAACCCGGGTCCCAGGGCCCTGGTGGCGCAGTGGGCACTCACCAGCGCAGTGCAATCTTGATGGGCGTGGTGAGGCAGGACGTGAAGAGGTCGGCCGGCAGGTCAGGGATCATGGGCAGCAGCTCGGTGGCCTCACAGGCAGCCAGCTGGATGCAGTTCTTCATCGATGGGGGCAGAGGCATCTGGGCAAGCGGGTGGTTTGGGTTAATGGCGGCGACCTGTGGGGAGAACATTCCAGAAGAGAGAATGACCTGGTGTCTCACAGATTTGGAGAGCAAGCTGCAAATGCTGTAAATGCAGGAGGAAAGAATAAGCTGGCTAAGGCTTAAAGCTTTGGGTTTTCACTACAAGGTCCTTATGCGAGGCGGCACTCCTGAACTCGCTCCCCTCCAGGAGGATGACCCCAAGGCCTGAGCCCCGGACAGCAGGGCGAGGCTCTGCCTTGGCCAAGTCCGAGTTCCCCTCTTACAACTGCACCCGTGCCACAGGTATTTTCTCCAGGTCTTCTGTGGTGTCTCTGCCATTCACATTAAACACACAGTCTTTACTCTGCCCAAACCGTTTCTTGGCGTGTTCAGGGACATGGAACAGAGTTCACGGTTACACAAAGTGAAGGCCACCAACAAAACAGCCACACAACCGCGAGCGAGCGTGTGCCTATCGACCATCGCACGGAAACCCAGAGGGAATGCAGTACCGTGGGGTGTCGCGAGCGGCCTTGTTTTCCTCTACTTTCCTCCGATTGGTCTAGATGCTCTACAAACACATGTGTGCTGATTCTGTAACCAGAGAGAAGGTCTTCTTGTTTACACACAACTCAGTCTTTCTGTAAAGTGAGGAGAGTGATATCTGCTTGATTCACATTTCCGTGAGGTTCTGGCAGCAGTACTGCAAGGTCCCAGCCTTGCAAACCCTAGGGAGCAGTTCCACTCTGCACACGTGGGGTCACCAGGAGTCGGAACGGACTCGATGGCAGCAAGGTAGTGACAGGAAGCTAACCGCACACTGAAGCTGCAGGAGGAAAGGTACCCAGCTAATTATTCTTTACTCTGAGAATGCAAACAAATTTTTCTTTTCGATGGAATAAAATCTAATTAAAAGTCTAAATCTTCTTTTAGAATAATGCAATACGTTCAAAGTTTAAAAAAAGACAGATTTTCTGATACATGGCTTCAGAATCCTGTCATGAATAATTATGGAGTCTAATTTTACAAAAAAAAAACAAAAAACAAAAACAAAACCCAGCATTATTCAATAAAACACAGGATCCTTATACAACAAAATACACCTACTCTAGCGTTGTGGATTTTGACACCAACCCTTGCTATACATGCTGCATTTATGTGACACTTTTGGTAACCCACAACAGGTCTGCTGTCATTTTGAGAAATAATGAGGTTCACAAGAATTCATGGCACTCAGGCCAGTGAATTAAACAAGTCTAACGCACTGGAGACCATGTGTATACACCACTCTGCCTGCTCCTAAAATCATCCTGAGGAACAAAAGGTCAGAGCCAGCCTCACCAGCCGAGAGGTGAGCAGCACTGGCCCAGGAGGCGCCCTGCCCAGGAGGCACCCTGTTCAGGAGGCGACCTGCTCAGTAGGTACCCCGCTCAGGAGGCGCCCCGCTCAGGAGGTGCCCTGCTCAGGAGGCACCTGCTCAGGAGGCGCCCCACCCAGGAGGCCCCCCGCCCAGGAGGCGCCCCACCCAGGAGGCGCCCCGCCCAGGAGGCGCCCCGCTCAGGAGGCGCCCCGCTCAGGAGGTACCTGCTCAGGAGGCGCCCCGCTCAGTAGGTACCCCGCTCAGGAGGCACCCCGCTCAGGAGGCGCCCCGCACAGGAGGCGCCCCGCTCAGGAGGTACCTGCTCAGGAGGTGCCCTGCTCAGTAGGTACCTGCTCAGGAGGCACCCCGCTCAGGAGGTGCCCTGCTCAGGAGGTATCTGCTCAGGAGGCGCCCTGCTCAGGAGGCACCTGCTCAGGAGGCACCCCGCTCAGAAGGCGCCCTGCTCAGGAGGCACCTGCTCAGGCAGTTGCCGTGGGGCGGTATCAGCCCTCTGCAGGTGCACACAGGGCACTGGTACACTAACAAGGGCCGGCCCCGGCCCCACAAGCCCCAGCTCCCCCAGAACCCCCTTGGTCCTCTAAACGGTGATTGTACACAAAACCGGTTGTCGTGAAGTCAATTCCAACTCACGGCAAACCCATGTGTGTCAGAGCAGAACTGTGCTCCACAGCATTTTCAATGACTAATTGTTCAGAAGTAGATGGCCAGGTCTTTCTCCTGAGGCATGTGACTCTACCGGCGGGACAGGCCTGTGGAGTAGCAGCACGTGAAGAGATGGGAGCAGACAAACCCTGAGGAACGCGCAGACGGGGGGAGAGGGAGCCTCTTCCTTAGTTTGGGGCGTCCTCAGTCAGGATGACGGAGCATAACACTCAGGTAAGGAAAATAAAATGCAATACACAGAGACAACGGCTGTACAGGTGCACACAGATCGCAGTGCTCCCCTCATGACTCATCAGAACATCCATTATTTGCCCCTAATGACAAGCCAGCTACCTTGGAGCCCCAATTTAATCCAACCCATCTCGGTTAGGGAGCTGGCACGACACAGCCTCATCTCAATCTCGTAAAACCAAGTCTAACGACCGAGGACCCCAAAGCCCCTCCTCTGACGCTCTCCTATTTATCACACCGCTCAGCACCCAGGGCCTGCAGGCTCATGCGACCGGGCGCTCATGATCTGGCCTCTACGGCCTTTAAATTATTCTGTACTTCAGTAATTCCTTGGGTTACAAACGCCACAGGGGAAGGACCCCTTTCCTTCAGAGCCGACTCCACGGTGCCCCACAGAGCGCAGGTGCTGAGCGCTGTACAGACGATGCACATGGCAGAGGGGCACCAGGTCAGAAGGCATGGGCTTCCTCACGGCCAGTGGCTGCTAATTTGTTTCAGGACTTGAAAAGCGCATTCACGTGCCTCAGGTTTTGCTCCTTGCTAGTGATTCTTTCTGTTTGCATAATTCTTACTTTACCTCTGTTCTTTCACAGACAGAAGCTAATTTGTCTTTCACAACATCCTTATGAGGTAAGTTCTATCTCTGCTTTTAAACAGCTTTGACGATGAGGAAGCAGAGACCCCAAAGTAGCATGGGAGGAAGCAGAGACCCCACGGAGGGATGGGACTCTCCAGAGCACCTCAGCCAGAGCGAAGGTCAAGCGCGTGGCGAATCCTGACTGTGGGCCAAGTTTCACTCCAC
>NW_004443964.1:2195705-2197918 GCF_000243295.1 Trichechus manatus latirostris
GGGTTTTTTGGTTTTTGCTTGCTTTGGACACTTCATCAAGAGGGATCAATCACCAGAGAAGGACATCATGTTTGGTGAAGCGGCGGGCCGGCGAGGGCAAGGGGTCCCTCAGTGAGCCGGACTGGCGCAGGAGCCCCAACGATGAACTCGAAAATGTTGGCGAGGATGAGGATGGGGATGAGGATGAGGATGGGGATGATGATGAGGCGGACTGAGTAACGTTTTGTTCTGCTGTACATGGGGTTGCCATGGGTTGGAGACAGCTCAACAGCTGCCATCTGCTACTTCCACCCTGAATTCATATGCAGGGAGCTGCGTTCATTCTCGCATGCATCTGACCCATCGGTCATGCTACGTAACGTGTGCGATTATTACTGCTGATACGATCCTGCTTTTACGCAACGAATTTCTCCAATGGAAGGTATTAACAGCTGCAAGTTGTATTAACAGCCCGTTCTGCTATAGGAACATCAGACACAGGGTAGAGATCCAATTCTACTAGATTTCATAAGAAAGAAAATTTAAACTTTTAAATAAAATCTGCAACTTCTAGAAGGATAGGTTTTTTAAATGCAGAGAGATGGGGAGGGGGAGGCAAAACCACCTCTGAAATCATCTCCTCTTCCCTCCTCGATGGCCCAAAACAGCATCAGCGGAGCAGCCCGCCCCACATAGGGAATGAGTCTCCAGGTCTGGAGCGACAGCCCCCGAGGACGAGGGACGGGCCCCGAGAAGGATCCTGCCGGGGGCTCATCAGGCCTGAGCCACACAGGAAGTCCAGAGAGGCAACCGCCAGGCAGGGCGCGCTTCATGTGGCAGCTGCCAGGCTGTGCTTAGAGGCTCACGTGCATTCTCCCACCCCAGGGGAGGGGCTGGAAGAAGGAGAGACAAGGCACCGCCGCATGTGTCAGGCTCCGGGAAACTGGGGCACACCTCAGTGGAGTAAGTGTACATCCTAAACTGTAAATTGACTCATTTTGAAATGTCTGTCTGACACTAATGGCAGACAGACATATTTACCACCTCCTGTCCATCAGTCTGTCATACCGTGCTGGCTTGAGCATTGCTGTGATGCTGGAAGCTGTGCCACTGGTATTTCAAATACTAGCAGCGTCGCCCATGGTGGACAGGTTTCAGTGGAGCTTCCAGACTAACACAGACTAGGAAGAAAGGCGCGACCATCTACCTCTGAAATTTAGCCAATGAAAACCCTATGGATCACAACGGAACACTGTCCAAAGTACTGCTGGAAGATGAGCCCCCTAGGGTGGGAGGCACCCAAAATGCACAGTGGCCGCAACCACAGACTCAAGCATGCCAACGAAGGTGAAGATGGTGCAGGAGCGGGCAGCATTCTGTTTTGTTGTACACAGGGTTGCCATGTCAACTCCATGATCAGGGCCAACTCAACAGCGGCCATCAACAACAACAAATGATTTTAGGACACGTCCCCACCACTTGGCACAGAATAAGGATGGTTGCAGATGATTTAAAAAAGGAGACAAACTTCAGCAGGAAGAAGTGGCCGTGTGTGCAAAAACCAGACTCAACGCTCGTATCTTCCTCTCAGAGGAAGGCACTTTGGTAGTGGAGACACTGGTGTGGCTGACTTGTTTTAACTTCTCGTACTCGGCCTCCACATCCAAATTTCCTTCTAAACAGAACAGAGACTTCAACAACGGGTCCTCTTTGCACGCCACCGCATCCAAGCCCTGCCGCTGCTCAGTCTTTGCCAGACTTTTTACCACATTTCTGAAATCCAACAATTTTCCACCAGAGTGAAAGTTTTTCGTTCCAAGGCCTCCTTTCTGCCAAGTCAGCTTCAGAGCACAGGGCTACATGGGGGGCAGGCGGGCGGGCGAGACGACATCACACCCGCACATTGCCTCGCCCCATCTGCACACCTTGTCCGCCCGGCACGGGGCCCGGTCCCGGCAGGAAGGTGGCATACCATGGATGCCCAACGAAGGGGTCAGACAGGGACAGAAAAGCGTCTTGACCCAAAATATGGCCACAGAAACTGAGCTTCCCAACTCAACGTGGATGCCAACAGAAACGCGGCTACTTAGCAATACCGCAGTGCCGGCGGGCAGACAAGAGGCGGCATTAACTCAGCTGCAGGTTAATCCAAAGTAGGGCACCATCCGGCTATCACCAATGACCACCCTGACAGGGAACACAACACAGAGTGCCTGTTGGAGCAGGAGAAAAGT
>NW_004443964.1:2199300-2200701 GCF_000243295.1 Trichechus manatus latirostris
GACTCAAACCTCCAACCTTTTGGTGAGCAGCCAAGTGCTTGAAAGCACTATAAAAACCCCCAACAATTTCAGAGTAGTCCTGAACTAGTTTGTTTCTGAAAATAACATCATAACATCTACTTGGTAATAATCCCAGTTCTGGCTTAAAGCAGCTTTTATTCTCGATTCAATGGCACCTAGTTACCATGGGTCCTTTTTGCAAAGTGCAAAGACAGACTGAGAGCTGTAGAGGAATCAGCGTGTCACTTACCCAACTCATGTCACAGATGCTGAGTGACAGGTTCAGCACCAAGCCCAGCGGGGTGGAGGTGGCGCAAGCAGTGACGCTGTATCCAGCCACCACAAATCCACACGGACCACCAGCACCAAGCGCTGGGGGCTGCGAGACGCAGGCCGAGAGGGCAGAGAGGGCAGCCTCACCGGAGGAAGAAACCCTCAGTGCTGACCCTCGAGAGCCAGCTAAAGGGCCCTTCTGGAGCAACATTTGTCACAATTATCCTGAGAGTTAACCCAAATGAACAGTCCATTCTTTTAAAGCCATTTTGCTGCTGGCAACCCAACAGCTTCCAAAATCCTCTAAAATTGTTCTACAACTTAGTGAAGATGTTTAATAAGAACTTATAAGCAAATTCCACTTCCCAACTACTCTTAAAGAACAGCTGAAGAAAAGGAGATACTTAAAAATCCTGCAACCCCACGTAGTTATCAAGAAGTGATTGATTGATCGATTATTATTACTATTATTTTGCCTTTAAATTTTCACTCTACCGTAGCTTACAAGCTGCTGGAGGGTGGAGAAGGGGTTGTTCACTAGTGTGATCACAGAAAAGTACGTAACGTGGCATGAACAGGTGATCTTTGGAAAACATAGACTGAGCGACAAAACCCGAGTTTTCTAAGCCAGCAGGGCGTCTCCAGCTATCAAGCGGCACTGCAAACACTCTCAGGGACAAGTCCCTCCTCGGCCAACGCTGGCGGTGAAGCATCAGCATCTGTGACGTAGGAGGCCCCAGGCTCACAGGGAGACGCTAACCAGGGGCTGTCTCTGTCCCAGGCACAGGGCCACAGGCTGGTGACCCAAGGCCTGTGAGAGATGGCCTCTACCCCAAGGTGGTCTACACCTCGCAGGGTACGAGAGCCTGACAGGTGGTTTCCATCCCAGAGCACTGCCGTGGGCAAAGGTTACGGGGGTTCCCTCAGAGTTCCAGCAAACAGAGAAGTTGGGGGGCCGAGGAAGACTGTAGGAGAAGCTCATCTCCAACTCAAACCTTCAAGCCTTCGCCTGCACGAGGAAAGGTGGGAGAAGTGTTTCAAGGAGAGGGAGGAGCAGGAGGGAAGAACAGGAGGGAGAAGCAGGAGGGAGGAGCAGGAGGGAAGGGCAGGAGGGAAGGGCAGGAGGGA
>NW_004443964.1:2202611-2203982 GCF_000243295.1 Trichechus manatus latirostris
GAGGGTGTGTGTGCACGTGTATGTGTGAGAGCGAGTGTGCATGCGAAAGGGTGTGTGAGAGAGCGAGTGTGTGCATGTGAGGGTGTGTGTGCACGTGTGTGTGAGCATGTGAGTGTGCATGTGAGAGGGTGTGTGTGCATGTGTATGTGTGTGAGCGAGTGTGTGTGCATGTGAGAGGGGGTGTGTACACGTGTGTGAGTGTGCATGAGGTGTGTGTGAGCAAGTGTGAGTGTGCATGTGAGAGGGTGTGTGCACGTGTGTGAGAGCGAGTGTGTGTGCATGTGAGAGGAGGTGTGCACGTGTGTGTGAGCGAGTGTGAGTGCATGTGAGAGGGTGTGTGCATGTGTGTATGTGTGTGAGAGTGAGTGTGCGCATGTGAGAGGGTGTGTGTGCATGTGTGTGTGAGCGAGTGAGTGCATGCGAGGGTGTGTGCGCATGTGTGTGTGAGAGCGAGTGTGAGTGTGCATGTGAGAGGGTGTGTGTGTGAAAGCGAGTGTGAGTGTGCATGCGAGAGGGTGTGTGTGTATAAGTGAGTGTATGTGTGGGTGTATGAGTGTAAGAGGAAATGTGCGTGTGTATGTGTATGAGTGTGCATGTGAGAGGGAACGTGCACGTCTGTGAGTGTGGGTGTATGTGAGTGAGTGTGCATGCGTGTGTGCACAGAGATCTTCCTAGGGTGCACACTGGGCCATGCAGGGGTCCTGCTGGGAACCCCATCCCCTCTACTGTACCCCCACAGAGCGAGCGGAAGGGACCCGCAGTCAGGGACCTGAAGTACATTCTGGTGATATTAAAAGCGGATGAGATTAGAAAAAAGGATTAAACTCTAAGACTGACTTAGGGAAAGCTCCTAGTTTGCTCAAGATTGTAAACAGTCCGTTATATTCATGAATTGGTGTCAATACTTTTTTCTGTTCTTTTTTCTTTTTACGTGTCACGCGAATCAATAAAAGATCAAATGCGTTCGATACACGTAGACATTCCTGAAGAAGACAACCGAAGGTCGTCATTTGAAAGTAGTCAGATCGATGAATATTTCCTGAGCACCTACTTCATGAGAGGCCCCGACAGGTTTAGAGAAGATGTAAATCACAGCTGACAACAACAGTAGAAGAGCGTTAATTAATTGCCAAATTAATTGGGTAAAGAACGGCTCTAGGAGGTCGGCCGGGGAGGTCTGGGAGGAAGCGGAACACAGCTGTGTGGGAAGGGGGCGTCTAACGACACAGTGTTCCTCGGATTTCACTTCCTCTCAGCAGCGGCGAGGCTTCCAAATGCTCCATGCAGAGGAATCACTTTTCCTTCTTCCCAAAGCCTTCGAACTACAAGGTGAGGGGCAAGGAAGGCCGCCAGCGGACAAGAACCGCATCT
>NW_004443964.1:2204209-2207367 GCF_000243295.1 Trichechus manatus latirostris
AGGGAGCCCGCCAGCGGGCTAGGGGATGGCACTCCTGTGTGATTCTACATTGTGATGGTGGCCCTGAAGGCGAGCGGGGCCGCAGAGGGCCCTCTCTGAGGTGACGAGCTGTGGACCTCAGGAAGGAAAGGGCCGGGGTGCCGAGCAGGAGGAAGAAGGTTCCAGGGCTCGAGCGGAAAGACTGGGCAGAGAAAGTGTGGTGAGATGAGTTTCTTCATGTGGCCTTCTGCCTTGGTTCTTTGAAAAACCAGCTTGAGAGATTTTCCCCTTAGGCCCTGAGGAGTTACCTTTGCCCTGGTTTTCTAGCCCAGAGGGTGTGTTCCTGATCCCGAGTGGTACCCTGCTGCCGCCTTAATAAACCCCATAACTGTGAGCATGGTCTAGGAGTTCTGTGTGGCCACTCCAGTGGACTGTCGAACCCAGAAGAGACGTAGAGAGTGCCACGGGAGGGACGGCTGGTGTCAAAATTGGTGAAAAGGTTGGGGGGTGTAGGTATATGGGACCCCTGCCTCATGGGAATCCACCTCGGGTTGATCTTGATTTGCATTATCCCCCCTAAGGTTAGACAGGTCTAGGGCGATTATTACCACTACCGCCATTTCACAGACTCCCACGGAGCAGAGGACCCAGGTAGACAGGTGGGCAGGGCCGGCCTGCAGCACCCGGGGACCATGGGGCAGGACCGGGACACAGTCTACATGTAGTGGAGGACACAGAGTTGGACGCCCTGATCTCTGCTGAGGAAGGCCCCTGCCTGGCTGGAGAGGCCAGATGTGGGCGGCCACGCCTCCCCTCACACCCCTCGAGGCGGCCCCCCAGCCCCCCATGGGCCTCCCCCGACTCGACCTCCCCCGACCGATGCCCTGCCCTCCCAAACCTTCCATCCTCATCACCGCGTCCCAGCCCCTTCATGTTCCTGCTCCGATCCAGCTAACCAGAGCACCCCAAGGACCCACCCTCCCACAAGAGCTCTATCCTCCCAGCCTAGCGTGGTGGGTGCTGTCTCGGATCCCAGTCTAAGAGGCCTCTACTGTATTTGTTTTCAGACCGCCCCCCCCCCCAGAAGAATGACAGCATCTCTTCTGAAGTCACACGTGCGGGCTCCCCTGCCGCGTGGTGGGGGCCTGAGTGTGTGCGTTTCAACTGCACCGCGTGTTTCTTTCAAAGACCTTCTCCAGGTGAGCTCTTACAGCTTACATAAAGACAACAGAAGGTGCACAAATGTGACCTGGCCAGCCTGTACTAAAGGGGACATGACACTGCCCTGGCCGTGCCAGAAGGCACAAGAGGCCGGAATCTCCCCTGCCGAGCCTGCAGTGCCGAGGCTGGGAGATGGGAAGGTCAGCTCTTCCCGCTGTGTGCCTGACGCCAGCTGTGCAGCAACCACCCCCACGCCCCTTCCCGGAAAACACACAGGGATTTGTTTTCTCTAAAGAGAGTGACCGAAGTGCCCCGGGAAAATGAGGGCAGCCAGTGAGCCGTAGCATCCAGAACAATACGAGCCACTGCGCTCTGACGTCCACAGGCCCATGACGCAGCCAGCAAGGCCCTCCACCTGCCGAGTCCTGCCCGGGCGCACACCGCAACAGCAGGTCTTCCCTTCGTTCTTAAAAGTGACAGACAACAACGCATGCACCACTGTTAGACAAGAGTCTCCACTATGAAAGAACCACCAAGATAAAACACAGGGAAACAATTTACACTGGGGGAAAAGCACAGAGGTGATTTAGAAAAGAGAACATATTTAAAAACCCACCAATTAATATCACTGAAACTATTTTAAAGAATTAAAGGAGAAAGCTGAAGTGATTACGCAGCAGTCTCCCAAACATTCTTCCATGAATGACCCACAAGTGATGAACTATTAGATCATAGAAGAGAAAGGACAGGAGAGACGAACAGAGACTCGAACGCTAAGGAGAGGTGAGCTCTAAGCTCCACGCAGACTCTGCAGACCCCTGCCCTCAAGCCACGGGCATCACAACAGCAGCAAGCCCGGGGAACAGACTCACAGACACTAATCCCAATTTAGTGAAGAACGATCAAGAAACAAATCTCTCTATGATGACCTGAGAACTAATCTGAAAGGCTTTGAGAGATCAGAGTCTCTGGGCAGTGCAGACAGTGAAACGCTCGGCTGCTAACAGAAAGGTTGAGGTTCAAGTCCACCCAGAGGCACCTCAGAAGAAAGGCCTGGCAATCTACTTCCAAAAAATCCACCATTGAAAATCCTGTGGAGCACAGTTCTACTCTGACACATGTGGGGTCACCATGAGTTGGAGTTTACTCCACGGCGACTGGTCCTGGCATTGGGAAATCACAGACAGACGTGGCAACGCCACAAACACTGACCTCTCCAGCCCAGAGCACTGACTTCCGCCTCAGACTCCACGGCCCCAGTACAGTGTGTCTGTCTACAGTGGGAGCAAAGGAACCACAAGATGCCAAAATGTGAATTCTTTAGTCCTACGGGATAAACATGTAACACTTTTCAAAGCAACCTGAAGATTCCACGTGTTAGTCATTTTGCTCCAAACGACTTAGAGTCAGCATTTGGCACATAATCTAGTCACAGTGATCGGTACATGAGGATAACGTATCACACATCAGCTCAAATACAGGATTTCAAAATGGAAAATCACGTGGTTATCTCAGTTCAGAACAATGACATCGGAGAACCACACTTGCTTCTCGCTACGAGAACACGTGCTCTTTTGGCAGGTTTCTGCCGGGATGGTGCTGCTAAAGTAGCAGGAGTGGGTCAGGCAATGGTGTTTAGAGAATGCGGGCAAAGGCATGGCCTACTGGCGGCATTGTGGGGAAAGCCTTGCAAAGCGCAAACGTGCAGAGAGAGAAAGGACTCCGTCTGACGGGTGGGCTGCGCCCGCTGAAGGCTCTTCCTCCTGTGCCGCGGCCCAGCCTCGGGAAGACAGTCTCACGTGTTGCCATGGCTGCCACTGGCAGCCCGCCTCTGCTCCAGCCCTAAACCCAATGGAGGAGGCTACTTCCAGCCTGGGTCTCACTGGGGCATAGTCGTGCCCCATCTTCTCTGTAAAAGAAAAGGCGTGATTGTCCTCACCCTCTAGACATCAACTCTCTTACTTGCCTCCTAAGACAACGAAGAGAAACTTGCCAAGGCCCGACGCCATGCTTTACCG
>NW_004443964.1:2211930-2213595 GCF_000243295.1 Trichechus manatus latirostris
TGAACGTTCTGATCAAAGAACCTATAAAAGAATCTTGATCAGAAGGGGGTGAAATGCGGAATAGAATTTCAAATTCTCATGGAATTCAGATTTTCTAGAGCCACTGAGGCTGGATGAACCCCTGAAACTACTGCCCTGAAATAATCTTTAAATCTTAAACCAAAGATATCCCACGAAGTCTTCTTAAAGCCACACAATACTTTGCTTAACTGGTAAAGAATGTCTGCCTTGAGCATTATGCTCTTTTAACATCTATCTATGTGGGATCAAAGTGACAACAGCAGCTCAAAAGATTAGACAGGAAACTTACAGGGCAGTGAGTTTATGTTAATGCAAGAGGAACAACTCAGAAAAGGAGGGTTAGAATGGCTGCACAACTCGAAGAATGTCATCAACGCCACTGAGTTGTACATGTAGAAACGGTTGAATTGGTGTATGTTTTGCTGTGTATATTCTCAACAACAATTAAAAAAAAAAGCATAGACTATTATTTAAAGTTGCAAAGGTTACAAAATATAGAGAAACCAAATAAAGTGATATAACCAAATGGCAGTGGGGAAGTGGCAGGGTAGTTAGTGACACACCTTCAAATTCACTTTAGAATTCACTAATTTAAATATCAGCTATTCATTTAAACTACCACAGAACAAGTCTCTTTGCTATCAGAGATCCACTGAGCTTCTCCACTTCTTTGAACAGAAGTTACTAACAGGAACTCCGTTTTGGTTTGTATCATAGCAGAAAATCCACAGATAACTCAACAAGTAGCATAAATACAGTATTTACAGAAATGGAGATACTCACTAGAAGAATTAGAAACATAACAGTTAAAATAGGTTCCCGTTAGGAGCAGAGCTTCATCTGGGGAGGAGTGGGGCCAAGGATGTTGTTATTCATTGTAAGGCCGCTGTATGATTTGCTTTTTTTGACCATGGCATATACTAATTGGGTAAAAATAAAGATACTTATTTTTAAAAATTAACACTGAAAGTAGACAGATTTAAAAATGTGTTTTCTTAAAGCTCTTTCAAATGGCTTTTCTTTAATTTTCAAATGGCAAAGCAGTATGACAAAAAGAAAAATATACAGAACGTCACTGAGTGACCGATAGGCGTTCTCCTGGCTGCACACTGACTCATGCTGGGCTTCTATGAAGCTGTCTTCTGCTTTACCTGCTGAGAGAGACGCACGCAGCAAGGCAGCCTCACGGGCCCCAGGCAGGAACCGGGCCACTGAGAACACAAAAGCTGGTACTCTTCTCTTACAATTTTCGTCACTCGGCTTAGTGTTCCTGTTGATTACTTAGAGGCTTTCTGGCCCGAGTAACCGTGTTTGCACATTATATTTAATCATTTTTTCCTGTCTTTATTTTTTAAACACTGGCCTAAAGTATTTACCTGCTGACGTCTCTCTGCTCACATGCCCTCATCAACCCAATAAAAAGTATTAACGTGTATTTATGGGAGGACGAAGAATCTGGCCAGTGTAGAAAGGTAAAGAGTTTTTTAAGGAACAAACCAAAGAGGCCACGTAGGATCAGCTGTGTCTACAGAGGACAGTAAAATGACCAAAATGAACGTCACTACCTAGGAGCCAATTTTGTTATTTTAATTTCCGCTGTTTATGCAAGAGACCAACTGAACAACAGCCAGTAAGAGTAACTGT
>NW_004443964.1:2214533-2215842 GCF_000243295.1 Trichechus manatus latirostris
CATTTTTGCTCCTGAATTGAGAATTTCCTGCACTGCAACCACTCGGAATTCATGGCCCCCTCGAGGCGGCAGAATATTTTATTCTGACACTCCTGTGCCGGCACAGGGTGGAGGCCTGGTAACTGAAACTGCCTCTTCAATTTCTCTTTAGAATTCACTGTTTCACTCAAACATCAAGCATTAACTAATACAACCCCAGTCAAATGTTTCTTCGTTATCAGAGCACGACGCGGCTTCTCCTGTCCTTTGAGCAGAAGCTACCTGGCAGCTAGTCTTAAATTGTCTGCCGTCACTTAGCTTCGTGGGTTTCTTTCTAACATAAAAGAAGAAAGAAACCAGGGCAATGACAAAGCTGTGGCTGGGCTGAGGACTGTGACCAGAAGTTGGTCCATTTCTCCTAAACAAACGTGTCTGCTTTACTTGGACCTTTGCTGCAGAGATGGAGACCACTGGGCACACGTCAGCTCCAGCATTGCCATCCCTTAATTAATGCTCAGACAAAAGATGACGCTGAGCAAAACCCGCCTGGTGCTTTGCCCTTAAATACAGCTGGCCCTCAGCACATCTCCATCCCAGGGACGAAATTAAGCCCTAGAGGGTGCGGGCACCCCGGCCCGGAGGACGCCTTCTACCCCAGAGCTCACCTCCAGCTCCTGCTCCCGCTGCAGAGCAAACTGCTTGAAGGACTTAACGATGAGGCCAGCGTTGGAACAGTCGTAGACGAAGATGGACGGGCTGCCCATCCAGGTCTGCAGGTCGTATATGGACAGGGGGATGTACTGCGTGTAGTTCTGCAAAACAAACGCAAGACCATGCGTGTCATTCCCACACCTCGAGACCTTCAAGGCAGTTTCTGCCCTCAGCTCACTCAAACGGTTAACTTCAAACCTACGGTTTCTCCAGTAGAAATAGATCATTAACCCCCGTTACCAGTTCTACTTAAAGAAAGCTACAATATACAAGTTACTGGTGATACTCCAATTAAAATGAATCCCTTTGAAAAGATACCATATTGTACTTTTAGGGCAAGTGTTCCCAACAGGAAGCCCCGCACATCCTCTGGTGCTCAGCAGCCAGCAGTCGCCCAAACTCAGAGGACCTGAGGGTATTCCCTCCTGGCATTAACAGCTGACTTCTTCGCTCCTGAACCCCGAAGTCAGCATCATTTAGAGCTAGAGAGCAAGTATTTTGCTATTAATTGAGTGTGCTCGAGGTAATTTTTAGTGTTGTATTTGGAAGTTGTAAATAAAACATTTTATGCTCTAATCCTAATTTTTAGAAGTGAATTAAGCTGCTTTTTACTCATCAG
>NW_004443964.1:2215942-2216916 GCF_000243295.1 Trichechus manatus latirostris
TCATTCCTAGCTGACCAGCTCCAGAAACGCAGCACCACGACCATCGGCAACTGTGACCTACATTCTAAAACAACACGCATCTGCACGCGTGTCCAAGGGCATTTCACAAACACTAGGTGAAGTGGTTAAGAACTCGGCTGCTAACCAAAAGGTCGGCAGTTCGAATCTACCAGTCACTCCTTGGAAACCCTATGGGGCAGTTCTGCTCTGTCCTATAGGGTCACTATGAGTCAGAATCTGCTCGACGGAAGCAGGTTTGGTTTTTGTTTTTTTATTTAAAAAACAGGATTGTGTCCAGCATGAAAGGATAACCTGGAGGGGAGCAGCCGAGGTCGGCAACGGGAACTTCCCTATTCTCGAATGCGTGCTGTTGGGTTATGATTATTTGAAGGTAATACTTGTTGTTCTTTTAATTGTGGTAAAATACATAAAACAAAAATGTTTCCATTTCAACAATTTTTAAGTGTATGACTCAGTGACATGAGTGACCCTCTGCTGTGCAGGAGTCCCTGCGTGGTGCAAACAGTTCACATGTTCAGCTGCAAAGCAAAAGGCTGGAGGTTCAAGTCCACCCAGAGGCGCCTCTGAATCAATTTTTGTCTCTATGCATTTCAAGACAATAGTTCTAAGGAGATTTGGTTCCCTTACAGAAATGTAGTGCTTCTCCTTGATTAAAAAGGTGTGGACAGTTTCTCAGGTTGCAGGGAGCCAGGTCAAGGCCCCGGGAGGCGGCCTGAGGATGGACGATGGCAGGTGCCACGGGACAGGCTGGCATGAGCAGGGCGGGGAACTGAGAGGACAGCGCTGACATGCGCTGTGGGGACCCTGAATCACTGTCCTTCTGACAGCACGTAGCAGGACCTACATCTGACCAGCACAGGAGATGCTCCACGGATACCCATGGACCTAGGGGGCCTCGGAGAAGCCCATGCGGTGTACAGAGGGTCATGAAGCCTGCGGGGCGGGGAGCTGTG
>NW_004443964.1:2217497-2218651 GCF_000243295.1 Trichechus manatus latirostris
CGCCGTGTGACCAATGTCTGGACACAGTGTGCCTCCGCACCCAGAAATCCAGTGAAGCCAGTAAATACAGACCATGCCTCCACGCACTGCAAAGGCATCACAACTTCTCAGACAGCATTACAAAGCAGCTCTTCTCCACACAGCGCTTTCACCTGTCTGCTTTCCCTCAGGCACACAGTGTCGGCGGTAAAACTCTGGCAGAAATCAAATTCCGCACACTCACAGTAAAAGTGTATTTTTCTAACAGCTGAGCCACAGACACCACCTCTGGAATTGTCTACAGGTTTGCTTATAATTCAACAGGAAGAAAGGACAGAGGCAGGAGACAGAACGTGGCCCCGGGAAGCCTGGCGTCCGGGCGGCCAACAGAGGCTTTGTCAGCGTGCAGAGAGAGACCCAGATGGGAGTCCACCCCAGAGAGGATGGCGCAGCGTGTGCGTATGTGCGTGTGCACATGTGTGCGCATGGGGGCAGACAGCTATTTGAAGGAGCTGTGCTCACTCCCAACACACCATCTCGTGTTGTCCCGCTGGCCTCGCCGGGCCTCCTGCTTACAATCGTGTCCTACATACGGGGCCCTGGAAACACTCTCCTAAACTCCATGCGGCTTCTAAAGATGTCCGTCCTCTCCTCTGTACAGTCAACACCATGCCATCAAAGGCCAGCAGGACCTTCCTTCCACTGGCTGCGACAAGCCGATGCTAAAGTTAGCACAGGAGAGAAACGTACAAGAAGAGGAAAAGAATGTAATCAAGAATAATGCGCGAGGACTCGCACCAGCAGATATCAAATACACTATAAATCTGTGGTAATGACAGGATGGTATTAGGGGGGTGAGACAAACAAATCAACAGAACATAAGAGAAAGCCCAGAAATAGACCAACATATATAACTGTAATGGAGGGGGTGTTCTAAATCAGCCAAGAGGAAAGAAGGAACAATTCAGTAAGCGCCGCTGGAAATCCAACCAGCCATTTGTTACTGCTATCTCAGACTCTACAGAAAATAATTCAGGATGGGTTAAAAAAATCAAATGTGAAAAACAAAATAAAGACTTCTATTACCCTGGTAAAAGAAAGACCTTCTTAAGCAAGTCACAACACACAGAAACCTTAAAGAAAAAGACAGATACAACGAAATAGAGATGAGGTAA
>NW_004443964.1:2229732-2242101 GCF_000243295.1 Trichechus manatus latirostris
GAGAAGGCCGGGCTGCACATCAAGTCATGGCACCTGCGTTGGACACCAGGCTCCACCACAGACCTGCCGGCTGTGTGGTTTGGGCAAGCTGCTTAACCTCTTCTGCCTCCATTTCCTCATCTGGAAAATGGGCAATAATGAAAGGCCCCACTTTAGAGGGCTGTCAGGGATGAAGCAAATCAACAGACGTAAAGGGTTTAGAACAGGTTCTCGTGCAGACTGTTAAACTACAGATGAAAAAAGTGGGTTTGGGAAGTGTCCTCCAAGATTCATAAAAAGTACAGGGGCCCCCGAACTTGGAGCATGACGGTCCTGTTTGCGCCTCTCACATGCCCGGGGCTCTCAGAGGTGGCCCAGGCCAGCAGCAGCACACCACCTTGGAAGTTGTAAGAAAGGCAATTGTCAGGCCCCACCCAGGACCACAGAAGCAGAGGCTCTGGGGTGGGGACCTTCCTGGGTGGCACAAAGGGTTCCGCACTCGACTGTTAACCGAAAGTTTGGCGGTAGGAGCCCACCCAGTGACACCTGGGAAGGCAGGTCTGGTGATCTGCTTCCAAAGTTCAGAGCCTTGCAGACTCTCTGGGGCTGCCATGAGTTGGCGTCCCCTCCACGACGGCCAACGCCACCACCCAGGGGGCTGATGCACGCTCAGTTTAAGAAGCGCTGGCCTGTAAATATGGTTTTAGAATATGGGAACTCAACTAAGATGGGAGCTAAGGCTTCGCCTCTCAGCATCAAGGGGGAAAAACCACTTTTCAGCTCTTATAAAGAGACAGTCCGACGTTTTTCAGCAGTTCTCCCCAAGAGAAAGAGCACTGGCTGAAGGGCTTTCACTACGACAAGCAAACACAAAACGCTAGAGAGTCCGGAAGAGAAAGGTCAAGCTCATAAGAAAATCAGCAGCTTTTTTTTGGATGCCACCACATTCTCAATGTGGATAAAGTAATAATTTTTTTTTAAATGATTAATGTAGTCTGGCACAAATACTGGTTTTAAAAAATCGCAAATGTACTTTTCTAATAATGTTGTTGCTGTTGAGTGCCGTCAAATAGCACATGTGAAAACCCTTTCAACAGAAGCAAGAATGAACTGTATTCTGTGCTGAATAAGAGGTGTCTGTTTGATAGACGGAGCCCTGGTGGTGCAGTGGCTAAGCGCTCGGTTGCTAACCAAAAGGTAGGTAGTTCAAGCCCATCAGCCGCTCCTTGGGAGAAAGATGTGGCAGTCTGCTTCTGTAAACCCTGTGGGGCAGTTCTACTCTGTCCTACAGGGTCGCTATGAGTCGGAATTGACTTGATGGTAATGGATTTTTTTTTTTAATAGTGACAATGTAATTATTAAAAATAAATACATTCTATTAGGTAAATATTATTTATTAGAATTGTGCATGGGGTAAATATTCAGCTGCAGTCAAGGAAAGGCAGAGGAAGTATCCAAAGACCAACAAACCTCCAGCCTTCGGGGTCTTAAGGGACAGAAAGTTTACTTCTGAAGACTATTCGGGACTGTTTACAACGTGTCTGATCCACTGAGTGGTTTATCCTCAGTTCCAGGGCATCGCCTCCTGCTGGTGGTCGGTACGTGTTCAGAGAACGCAGTTTAGAAGGAAGACAAATCTCCCACTAGCCCACTCTCCTGCGGCCCCCTCTGTAAAATCGACAGCTGACTGCAAATCCTGGTCAGAACCAGGTGTGCACATAACTCTGGTCTCCGAGGTTAAGAGGAGACAGGCATCGTTCCAGGGTTCCATGGAAAAGTCTTTTAGAGGAGGCCATTTTAACACAGCTAAGAATCCTGGTTCAAATTCCGGGTTCTCTGGCAGAAGATGTACTTAGAATCTTCTCGGAAACAGGAAGTTGCTTCTTTATAACTAGATGGTTTTACCTGCAAAACGAAGCACCCCTGCTTGCTGAGGGACCAAACTCCTGACTAACAGATGCTATAAGTCAACTGCAGTCACCATGGCCAAAGGCTGGCCTCCAGGGCTTCTTCACCACTGTCTGCTCCCCAGGGTCCTCTTCTGCTGCCCTGCTAGCTCACCGCAGCTCTAGTAACTGTGGACTGGGACTCCCATCCTCCTCTCTCTTAAGAGGCCATGGTTTCTCTAGATCTTTGTGCTACATCATACTGAAATTATCAGTCTCTTTTCACCTAAACTCACAACCAGAAGTGTCAGGATAAAGCAGTTTTGGCTTTACATCCGTGTTCCCACAACGTGAAGCACTGTATGTCCCTATCTAATGTTCAGGTCCCTGGGTGGTGCCAACGGTTTACATTCAACTACTAAGTGAAAGGCTGGTGGTTCAAACCCACCCACTGGCACCATGGAAGAAAGGCCTGGCAATCTACTTCCTTAGAGATTAACCAAAGACCAAACCGTGTATAGCTGAGTCGATTCCAACTCATAGAGACCCTCTAAGACAGAGAAGAACTGCCCTATGGGGTTTCCAGGGAGTGGCCGGTGGATTCGAACTGCTGACCTTTTGGTTAGCAGCTGAGCTCTTAACCACTGCACCACCAGCAAAGATTACAGCCAAGAAAACCCTACAGAGCTCAGTTCTACTCCGTAACACACGGGGTCGCCACGAGTCGGCATCGACTCGCAGCTACACGTTTGGGTTCTTCTGTTTGTTTGTTTTTGTCTAATGTTCAGAAAGGTACAACGCTGTGGGAGAGAAAAGATACGGCCTTTGAAGAAATTTTTGGCAGATGTAGGGGTGAGGCTGTAAAACGTGCAGGAAGACCACCAGAGGATTTAAACAGCATCTTAAACCAAAAATGGAACATGTAAATTCCAGCTTCGTGTTCAGTAAACCAAGGAGAAGCAGGTGAGCTGGAGAAGAGCGTGTCCTGGTTGGGAAGGGCCCCACCAGGTTTACAGAAGGCGAGCGGTCCTGGCTTTGTGCCTGAGCGCACACACACGGAGCGGGGTTGCTTCTGGCCGTGAGAGGACTTTACAGAGCAGAGAGAAAATGTACTGAGTGAGAAAACATTTCTCCCTCGGCAAAGAAGAGCTGAGCGTCTAGAAGCTAACCGGGAGCGCTCGAGTAGCAGATTAATCCTTTTTCCTGATAAACCTTCTGCTAAGTGAATTCTTAAAGACTAGAACAAAGCCGCCATCGTTCCAAGATGCCCAGTTTTAGACAACAATGATACAGCAGTTCATAAAACAGACAAGAACCTTGAAGTCACGGAGCTCATATCTTAGTGAGGAGACAGAGACAGTAAACAGGTAATATGATGAAGGGTGAAAGTCAGGCAAAAAATAAGCCACAGCAGGAGGGTTAAAGATTGGAGAGAGTGAGTGGGTGCCATTGGAATACGGTAGTTTGCAAACACATAAAACATTTAAGTAACATTCAAATAAACACTTAAGTAGCAACAGCCATCCATCCATTCATCCACTCACATACTTAACAGTAACTTAGCACGGCATGTACTACGGTGACAGACACTACTTCAGAAGCTGGGGATCCAAGGGAACCAAAGAAAAGGTCCCTGGCCTCATGGAGCTTCCGTGCCCTGAGAGAAGACAGACAAAAAAGGACATAATATGCCTGAAGTTCTCTTTGTGAGAAGGTTTTTAACTACGAATTCAATTTCTTGATTGATGTAGGGCTATTTGGTTTTCTATTTCACATTAAGTCAGTTTTGGTAAGTTGTATTTTTTTTAAGGCATTTGTCCATTTAATTTGTTAAATTTATTGGCATAAAGTAATTCATAATATTCCCTTATCTTTTTAATGTCTGTAGTATATGCCCTGAGAGTCTCTTCTTCACTCCTGATAGTGATAAACTGTGTCTTCTCTCTTTTTTTCTTGATGTATCTAGCTAGAGATTTGTCAATTTTACTAATCTTTTCAAAGAATCAAATTTTAGCTATATTAGCTTTCTCTATTGCCTATTCTATATTTTATTGATTTCTGCTCTTAAATATTTCTTTCTTTCTACTTACTTTGAATTTAATTTGTTCATCATTTTCTAGTTTCTTATGGTAGAAAATTAGATTTTAATCTTAAACCTTTATGGCTTAAGAATAAGCCGTAAAGAATTTAAAGCTATACATTTCCATATGAGCACTGCTTTAGCTACATCCTGTAAATTTTGATAAGTCATATTTTCATTAGCATTCAGTTTGAATTATTTTTTATTTTCCCCTGTGATTTCTTCTTTGACCCATGTACTATTTAATTTCCAAATATTTGGGGCTTTTCCAGGTATCATATGATTTCAAATGTCATGGTCAGGGAATATACTCCACATGATTTCAATCCTTCAAAATTTAGACGCATTTTTATGGCCCAGAACATGGCCAGTCCTAGTGAACGTACCACATGCACTTCAGAATGAGTATTCTGCAGCTGGGTGGAGTGTTCCATAAGTGTTAATTAAGTCAGGGTGACTGATAACATTGTTCAGGTCTTTTATATCAGTACTCATTCTTTTTTTTTAACTAGGAAAAAATAGAATATGCCTGGAGTTTTCGTTGTGAGAAAGTTTTTAGCGATCTATTTTATCTGTCAATTTTAATTATCAGTTTTAATCTATCAATTACTGAGAGAAGGTTATTCAAATCTCCAACTGAAATGTTGAGTTTATTTCTCCCTTTTGTTCTGTCGGTTTTGCCTGATGTAGTTTAAAACTCTGATATTAGGCACATACCCACTTAGGATGGTTTATCCTCCTGGTAAACTGACGCATTTATCGTTATACAACGTCTCTCCACCTCTGGCAACACTCCTTGGTTATTCACACAGCCACTCCCGCTTGCTCCTGAGGAGCGTTTGCATGATGTATCTTTTTCCTTCATTTTACTTCCAACTTTTGTGTGCTGTGTTTGACGTGCATCTCTGTATTTACAGTGTATCTCCTGTGGACAGCACAGCTTGGTCTTGCTTTTCAGTCTGACATCTAATCATGAAGAAACAAGGAAACAAACTCGGAGTGAGCCATCAGAGAGCAGGGGGGCTGATGGAAATGCGGAGACAAGAGAAGCATGGCGAGCAAACGTAATGTGTGAACTCTGACTGGATCCTGGATCCAAAACAAACTCAGCAAACAATACGGCCTATTCAAACACATTCTGGAGACAGTTGGGAAGATTTTACTGTGAACTCTACGTTCAATGATATTTAGAATCAATGTAAATTTCCCAAGCAACTTAATGATCTTCTAGTTCTGCAGAAAAATCTCCTCATTCTCAGTGTTGGAATGTCTCTCTGCAACTCACTTTCACATGGCTCAGGGATAAAATACTCATCTACAGAGAGATACAAAGCTAAGGCGGCAAAGCGTTCACAGCAGCTGACTGCAGGTGAACAGCATAAGGGTATTCACTCTACTGTTCTGCTGACCTTTCTGGAGGGTCGACAAAGTTAAAAGCGGGTTCTTTGAAAAGACTAATAAAATGTACAGAAACTCGTATTAACAGTGATCAAAAGAAAAGAGAGAAGCCATAAATAATCAGAGTCGAGAAAGAAAAAAGCAACATCACTAACAGCAGATGCCGAAGCATTCCGAAGTTAATACGAGGACGTTATGAAGCAGTTTATGTCAACGACTTGGAAAACTTAGTTGAAATGGGCAAATTCCGACATAAGAAAGTTAGCAAAGCTGGCTCAAGACCAATAAAAAACTTGAAAAACCCTTTAACCATGAAAGAAACTAAATCAGCAGTCAAAGGTCTTTCCACAAACAAAAATTATCAACTCAGACAGCTTTACTTGTAAATTCTACCAAACATTCAGAGAACAAATACTTTAAATCTTACAAAAACTATCCCAGTGTATATAAAAAGAAGTAACATCCCTCAACTTGTTTTCTTAAAAGAAAAAAGCCCATTGCTGTTAAGTCTATACAACTCACAGCGACCCTACAGGACAGAGTAGAGCTGCCCCAAAGGGTATACAAGCAGCGGCTGGTGGATTGGGACTGCTGACTGTTTGGTGAGTAGCCGAGCTCTTAACCACTGCACCACGAGGGCCATGGCTGCAGGGGTCACCCAAAGCAAACAAGAAACAGCAAGAGGAGGAAACTCCAGGAACATCTCACTCATGAACACAGACGTAAAAACACTACGTGAAATGCCAACACATGGAATTAAACAGCCTATGCAACACTTTAGAATGGCACACTGGGTTATCTCAAGAACTAGAGGTATATTTAATAATTAAAAAAAACATACAATATCATTCTATGAATGGCCCGTTTAAAGGAGAAAAATCACGAGATCATCTTAACAGACACACACTCCATGATGCCTTGAAAAAATCAACATCTGCTCAAGATTTAAAAAACCAAACGAGGAAGAGCCGGGAGCGTTCTCAGTGTGGTAAAGGCACCTGTTTTTGCCAAAACCTGCGGCAAACGTCTGGCCTTGAAGCAGCGAGTGCCCTCGCTTTAAAGTGAGGCCGAGACCAGGCTGCCCTCAATCATCGCTGTACCCCACTGCGGGCGGCAGCCAGCCCAGGAAGGCAAGAACAATAAATAAAAGGGACAAGACTGGAAAGGAAGAGATGAAGCTGTCACTGTTTGCAGATGACATGCAGTCTGTTAAGAAAACCTAAAGTATGTGCAGATAGATGATGAGAATCAATAAGGGAGATTAGTAAGGTGGGGACAGAACGTAACTGTGCAAAAATCAACCCCCTTTCCATACACTCCAGTAAAAAATTAGAAAAACCATTTTTACAATAAACATTTATAATAGCATCGAAAATATGTAAAGTACCTCGGAATAAATCTAACAAATGATGCACAAACCCTTAGGAAGAAATTATAAAACTGTATTGATGGACGTTTAAAAAGAGCACAGACTCACATTGTAACGATGCTGACTCTCCTGCATTAATTCGTCCAGGTAATATAATTCCAAAAAGTATTCTCGTGGAACTTGATGAGGTGATTCAATATTTTCACAGCAGATCAAAGGGCCAAGGATGGCCAAGACACCACTAAAGAAGAACAGAGAAGGGGCACTCACCTTCCCAAACACTAAGAATTCCTGAAAACCTCTGCTAATGGGCCAGTTTACGGCACAGAGGTAGACCGATGGAGCAGAACAAAGCTCAGAAACATACTCATTCAACATAGAATCCTGATTTCATTCACGGCTGGCATTAAACAATAATGGAAAAGGTAGTATCTATTTGGGGAAAGAAAATGAATTCGGTCCTCTAACCCTACACACAAAAAATCAGTTCCAGGCAGATTAGAGACCAAAATGCTACGGACAAAAATGCAAACTTTTAGAAGAACACATAGCAGAATACGTTTATGACCGGCGGGGTAAAGGAAGACTTCTTAAACAGGATATAGAATGTGATGTGGACGGTGTAGCGAGTCCCCACCGGGTGGGACAGGACAAAACCTGCCACTCACAACCCTGGGAGGGTGAGGGAGGGTGCCACCGCCCTCACGCTCACTTGAGCCTTTGGCTCAGGAACCATGAGAGAGTCCAGCAATGGCGCCCTTTGGAGAGGGCAGAGCTGAGGCTGAGTCTGCAGGGTGCTTGGCACTGGCTCTCTGGAATACGGGAAACATTTCATTTTCAAAGACAGTCAATGATTCTCAAAGGAAGAGTGTGATAAAACTGAAAAATCTTGCAATTGCTCAACTGAAAGGCAGATATTCTTGAGGTCTTTCCTCAAAGAACTACAAACCACTCAAATTCTCTGAGAGGGAAAAAGAAACCACTTAGGCCAGACTCCACGGCTTCCTGGACGGTCACTGCATTAGCCCGTCCAAAGCAGAAAGCTCTTAGCACCTGATTATTTTCCAACTTTTATCGCTGATGTGGAAATGATTCTAAAACTTCCCACCAGATAAGAAACACACAGTGTCCATATTCCATCTTACTACACTTTGGTTTTTTGCATAGATTAACACCCTTTCGTTACCATTGGCCTAAATGGTATGCCAGCCGATGTTCATGCCTCTGGAGCTCAGAACGAGGCGCTATGCCCCTTCTAATGCATTGAGTGCCAGGGCGGGTCCCTTCTGAAATGCGTGAAGCTCAGCAGAAGGAGCTGGAGCCTCACTGTTTGTAGGCGGAGCATTCTATTGGGTGATGCTTCCGGATGTGTCAGTTTTGTAAACTTTGGCCTTTTTTCCTCTGTTGCTGTGAATGAGGCTTGCGAGCACAATTATGGCTTTCCTGTGTGATAGTTAGGGAGCCCTGAGAGGTTTGTTTTGGTTTCCCTCTGTCATATTTGGAAAACCAGAAGTTCCCCATGTCACCTAATGGAAAGGTACCAGCAATAAATTATCTACCTCGTTCTCAGTGGCCTACCGTCACGTCACAGACTGGTGGCGCCAAAGTGCCACTCGCCTCATTGGTGGATTGTACTGCCAGATCATATTCCTCAAAATCCATATCACCAACCAAAATGTAAACACACTCAATTAGTAAGCATGCATTCCAATACTGAAAACACGTGCCATCAAAAAAAAAACTTTTAAGGAGGAAAAACGTGGTAATGAAAGGGTGAAACACCAGAGGGCCTGGTGACGTGAACATCACCGTCAACCTGCAGCCAGCCACCCAATGAACAAACTCCTCAGCAGAAAGACAAAGGAGCGTGGCTCACGGAACCGTCACGGCACGCCCACCTTGTTGAAGACCCAGATCTCGCCGTTCACCGTGGGCCGGGGCACGCCGTGGCCGTTGTAGTGGAAGAGAACCCGTTCCTCCTTGGCGTTTCGGCGCAGAGACGTGCAAAGCTTCTTGACTTCATCCACGGTGGGGTCGAGGCTCTGCTTGTACCGGGCCTGTTACAGGAGAAGAAATTAAGAAACTTACAATGGAGTCACAGGAACACCTGTTTTATGGAGTCCACTCTCTACCCTGAGTTGGCACTTAATAGCTGATGACCCAGGACAAGGGACCGCAAATTTCTCCACCTATAAAATTGGAACATTTGTGACTGCACTAAATGCCACTGAACTGTTCACTTTAAAATGGTTAATTTTATGTTATGTGAATTTCATCTCAATAAATCATTCTTTAAAAAACCATAATAATAACTACTTGTTAAGGTGGTTGTGAAAACTCATGTGTGCATTCGTTCGACAGATATTTACTGAAAGCTACAATGAAGATCTTAGAAGAAATACAGCCAGGATGCTCCTTAGAAGCGAGGATGGTGAGACTTCATCTTGCTTACTTGGGACACGCCATCAGAAACGACCAATTGCTAGGACAGGACATTACGTTTGATAAAGCGGAGGGTCAGCAAAAAGGAGAGACAACCTCCGGGAGATGGATTGACACAACAGGCTCTACAACGGGCTCAAACATATCAAGGATCACGAGGATGGCAGCAACGTTTTGGTCTGTCATACACAAGTTGGCCGTGAGCTGGAGACAACACAGCAGCCGCTAACAGCAGCAACACAACAACAATGTAGAGAAGAACAATTGATATAAACAAGGAAATTCCGCCAAACAGTAACACCAAGTAAAAGGTGGCTGCCATGATGATATACAACATATTCCTGAGAAGCATTAGAATCCTTTTGAAAAACTGATCCGAAACGTAGAAAGAAGATGATTTGCCTAAATAAAGGAACCCACGATGTGTGCGGCAGCAATGGCAGAACAGGTAAGAGAAGACAGAGGAAGGACACAAACTAACTGCCCCCTTCTGTCCCCCCCACCCTGACGACACGGCTGCAGGAGATCACCCGCCAAGTGGACTGGCCACAGCCACCTGCCCGTCCACCCGTCTCCTGTTCTCACAGATGATCATGTCGTGCCTTCTGCCTGCCTCCTCCCCAAGCCTTAAAGCCTCCTCTTGCCTCTTTACCATCAGGATGGTCTCCCTCCCACTTGACTGAAATGAAGAGGCGCGTCCACAGCCTCACACCACCGTCATGTGTGCTGCGTGTCGGCCTGCAACCCATGAGGACAGACCAGCCACAGAGAGCCTGCTGGGAGCCACTGGGCACAAGTCAGTGCTCTGTCCCGAACATCACCCTCGGTCTTTCTCCTACATCATCGACCCCAACCCCCGTGCTGATCTCTCCCACCAGCATCCACATACGCTGTTCTCCCATCTGACAAAACCCTTCTCTTGACCCCACTCTCCCCTAAAAGCTCCCACCACATTTCTTTGTCCAATTTGCAGTAATCCCCCATATATCTATATCTATATATCTATCTAGCAATAGTGTTATGGATTGAATTGTGTCCCCCAAAAATCTCTTGAGATATAAGAGAGAGAATTGAGCAGAGAGACAGAGGGGCCTCATACCACCAAGGAACAAGAGCCAGGAGAACAGCACGTCCTTTGGACCTGGAGTCCCTGTGCTGAGAAATTCCTAGAGCAGGGAAAGATTGATGACAAGAACCCTCCCCCAGAGCAGAGAGAAAAAGCCTCCCCCTGGAGCTGGCATCTGGAATTCAGACTTCTGGCCTCCTAGACTATGAGAGAATAAATTTCTCTTTGTTAAAGCCATCCACCTGTGGTATTTCTATTATAGCAGCACTAGTGTTACAGCAGCACTAGATAACTAAGGTAGATAGATAGATAGATAGACAGACAGACAGACAGGACTAAATTCACTGTGTAGAGGGTCAGCAAAAAAAGAGGAGAACCCTCAGTGAGATGGATTGACCCAGTGGCTACAACAATGGGCTCAAACACAGCAACAACTGTGAGGATGGCACAGGACTGCGCGGTGTTTCGTTCTGTTGTATGGAGGGGTTGCTATGAATTGGAACCAACTCAACAGCACCTAACAACAACAAATTCTTTGTTTGCTATTTTCTCGCAAAGTCCCCTCAAACAGTGTTGTGCCCAGAAGAACACCAGAGACTCTACATGGCTAGGTCAATGGCCAATTTTCAGCCCTCAATTCACCAGACTTATCGACAGCATTAAAGCCATCTCAAAAATATCCCCCTTAATCCCATTTTTCTCTGTAGCTGCAATCCTATTTTACCCTTCCACTTCATGGCCGAGTGAGATGAAGAAATAGGGGTATCCTTGCTGACCCACCTCCCCTCCAATCAGTCACTTCCCAATCCAGAACAAACTGGCTGGTACCTTAGTACCACCAAGCCTGCCTCCACAGTGACAAAAGCAATGGCTTCCACCAAGCCTGCCTCCACAGTGACGGACTCAATGGACTCCACCAAGCCCACCTCCACAGTGATGGATGCAATGGCTTCCACCCAGCCCGCATCCACAGTGACGGAAGCAATGGCTTCCACCAAGCCCACCTCCACAGTGATGGATGCAATGGCTTCCACCCAGCCCGCATCCACAGTGACGGAAGCAATGGCTTCCACCAAGCCCACCTCCACAGTGATGGATGCAATGGCTTCCACCAAGCCCACCTCCACAGTAAGGCTTCCACTAAGCCTGCCTCCACAGTGACGGACACAATGGCTTCCACCAAGCCCGCCTCCACAGTGAGGCTTCCACCAAGCCCACCTCCACAGCGACGGACACGGTGGCTTCCACCAAGCCCGCCTCCACAGCAACGGATGCGGTGGCTTCCACCAAGCCCGCCTCTGCAGCGACGGACGCGGTGGCTTCCACCAAGCCCGCCTCCACAGTGATGGATGCAATGGCTTCCACCAAGCCCACCTCCACAGTGACACATGCAATGGATTCCACCAAGCCCACCTCCACAGTGACGGACGCAATGGCTTCCACCAAGCCCACCTCCACAGTGATGTACGCAATGGCTTCCACCAAGCCCGCCTCCACAGCGACGGACGCAATGGCTTCCACCAAGCTCGCCTCCACAGTGAGGCTTCCACCAAGCCCACCTCCACAGTGATGTACACAATGGCTTCCACCAAGCCCGCCTCCACAGTGAGGCTTCCACCAAGCCCACCTCCACAGCAACGGATGCAATGGCTTCCACCAAGCCCGCAATGGTGTCGACACTGGTCTTCGTCCTACTTAATCGCTCCACTGCACCTGGCCTTTCGGGCTCCTCTGGCCTTTTAGGACTCAGTTTTACTGAAGACTCATTTACACACAATAAAATTCATGTATTTTAACTGTTCAGTTTGATGAATTTTAAGAAATGTATACAGTCCTGAAGCCAAGACGGCAATCAAGATCCAGGAGATCTGCAGAATCCCCAAACTCATCAGTGCTCCCTGCAGTCCGCCCCTCCCCAGTCCTGGCCCCTGGCCCCTGGCCCCTGGCCCCCGGGAGTCGGCCTTCCATCACTAGAGTTTTGCCTTCTCAAGAATTTTATATAAATGGAATCGCAGCATTAGTCCAATGAATCCATGACAAAGCTAATTCAAGCAATAAAGGGATTCACTGAATTAGCAGGACCTAAAATTAACACAGAAAAGTCAATAACCTTTATATATATATATATATATAAAACAGAGAATATAAT
>NW_004443964.1:2242466-2243617 GCF_000243295.1 Trichechus manatus latirostris
GCGGGGGATCGTCTAGTGCCCCCACCCACGTCTCACTCACTACTCCTCACACGCAGGGTCGGGATTCTCCTCTCACCTACACAGCCCTCCACCTGGGACTGGCGAAGTCCCCGCTCCTCAGAGAACGCGTCCAATGTCTTCTGAGACTGCTCATAAGTACGAGTGTTGTTCTTCCAAACCACACACAAGACCACAGCGTCAGATTACTCGGAGACACCAAGAAAACCAGGGACTTGTTATTTCCGACCTTGGCGCTGCCCAGGTCTCATCCTGGGGGCCGCAGACAAACGATTTAGCCTCATTTTCTCATCTACTGCAAAGACAGGACACCTCAAGGGACGAGCATGAAAGGCACTGCCGATATTAACAATACGCCTCCTGGGGTTTTCTGGGAATTAATTAATATGTTTAAGGGCTTTGAAATGAGAAACACTAAATTAAATGTCACCGTGCCATGTTCAGGCTTTGTTCCGAAACGAGAACACCAGGGATAAGGGCTCCACAGACTGAGACAGAAGCGGGAGGGGGTGTGTGATCGCTGCTGGTATTTATGACAATGTTAGCTGGGTGCATAAGACGACAAAGCAAGTCCCTAAAGTCCGCTGATGCACCAGACATCGCTACTGATGGTCCAGATCTCAAGATGGAATAAAACACGTGCATAGGAACTGGGGAGGGCGCGACAGAAGAAGAGAATAAAATGAATCACCGAGGGAGAGAAGCCCAGAAACGCTGCTCCTTGCCTTAATCAAAGAAGATGCAGCTCAGAGTTTCATTTCCGCTTCAGAGATGGCCTTTTGCCTCAGACTGGCACCTGGTAACTTGATACGTTAGTCACGTCTAAGATGGGCCCCGCTACCAGACTCCGTGTTCCTCATACGGAACTTTTAGGAAGAAAGGCCTGACGGTCTGCTTCCAGGAACCAGACGGTGAAAACCCTGTGGTTTAGATCAACTAGTAGAAAATCTCTGCCTTGAGCACTGTGCTCTTTTAAGAACTATCTCTATGGCCTCATACTGACAACAGCACCTAGAAAGATGAGATAGGAACCTTAGGGGGCAGTGAGCTTATGTCAGTGGGGGAGGAACAACTCGGAAAAGGAGTATGGGAATGGGTGCACAACTGGAAGAATGTCATCAGTGTCACTGAGC
>NW_004443964.1:2243717-2246087 GCF_000243295.1 Trichechus manatus latirostris
TTTATATATATATATATATGTATATATATATATATATAAAACAGAGAATATAATGTTAAAGACAACCCCATTTATAAAGCAACATAAAGAAGATTAAATAACTAGAAATAAACTTAAGAAACCCAAGCCGTCGAGTCAATTTTGACTCATAGTGACCCTAAAGGACAGAGAAGAACTGCTCTACAGGGTTTCCAAGGCTGTAAGATTTACAGAAGCAGACTGCCGCATCCTTCTCCCACCAAGTGGCTAGAGGGTTCGAACCAATGCAGCAGCTGAGCACTTAACCACTGCACCACCAGGGCTCCTTAAACTTAAGAAATGTACAAAACCTAGACAAGGAAACATTAAAACTCCCTGAACAACACAGACGCAGCACCAAACCAAAGGAAAGATGCCCGGCAAAGGTAGGATGAGTCAGTGCTTGCGAGACATCCGTTCCCTCCGGGTTAATTCAACGTGTTCCCAGGAAGCACACCAACGAGCGACTTTATGGAGTCAGATAAGCAGCTTCTGAAGTTCCCGTGGAAAAACAAGAAGCAAGAGCAGGCAGGAAACAATGCAAAGGACGGCCTCAAGGCGCCCCAACCCTGCCAGATGCTCAGGCCTCCTCTCAGCCCCCTAACTACAGTGGTGATGTCTGGGGCCGGGCAGACAGGCAGACCAAGGGCTCAGACACACAGACAAGAGTGAGACCCACACACACACTGCTCCGCTCTCCAGGAAACACCGTTTGCACAGCGGTAACGTCATGAGCGTTGTTTCTAGTTTATGGAAAGTCGTGCTGCGCGTCGAGATAACCTGGAGCACGAAGGGCAAGCCAGGGAGGGGGCGCACTGGGGAAGGGGCTCATGTTTATTTCCGTCTGATGATGAAGAATGTTTAATGGTCCATTCCCAACAGCAAAGAACTAAAAGAGCAGATCCATAACCACACTGGATGGGGAGGGGAAGCGATGAGTATAAAAGCATTGGAGCCATACCAGGAAGTCAATAAAAATGCCTAAAATTGATAAATCGATAACAAGCAGTGCAAACATACTCTTTAAAAATATGGTAGTACCCACTAGATAGCCGAAAGCTTTTGCCTCTGGGCGGTGATTATGCTTTGAGTTTAAAAAACGATATATATGCATGTTACTTTGATAAATTTATTAAAATTTTATTTTTAAAATGAAGTAAAGAATGCTGGTGCCAAGGTGTCACTCAGGAGAAGACGGCTGGTAAGAAGGAGGAGCGTATACAGTGAAGAGCTTGCAGTTCAGAGAGGGCTCCATCCCCTCGGTGGACGCCTGCCTGGCACAGGGCGGGACACTCTGCACATGCTCAGTAAACACCTGGTGACATTGTTTACAAAGAAACCAGAGGGGAAAACAGGCTGGCGGCGCCTCAGGAAGTTAAACAGTTATCACACGGCCCAGCAATTCCACTCCTCAGTGTCTACCCAAAAGAATTAAAGACAGGTTCTCAAACACATACACATACATGAATGTTCACAACAGCGCTGCTCACAACAGTGAGAAAATGGAAACCACCCGAATGTCTATCAACAGGTGAAGGGAGAAACAAAGTGTGGGATGTTCGCACACAGCCATAGAGAGAAACGAGGCTCCCCCAGGCTGCACCACGGATGAACCCAGAAAACATGACACCGAGTGAAGAAAACCAACACGAAAGGCCACGCAGTGCACGATCCCATTTACGTGAAATGGCCATTCAGGCAAACCCACAAAGACAGGGAGAGACGAGTGGGTGTCGGGCTGGCGGAGGCGAAATGGGGAACAAGGGTTTCATGGGCACAGGGTCTCCTCTGAGGGTGATGGAAACACTGGGGAACTAGACAGAGGTGGCGGTCGTCCCACAGTGATAAAGTGCTAAATGTCACTGAATTGTTCACATAAAATGGCTGATTTTATGGTATGTGATTTTCACCTCCATGAAAACAATTTTTTAACTCAAAAAAAAAAAAAACAAAAAAACGGAGAAGAAGAAGAAAGTGAGAAAAGAAAGGCAGAGGAGAAGCCGCGAACACGAAAAGCCAGTGTGCGAAGACCGGGTGGGAACACGCCGCTCAGCCTTAAGAAACGTGCAGGAACCTTTTAAGAGAAGACAGAGTTCCGAGGCAGGGGAGGAAAAGAAGAGGGAAATGGCGCCCAACACGCACACCGTTCGTCCCTCTGGACGGAACATACGGTATTTGGCTCCATCTGAGAAAATACACGTGATAGTGTAATTTATAACAATATAAAATCCTGATGATATATTGTATCTTGTACTCGGAAACTGTAGGGAGGTGTATGAATATGGGAAGTTTGGGATGATGAAATTAAAAAAGAAAAGAAAGCAAAACAAAACAAAACCCTTTTCCCAAGTT